>NC_135024.1:6593125-6899062 GCF_051020955.1 Megalopta genalis
AGCGTTTCCTGGTAATAAAAACACAATTGAACGGAACAAAATAAACGTAAAAGATCAATTATACCGCAGTCTTCGCTTTTCCAAATTAGTGTATTCTACATCGACTTCCACAAGAATCATAACACAGTTACTTGAACGTACACAGGAAAACGTATAACACAAGAAAACAATCTACAGTTTCTGAAGACTGCGTCTCTTTAACGCTTCGATTGCCGTGTCTCCCACGAACTTCATATTCGGTACACTGGTTAGGATCTGCAAATCTTAATTAGATACTCATTAGTATCGCAAATCTTAACTGTTCAAAATGTTTATTTCACAAACACACAAAGTTAAGCGTCGAAAATCGACTCCAAAAATCCCCAGAAACTCTTAGTAATTCGATGGTAGTAATGGTCTTAGTAATTCAATGATGATGGAACTGGAAGGATAAAATTGATCGTGGTGAATGTTTTCTTGCATCCTAAACATTTCAATGAAATTCAGTTTGTTCGAACATATTACGGTACAAATGAAGTTAGATCCGCCAATATGTGACCGACGCGGCGCTCAACGTGTTAACCACTCGCCTTGCAACAGCGAGTTATTGATGGCAAATAATTAAGTTATTCAACAAGTATTCAATTCTATTAAGCTGAAACAGAATTGTATTCCTCCTACATCAATGTATAAGTATTAGAGAAAATACAAATGTCGAGAGAGAGAGAGAGAGAGAGAGAGAGAGAGAGAGAGATGAAGTCCTAATCATTGCAGCCGTACAATAAATCGTAAGGCAAGCGGTTCAAGAAAGGACTATGATTTTATGGAAATTTTTAAGTTACCAGGTTCTCAATCAAAATGCTCATACCTTAATTCCTTCAGGACCGTGTCCAAGAGAGGAAGATAAAGAATTACGTAATGAAATGATAGTAGAAAGGTGTTCACTTTCGCTGAGACTGACGTTGTAAGCTCCGCCGATAATATACGCGGCATTTTCAAATTCTGTGTTTCCACGTCCCTGGTTAACCGGTAACTCTCCTCCCTCTCCATATTAATTTCTCTCCTCCGCCATTTATTATGCGATTTTCTAGCGAAGTCCAGCATGCCGGCTGATAAAGGTCCTGGGACGATCGGCGGTTCGCCGCGTTTCCGCGCGAAACCGGGCGCCGCTGATCGATATACTCGCAGCGCAATAATTCGCCGCGCGGAATGCAATATGCGGGTTACGTGATATTTCAAACGACTACCCACTCGGATCGTCGAACCCGCGTTTAAATCAAACGAACTCGGTCACGGAGCGAGTGATGTCATCCGGAGAGAAGCGGACGCGTAGACAGCGTCGGCGTTGGTATTCCAGGCTAGCGCTTCTTCGCTCCGATCTGCTCCTCATTTCTTTTCCCCTCTTTTTAATCCTTCTTGGTTCTGGTTCGCCGTGTCAACCGTGTTTACGCAAGCCGATCAGCTCCGGCCACCGTTTTTACGAAATTAACGCGAGCCGCGAACGAGCACGCCCGGGTAACTAATGACGCTACCGAAACCTGCGATTTGAATAATCCCGTGGACCTTGCGAAGGACGGGCTAGTTTTCCGAGAAATGCCCCGTCGAGGTCACGCCGTTCTGATTGATCGTATCGCGTCGGCTAAAAGGAAATGAATCATTTCTCTCGTTCGAGGGCACACGTTTTTTTAAAGTTACGGATAGAGCAGAGATGTCGAGCCGTGAATTCTCCGTGCGTCGACTTCCTGTGTCGATTAAAGGCGTCGAAGTTACGTGATATTTTATTACAATAAACCTACCATGCCTGTTCAAATGCCGGCTTCACATATATATTTTTTATTTTCGAAAACTTGAAATTATGAAGGCTTTTTCTTAACCCTTTGTTCTGAAACGAGTCAGACTCGCGACGAAGGCTGACTGAAATACATAACTAGTTGAATGTAAGTGTTATTCGTTTCTCCTAAATCGAAACAAAATCGATTCTTCTGCTATCGAAATCTAGAAACAAAAGTAAATAAAGAGGTAGAAGAATCAAAAACTGTCTTTTTGTATTAGGAACATGAAATTAAGGACGAAGAAGTGTTGATTGTTCTAGCAGTGAAGTAAATCGTAGTGCGAGGTGTTAAGAAACGATTGTAATAAATTCCATTGTTGAAGTTTACATTATAATACAAACAGCGAGAAGTCTAAATAAACTCCGTTTTGTCGTTATTACAAAGGAGCACAAGTAGTCGTTCTTACAGTTCGGTAGATATAGCATTAAAAAGCAACTGTGAAAAATGCTGTGCAAAACAACTGCAGAAATGATTGATTCACGTTCCAATTTTTCTCCGCAATGTGTCGACGATTCCTCCTAAAAATCGAACTTCTTCGCTTGAAAATTTGACCGGCGACTTTCTCGGCCGTCATCCTCCCGCCAAAGATTCCAAAGATATCCGAGGCGAGGTAGCTTACGGCCTCCTCCGCGCGAGCGTTTACGCCCGTTTTTACGCGCGAAGCGGTCCCGGATTATTTACAATCGTGCGATATCGATCGAGATATAAACGGGGAGGAATGCAACAGGGGAATTCGGCGTTGAACTCGAACGCGCCCTGAGAGATCGCGTCCGAATCCCAGTTTTATTTGCGGCCCGTCCGCGCGAGCGCCGCTCGTAAAACTCGCGCGATCCGCGCGCGACAGGCCCCTAAACTCTCGTGTCGCTCGTTACACGGCCGAGTGCTCGGTGTTCCGGGGATAACAGACCTAATTGATGGCGGAATAACGGCGCGAAATCGCGGCCGAATTTCGCGGGCGTAATTGTGGTGAACGTAATGGCCGCCGGTGTCGATAAACCACCACCGGTCCGCGGCCTAAAACCGCTCGCTCGCCGGTCGAACATTCTGCCAGTGCCTCGGGGAGGTCTACTCCACCGTTTCGATAAGCCTGCCGATTACGATAGTGTAAAGGTTCTGCCGATAAAAAGTTGGTTTCATTTCAATTGGAGGTAAATGCGGATTTATGATCGAAAACTGATCTGTCACGGTTGTTGCATTCTATCGAACATTCTTTTTGTAATTATTTTATTATCGTTCTTAATTGATGAGATACAATAAATTGTATTTGTCTTCTTTATTGATATAATATATTCATTGCGCATTTCGATATATTTACCGACAGTCGTTAGAATTATTGGTCCAGCGACCAATCGTGAACAGATTCGACGGATGTTTTACAGTTTTCTGGGAATATCTGTTCAATAATTTTGAACAACTGGAGTTATGTGGGTGTTTATTTTATACTGTTGTGATTTTGCGAGCCTAGCGGTTGCTTCTTCGATTGAACGAATTTTTAGGGTTTACCTAATGTCGTCTTTTCTGATGAGCCATGACGCTTTTAAAATTGATCGTAATATTTTTCATTAAAAATTTTCAGTCGTTCTAATATTGATTTCATTCAAATGGGTTTAACGATCGTTTCACATAGTTCTACCAGCTTATTGATACTTCGGTTTGAGTAACAGTGAAACGCATTTGCACAAGGAAGTGCGTTTACATGAGATTTTGATATCGGTCCGCAACGTCCGTAGAAAGCACCGTGTCAGAATCCGAAATTGTCTCGAAGTCTATGCTGTCCGAGAAAAGTAATTTGTAAAGTATTTCTAGATATTAACATATTCGGAGTGTCTCCTGTCAGACGAGTATATTGAACGCAGCTGGAAACTAGCGGGGCCGGCAATTAATATGCGAGGGTAATGTATGCAGCAAAAATCTTGCAATGCAAATGCGCGAAAGTATCGGGAAGAATTTCTAGAAGCAGCGTCGACATACTAAAGATTTCGTAATAAACTAGTTTTTCGTCGACCCGCTGATCGGCAGAACGAACCCGAGCGGAGAACGTGCTCGAGTTACTTCGAACCCGTGGCTACTTTCTGCTCATCGCGGTTTTTGTCGATGAAGTAGGCTGTCCTTTCGCGGAGGAGAAGTCTTTTTCACGGGGCTTGATTGCTCGATACTTTTCTAAACGAGGGAGAGCTCTTGCGGCCGACCTCATTAAAACGCTCGGCGCGCGGCAGGCAGCGCGATCGTTTTCTTTTTCGAAGCGGCGCGCATTGTTGACGTTCGACCGTTCGTTCGCCTTCTTCCGGTCGATTCGCGACAGCTCGCGATGGGTTCGTTAAACTTTTCTGCCGTTTCAACCAGCGCCGCGGTTTCAGCCTCGTCCCGGTGACGCAACGGCACTCTTCTTTTTGGCACGGGCCGGTCCCGCGCGACCGGACCGAACGACCAGCAGCTCCCTTTGTGAATTTTTGTTACTCCTTATTCGAGCCGAAAAGATGCTCCAGAACTTTCTCTTCCCGCCGTGTACACCTAGATATTTATTATCGCGCGTCGCTTTTACGCGCGTCCGGTCTCGAAAAGGCGAGATCTGCAAGCGGACCAATCATGCTAGTTTTTATCGTTCGGCGCTAAAACTTCCTCCGAAACGTTTATGCCGGATGACTTTATAACTGAGGGTATACCTGGACGGTCCCCGTTCCGTGCCGCGCATGTTTAAGATCATCGTTTCTTTCAGTGTTTATCGCTTTGATTATGTAATGTTCTTTTTTTATGGAATTCTTTGACAAGCAACAGTTTATTGGTTGCCGGTGGACTTCTGGTACGAAGTTCTTTCGGCTAAGGCTGAAATAATCGTAGTATTAACTTTAACAATTTCAGGGATCGGTATAACTCTAGAGAGACCCACGGTGCAGTTAGTTGAACAATGATATTCTACTATTAACAATGGATTACCACATATATCAAAACGGTTTCACGGACCGCTAATGTTCACTGCGTTATTATTGACATAACAATATTAAATGAAACATCGAAATCAGTTGTGTTTGGTTTTCACATCGATGGTGAATGGGCGCAAGCTCGATTGAGCTGGAGCAAGTGTATTAAAAACGTTCCTTTTTTACGATTTTTCTCACAATTATGAATAAGAAACAGTAAGTAATTAGCAGCGGTTTCGCAGACCGGCGATTGCAGTTAAAGGCTAATAATCCTAGTTCGATAACAACCCACCATTTAGAGTATTACAAATTAGAGGAGTTTTCTATGAACCTAATTCTTATTGAACTCTTTTCCGACTTGGAGAAAAGGCTGCCGGAACTCGTCCCTCATTACGGTTGCCATTTCCTTTCGTCGTGAATAATTCAGTGTAACAAAACGAACGAGCCCGGTAATTGCGGTATTATATAAGTGGATGCGTTTTAAAATGGTGCTTCGCGGAGCCAATAACGAGATCTCTTCACCGTGGTAGTAACGACCGCGAGTGACTTTGTAATCCAATATGGACCCTGTATCTCCGTAACGACGCCACGTTTCAGCCTAACTTCCCCGTGTCCCGGTTGCTTTAATATCCATTAAGATACACGCGGACAGGATATCGAGACAGCACGCGTTTCTTCTGCGTCGTTCGACCTTCTTTTACGAATAAAAAAAACTATCAAAATGTTGCCCGTTGTCGAGAAAATGGCGGCCGAGCAAAGGACGTACCATCGGCTGGCTACGGAGGGCCTAAAAGCGACAGTTGTTAATTATTGCGCCGCGAGCCGGATTATTCCACGATAAACCTGTTGCGGAATAATTTCGCAAATCCGTTTGTTATTGGCTGGGCGATAAGGGCGCGACAAGGTGCGGTCGCGAACGAAAGGTCGCGCGATCGTAGCCTTGATACAGTGAGGTCAATAGACTGCAGGCTTTTCGTCTAGACATTTTCTGATCATCTTGGAACGAGAAGAATCAGGACAACGACGATTTTAACCCGAGAAAGATAACCTACGTCGCAGAGGCGCCTGCGAAGACTGTTGATTTTTGTTAATTTTTCATAGAGGTCTAGTGATTTAAGTTTAAAATTACTTAAAATTTAAAAAAATATAATATAAATGCATTTTATTTTTACAATAATGCCAAACCTTTAAAATGACTAGATTAACTTAAATAAATATCCATTGTTAGTATAAAATTGACGCCTTAGAAAAGCATGCGTCTCTGAAGCGTATGGTTATCTTTTACGTACGTTGTCATATGGTTATCTTTCTAGGGTTAATGACAATGACGGAAAGTTAACCGCGATAGACGTATCTTTCCACGATTTTGCATCAAACATTTTTGCGAATATGTATCATTTTCCGACATTTGGCTGTAATTATATATACGATTAAAATCTCAAATTTAATATGATATTAACCCTTTGAACTCGCGCGAAGCTATTTCAACTGTAAATCTAAAATGATTTTTCTGACCTATGCTGTCTCTATTTTATATGACAGAGCGCATTTTATGCGTGTGAAATTGGGTCTTGTGACTTATACAACAATTATACTTTTAACAATTTTTCAAATCTAAATTTTGTTGATGTCAGAATTATTTTGGAATGTGATATAAACAGTTTTTAGTTGTTCCCCTGGGGTCACCAATCGAGCGCAAAGGGTTAATATACTTTAAACTCAAAATTCTTAAAAATGGTTAAAAATTAGCAAGATTTTTCCGTTGAATATCATAGTTGACAGTTTACTTTGAACCATGAATCTTGCTGGAGCAGGTCTTTCGACGACTGTCGCAAATTTTTCTGTACCGTTATATTATATTATGGCAACGATTTAGGATATATCGAGTAGAGAAGCACAAGATTTGATTGAAAAATATTTTGCGTCGTTTTTGCGGAAGATTTATCTTTATAATACTTATTTCAATGGTAAAATATTCTAAAAATGGTTTCTTTGTGGATAAACTTTAGTTTGATACACTAAAGACGTTACAATCTTTAGTAACATGTCAATTAATAAAAGAAGATTAATTAGTCTTCTTTACCATCTTTAGTAACAAGTCAATTAATAAAAGAAGACTAATTAGTAAAAATTTTAATAAGTATAGGTTCAAACAATAAATCCTAAGAATTCAATCCCTAATATTGCACAAATTATTCTTAGACATATGTCGGTAATTATGCATGATATTTTGAAATTTCGAATAACACTCGATGCTCTGCAATGTATAAAAAATGTACTACAGTAGTTCTTCCCTCCTAAAAATTTGGAGAATTGAATTTTGTCCGACTTTTTGAGGAGAGGTACCACTGTGCGTCATTCAGCGGGTTGCTTGTGACTAAGAGAGTGAGAGAGAGAGAGAGAGAGGGAGAGAGGGATAGGAGGAATCGAGGGGAGGCAAGGCAACGAGAGGCAAGAGACGATCCGCGCCTGTTTCGAAATCGAATTATTTATTCCCGTCGCGGTGCGATATTGGGACGGCCGATCGTAAAACTCGAGGCTCGCCTGATGGATCCCAGTGTCCTCGGGCTCTGGTAGAGACCGTGGTCTGCTTCGGATAAGGCCGGAATTGATGGCGGAATAACGGCGCTAAATCGCGACCGAATCGCGTATAATTAGGCTGCGTTGCCGCGCGTGTTCTCTTCGACGGGATATACGTGTCAGCCTCGCATAATCACGCACACGCGGACACATATATCCGCACGAACACACAGAGAGAAAGAGAGCAAGAGAGCGAGAGAGAGAGAGAGAGAGAGAGAGAGAGAGAGAGCGGGAGGGAGATGAACAGGTAACGCACGGCGAGACGGTCCTCGTGTCGGGCTGCTTCGAAGCAGCGCGAAGTAGAGATTAATAGCGAAATTATACCATTAAGTAGATTTTATATGTATCCAGCCGACGTAAAAAAGTCACCAGTTCATTTGCATGCCACGTGGGAATCCGTCCGGCGGATTATCGGCCGATTTATATGCCGGCATTAAAAAATCTCGGTCTGCCCGGGCACAGGACGAACCGGGCCGAGCGACGCGCTCGTGTCCGGGAGCGTTCTCGAGCGTTTCCGTGCGTTTCCGAGCGTTCGTCTCTCGTGCTTGCGCAAGCATCCGAAAACGAGATCCGCGCGGAACGCGTTACGTGGCCGAGAGAAATTGCCGCGCTACCAGACGACGTTATGGCCTTTTATCGCAGACGATTCTATCGTGGTGATGAACGGCTACGCGCTCACCGGGGAAATTAATCGGGCTTCGGGACGATTCGGGACAACGGACGCCGGCTTCCGTGCGTCCTGTCGGCGCGGCGTCCCTTTCGCGCGGACGTCCCGTTTCTTCTCGCCTCGTCGTTTTTTGCCTCCTCCGCGCCGACTAATTAGAATAAATCGTGCGGCTACCTTTTCCCAATTAACCCATTAATCACCGCGGGCGCGTTCGCAACGCGGCGATCCCACTCGTGTACCACTTTTCGGCCGATGATTAACGCTCCGCGCGGAAAGGCGGACCGGTAATTTTTCGTCCACGGGCGGAACGACGCGTTCGCCCGGCCTTTATCTCTCCACGGGCTGAGACACTTTTTACCGGCTCGTTATGTAAAAGCCCCGAGCTAACTGTAATATTCTGCGACGGCCGGAATGCAAAATTCGCCGGCGATCTTGTTCAACCTCCGTCCCGTATCGCGCCGAACGTTGCGCCGGTGGTTCGCGGACTTTGACAAATGCGAGCGTCGATCGACTCCCTCGCGGACGAAATTACACGCTTGCTTTCTGGTATCGATATGTAGCTTTCGAGTTTCATCTTTTTTCGACGCGAGTTAACCATTTCGCGAATGGTCATTATTTTTAACTACGCGCGCCTTATCGCTGCTTGATATCAACGTTCGCGCTTGCTCTTATTCGACTGGATATAACATTAACATGATGTGAAGGAAGCGTTTACGAAATGTTGAGAACTTAACGTGCTCTCCGAGACAACCAAGCTCATGCGAATAAGAACGGTTACTCGTATCACGATGGAATACTTTTAATTTTGTAATACACATTTCTTTCGAGGAATTTGTGCGCTAAATACTCAACGAAAGAGGGTTCCGAAATGATATTTTATCAACACTCGATGATTTCAAGTAGTATTGCTTGTCTAGAGTGTCTGACTGTGGCCCTCCGTTTCTACTTTCTACCGCGGACTGTACAAAACGCTCATCCTATCTTTCAGGAATCTTAGATCTATTGTGCAATCGATCAGAAGATTCTGAATTAATTATCTGGGATTTATTAACGACCTGTTTCGAGAAAGGATGACTAAATTTGTCATCTCTTCTTAATTCATTCAATAATTTTTTACTTTCACTATGACATACCATTCACATTGATATAAACGATACTTTAATTATAAAAATTGTAATATTTTCGCAACGATTTCATTTGGTATTGTAAACGCTTTAATATTGAAAACTTCCGACGCAGACGACGAAGATCGAACATCGATGCATCCAATACTTTTCTCTATTTGAAATCCTCGTACTATGATTTCTTTCACGGATACGTTTGTTAACATTTGTTTTATCACAAATAAATTACTACACGAGATAAATAATTTATATTTATCGTTCGCTAACCTTTACTTCAATGCTTAACCCTGCAGTTACAGGGTCAGTTCGATCCAGGGTATTTAAATCGTCACGGAATTCATTCAATTTTTTATTTATAATTCTTTTTTTCAATTAAATAAAATATATTAATGTTAAATGAGGAGCAACAGAACTATGTTTGAGAAATTGCTGAATAAAGCTGAGGATTGTTATAAACACCGACAATTGTATTAATTATAAGAATGATCCGCTTTTTTTGGGTTAAATAATCATAAAGAAGGGGTTGAATTTTATCTCGATTCAAAAAACTTGAATAATATCCATACTGAGTCGACCGTGTCTCAAATCCTCATAATATATCTGATTCGATATTACGATGCAAATGGTTGAAGACGGTTTCGAAAATGCTAAATTATTCTTGCACCCGAACAATAACTTCGTTACAGTTCCGCACTGATAACCCAATAAAACTCATAACTAAAAACTGCTGCAAGATATTTTTATACAAAAACAAACCGAGCTAATGAGACAGTCCGAAGGCTCCATCATACCAGATAGTAGCCGATGTTCCCGACTTGAGCTTAAACTCGAAGTCGGCTCGACCGTAATTGCTTAAAAATCGCCGGTGGCATTTACCCGTGAAAACGGCGATTCCCATCAGAGCGAAGAAATCGTCGGTGGATATTCTAACCATCGAGCGTTCCCCGGCGGCGCGTCGTCGAGCGGAAATTCACCGTTCGCCGGCCACCGACGCGGAGTTTACGTTCGCCGGGTTGCGGGACAGGTCTTCCTTCCTGTATCCTTTCATTAAGGACGCATCGGCCGATCTCCCGTACTCGGAAGAGATGGTAGATCCGCGGGTACTTGCGTGGATCGGCGGCGGCGGTGGCGGCGGCGTCGTCGGCCGGGCGAACGCGCGTCCAATTACCGACGGGACCGACGTGTAATACGAGCTTTAATGTCCGGAGGTAGCGGCTTATTAGCCGGTCGAAGCCAGAGAGAAGGAGAGGCCGGCGATGGTTCCGTCGCGAGTTCGCGGGAGAGGCGACACGAAAGAACGGCGGAGAGAGAAGAGCCGGTCTCTTCGCCGCGCCGCGCCGCGCCGCGCCGGAGACACAAACGGCGGACGGCTCCGCTCGGCTCGGCTCGGCGAGCGTATATAGCAGGGTAGCAGAGGCTTTCGGGAAAAAAGGGGAAGACGGTACTCGCTTGCGTCCGCGCCGCGGATCGACAGATCTATGGGACCGCTACTAGTTTTTCTCGTCGCGGCGGCCTCGATCTGACGCGATCTCGCCTTGACACCGGCTCTCCTCCGCTTTCCGCCCCGAAGCGCGAAGCTGCATCAGGAGAGACCGGCCACCATACGACGCGACGGATCTCTTCTCTTCGCCTTACGCATACCTGTACGCTGGCCACGGGCTTGTTTATCGCGTAATAAATTGCGCGAGCGCACGTGCGCGCGATACCTCCTGCGCCGCGCACACGGAGTCAGGTGTCGCTTGGGGTGTGATCGATCGCTCGGATCCCAGACGCTGATTCCGGCCCTCGATTTTCCGAACGCGACGCGGTGATTCGGTACTATGATCGGAGAACAGAAATTCAGAAACTGATTCTGAGATTGAAACAGTGTCGCGAAAGATTGCATTTATTCCGATATTTTTTTATCCTGTGCCACGGCAGCGACCTCCACGATTTTACATGTCGTTAAAGTATTTTATTTAATTAAGTTAACACTATGCCGTCCGGTGGCACCATTTTGGTGCCATTTTAAAAAACTGAAATAACATTTGAACTATATTTCTTGGGTGTTGAAAGGCAGCAAACTAACCTATAGCATTGGGCTTATTTAACTAAGAATTAAGTACGAACATTCTTGGATGGCTTATCTTAATTTTAGGAATTTATATTACCGCCATCTTCGAAATTCTTTTTAAAATCTAAAATTTCCAAGCTATTATGCCGGCGTCAAACGAAAGAATCATATCTAAGATCTGCGGACGACATAGTGTTAATATTGCACGGCAAAGTTGCACGACGCGAACTACTTTTTCGACATTCTAACGTTTTACGAGTGTCGATAAAATTAGGAAATTGTAATATAATAGATTAGCCGAAAAATACGTATTCAAATCTGAGTAAATAATTACGTTGCACGCGTATGGGTGACGCGGTGACCCATAACAGTTGTCCATAAGTGAAATAATTTATTTACCAACGTACAAACAGAAAGTACAAAAGATTGATTAATCTTCCTTCCATTAAGCGTCCTTTATTTTCTAAATCATAAAAATTGATTTTTAAGTACAGTCGGAAGATCGTACCACTTACAATGATCTGGCACAGCAGTCGAAGCGTTCAAGAATTACGCCGACGAAAAAACGTATGTCAAAACCGCGCGCAGCACCGACGCCGCAGTTGCGTACACGCGTTCGCTGCATCCTTCGATCTCATTTCGAGCGAATTACTCGAAACCGTCGGCAATTTAAATTCGCACTTGGCACACCGGCCGAGTCGGCATGAAAAGGACCGGGCCCGAAAAATTGCCGTGGCCCGCGTAATATATATCGCGGGGTATCGGTCGTCATCATCTCGTTGCTCGTCGAAAGCAGGGAAGCGAACGCCGGTTGATCGATAAATCAACGGCGGTGCTGGCAAATGTTCTCGTCGGTGAGGGCGTACGTGGTGGTTCAACACACGCGGAGGTTTGCGCGAGCTGCTTTATATGAATCGGTTCGGATCGGCTCGGGGTCCGAAAGAGGCGCTCGTAAGTCGTGGCTCACGGCCGACGATACGAATCTGCCTCTCGATGTAATATTTAGCCCATCGGCGCTCCCCATATGCCGCCGACAGGTCGGCAGAAATGTATCGGGAAGCCGCGGGGAGCTGCGACGGAACAGCCGCGCGGAATAATGGCCAGGAAATCGTCCGTTCGGCTAATCGTAAATTTAGCACCGACGTCCGACGCGCTCTCTCGTCCGGACGGCGGAAGATTGATTGGTCCGCTCCTCACGAAGAAGACGTCACTGACACCGACCTGCGAAATATTTTATTTATGAACTCTGCTCCGATTCCTCGGACGAGGTCTGTATTTGTCGGCGGAGACTGTGCGAATCTTCGTTGCACGTACGGTCGGCTGCGAGAAAACATTCGATTAACCCTTTGACGTGCGAATTAAGTAAAGTTCTGCGTCGGACTTTTTTTGGTTTATCGTTTGAGCGAGAAAGTAGTTTCGTACGAATACCAAACGGTAATGTTCGCTGATAATGTTAAACAATAGTTTACGCCAATGTGTACAGTCATCTTCGCGTGTCACGTGTTAAGGATTAAATAGGATTAGCGGAGTCGGTTACTGTGAGATGACCAATAGCTGTGCCTTTCCAGTCATGATTAGTTTCATATTTATCGAATTTTTTCATTCAAAAATATACAGAATATAAGAATGAAACCACAGTAATCGGCTCCTCTACAATATATATCGAGAAAAATGAAAGCAGTTTCATCATATTCTATTCTATTGGTTTCATCATATTCTAAATTGACTCAGAAGTCAATTATGTAAAGAGTCTAGTTTCCAATGATATTTGCGACGTGTATTAGGCGCAACTCATTTTCTTAAGATTCAATAATATAATAATATAATAATATAATAATATAATAATATAATAATATAATAATATAATAATATAATAATATAATAATATAATAATATAATAATAATAATATAATAACAAACAATCGATCGATTATAAAATCGAGGAACATGAAGTACAAATCGATATTCCAATTACAAATAGTAGTTCTAGACAGACGATGGGGTTCAAGCTTCAACCTAGCATAAGAAATAAATTCGAGCAATGTTAATGACGCAGGTGAGGTACTCTTTTCCTCCGTGTACAGACCATCAGAGCTTTTACAGACTACATCCGTAGCTGCGTTCCGATGCGCCTCTGTTGCAACCGGAAGCCATACGAGCCTCGGTTTCATAAATCGTCCAATATCCGGCACTTCGGGCCGATAAGCGCGTTTACGATTGCGCTCGCGCCGGTGAAATATTAACACGTGACCGACCTGTTATCTGAGCCGTAGTCCGCCGTGGCCGGCCGCGCGGCTCTTAAGCGTGCTCGTAAATTTCAGATAATTAATTGCGTTTACGTATTAACCTGGCCGTGGCCGGCCACGTTCCGCGTGTTCCCCGGCTGATTAAGCCCGCGGACACCGGATCTAGTTGAGGAGGGTCCCCCTAGTTCCAGCGTTTCATCCGCGAAGCGGCCTCTGCCCGGCGTATTATCTCGTTCGCGACGCGTTCTCGCGCGGACTAACGCGCGCCTCGCCGCGGACTCCGAGATTTGCATCTGGCGCTTGTTAGCCAGCGCTCGAGAGCGATTTTCTAGCAACCGTGAAAAATCGATCTAATCTCCGTTGGGTGCCTACCTCCGTTCGCGGTGCCCCGGACAAGGATTGCCATCTGCCACGTAAGTTACGACACCGCGCGAGTACGCGCGCGGGGACGTCGTGCATGCATGAGGGACGTAGAAAGGACGACCACCGATCTTGCCACTCCGTGTGTTCCTGCCGTGGCTCTTGCCGAGCCGCATCGTAATGCATTGTATTTTACTTGCCTCGCGTGCACCGACTCGAGCCCGGACCCTCTTCCTCTTGTACCTTTATCCCGATTTTTACCCACCATCCGCAATTATGATCGCTGCGTACCGTGATCTCCGTTCCGCGCTCCGTGTGCCCGTGCCTCGCGCAAATTAAATACTATCCGGCCAGCGAGAGCGAATCGAGTTTTTTCTTTACAGCTGAAATCAGTGTAAATCTATGCAGCGACGCTATGAAATTAGCGTAAGCATAAATCCGGTGACGGGACACAGGATGCGACAGGGTTGGTTCTACGCGTAGATGTCGAAAATGGAGATTAAAATATGTTTCTTCAGGGTTTAGGTTCAATCGAGAAGTACGCGTATAATGGATATATGAAATTAGACGCTATGAAATTAGCGTAAGTATAAATCCAGTGACAGGACAGAGGATGCGACAGGGTTGGTTCTACGCGTAGATGTAGAAAATGGAGATTAAAATATGTTTCTTCAGGGTTTAGGTTCAATCGAGAAGTACGCGTATAGTGAATAACGTGTCTGTACGTGGCTGACCGTTTCTACTCGAGTGTTCAAACTCTATTGTCTTGAAAGCGAGGCTTTAACCCATTGCACTACTTTCACGAGTCTGACTCGTGATGAAAATTTTGTGCCAAAATTGAATATCACGAGTTTGACTCGTTGCTACAATTTCATGCCAAACATGAATATCGCGAGTTTAACTCGTTGCTACAATTCCATGCCAAACATGAATATCACGAGTTTGACTCGTGGTCCTAATCTCGGGCCAAGTATGATTATCTCGAATGGCATTCTGTGTCCCCATATGGGCCAAGTGTTACCTAGGGGATAGTGTTACTTTCCGCGGTACAGATAAGATCTCTAAGGTAAGAAGAAAGAGTCATAAACAGTGATGAAAATTGTGATGACAGCAGCATTTAACCTTGACAAGTTTGGCACGGTTTTTTCAGAGTTTCGGCGTGGTGCAAGGGGTTAAAGTAGGCGATTTGACGATTCTTCTTCGACTTGGTTTGACAGATCGAGGCACCTCTTATTGCAAGAATAAGATAAGAATTTTTCGTTCTCTTCAAGCTATAACTTTCTTAGTCTTGCCGATTGCCAATTCTTATAACTGTATATGTCCCATAATACATTTAAGTTCCGTGATCTTAAATTCAATTTGATATTTTATCGACTTTGACCCAAGAAGAGCTTCCCGTGACTAAATCAGATTTGCGTAGCAGTTGTTAGCACGAAACGGTTTATTCGCTTTCTCGGTACACGGCGCAGAAAACGATCGATTGAAAGATTAACAAATCAGGATTAATAGCGAATTGTAGGATAAATAGAAACTTGATTCACTTCAATGATAGTTCAATGATTGCTGCCGGTTGCAAGTCTACTTCGGCGAGTCGTAGCGAACAAAAGATGAAAGTTGCGAATTGTAAGAATTGCGAATTAAGAATATTGGACAGATTCACAAAGGGTTCGTCCCGTTAATATGTCGAAAATAAATGGCAAAGTAAATAAAATGTGATGGTAGTGCGATCGACCGTGACGAAAATACGAATCGAAATTCAGGATGTACGTGTAATAAAAAAATCGACTAAACTAAGTAAAGACTTTACGTTCCGTCTGTCTGAATTGGTCGCGTAGAACCTTCAGAATTGCGATCACTATGAACCATAAAACCGTGCCTAACCGTTACGAATCTTTCCGGACGGTTGAATGTACCATAAGTTGTATCGTCGCAAGTATAAAGTGTAATCGTTACGAATCCGTCATTTATTTACGACAATCTCAGTCGGAACGATTACGGTGTCGTTCGTTTTAACATCGACGGAGCCCGCGGAACGGTCATCGTTACCGCAGCTACTTATAGGTCGTTCATACTAAAAATAGTTTTTCTTTTCTTCTGGAGACATCGTCGAGTTTTCATATGGAATTCACCGCTCGACAGCGGGGATCAAAGGTCTAAACGCAGTAACGTTAAACGGTTTTGACGTTAGTGCCGGAGGTTTTGCTTCAGTATCATGTTTACATATGCAAACTAACCGGCAGACACGTAATACAAGAATGTTTAAGGTAATTCCTGGGGAATAAGGAAGGACGGCAGAGCGTAACCGAGTACGGACATCGGGGTGTACACGAAAAGAGAGTTTGTGTGCCGCGCGTACACGAAGAAAGCACGCCTTACATGTCGAACATGTTATCCCGGTTATTAAAAAAAATGAGCACGGGGTAATTTAAAATAAATCTACGGTGACCGCTTCATTTCTCTTTCCAGCTTAAGCCGTCCCGATGAAATACGTTCGCGCGCGAGGGAAAAAAAAATCACGGAATTCCTCGGGGCCGGCCGGTCTGATCACGATCGCAAGTTCGATTTCGCGTCGCGCAGCGTTTTACCGTTTTCTGTGTCAACGTCGCCGGCGAGCATAGGGGCACAGACACAGAGGCGCGCTCGTGCAGAGAGGCGCGCTCGTGCATTCGTCCGATAGCCGAGTCAGCCGCAATTAATTTGAAGTATTTTATGCCGGATAGGCGTGCAGTTTATTATGAATTTTAAGCAGAAGCGCATCGCGCGCACCGGCGCGGTCGGCCGCGCTGCACTGCGCTGCGCTGCGCGGCACGGCGCGGCGCAGGCGAGCATTACGATTGCAGCGGAGATGAATCGTGTTCCCACAAGACACGTAGAGGGATTATATAACCTTTGATCTTCCTTACAACGGTTCATCCATTGTACAGGTTCTTTCTTCGAACCCGCCGCGGATCTAAATTATTGCCTAGAACTTACTTAAAGAGCGTAGATTATTATTTATCATCGTGATTTACGCAAATGACCGAACATTTCGAGCCACCAGATGTTTACGTTTAATAGTTATACGCGCGGCGGAACGGCGAGCCGGCCGGAGAGGATGCGAGCGTGAAACGCGGCGCGGCGACGCGAGGCGTTCCTCTCGCGCGGGTTCCCGGTCCTCGCGCGACTCGTTATATCGGCCAGATCGGTATCGGATTGCACGCCTACGCGCGGCCGATCGGTAACTCGTGTTTTAATTCACTCGTCGCCAGCGTAAATCATCTTTTTAATGTCGCACTCGTAAAGCACCGCCGGGAAGAAACGCAAGCGCGCGATGCATCATCGTCGACTCCCGATACTCGCGCGCCGTAATTCCATTCCCGCGATAGTTAATCCGTTGATAGTGTATCAGCCCGCGTTACCTCGGCCGGCTAGTCTCGCGGGTTCCCGGCCTGTCACGGGCCGGAGCGTTGAGAGCTGAAATTATGTCCGCTGACAGAGCATCGTATATTAATGATCGCTTCACCCGCGGGGAGACCGGGGATCCGCTCCGACTAAAGACGCGTTAATGAGAACGTCGAATTGTGACAAATTGCTTTGTGCGCCCGGACTTCGGCCGACGTTGACGTCGCCGAATCATTTCCGTTTGCTTCCCTGAACAATTTATAGCCGGCTCGGATCGCCGCACGAAAATACAACGCGAGCCGGCCGGATAATGGAGATTGCGTATGAGCCGGTGGGAAGGGGTTCGCTGTCAAACGAGTACAAATAGAGTTGTGGAGTCGAAAGCTGTCAGTTGTTGACGAGCCCCCGGGCGCGATGGAGGCTGCCGAGGATGGATGGGATAGTCTCGGGCCTCGCCAGCCACCCTATTTCGCTGCGTTCATCTTCGTGGTCCACTTCCCGTCCTCTTTGATCAGGTTGGTCACCTTTGACCTTTAAGGTCACTTTCCAGGCTGACTCTGCGAGAGACGCCTAGCTCTAGGAGAGACTCTACCGTCTCGTCGTATCTATTTTATAGTAGTTAAAATGTTCATAGCATTTTTCAACATCGATGAACGTTCTCGTTGATCTCTGGAGAGCAATGAAACGACAGCTGCTTATTTTATTCCGATTATTCAGATTTATTACAGTCTGCGAAATATGAAGGCATTTGTCATTCTATTAACGTGTCATCGAGGAACATGAACGTCATCTTTGGACGCGCATAATCCTTTAACAAATGAATTCAGGGCTTATTTTGATTACATTTCTAGATACAGGACTTCGATTTTTGGGCTATTCTGGACAAAATCCACTGCATTCTACACTGGAAAATAAAACAAAATAGAAACTCCCAAGGAAAAGTTTAACCAAGTTCACATTTCAGTATAATTACGCCGTTTTTAATAAAAATCCAGTAAACAACGCAATTAACTCGTCTCTAGGCCTTCCTTTCTGGAAGCAGATCGCGAAAAAATAAAATTTGAGAATCGTTCGAGATGCGTGAGAATCATTCTTCCCCAATTTTTTCACTCGATTAAAATTTTAGCATCGCGAGTTACTCGACGTTTCACCGGTAACTATATAAATCCTCGAAGCGCGCAAAGGACGTCCGCAACCGGTCGTCGTCGAGACAGCACGTCGAACAGACGAGGGTATCGTTCGGGGCCCACCGGAACCGCGCGGTCAGGTTAATCGAGAGCAAAGGTCGTCTGATCTAGATGTGGAAAGCACGCGTCCCGGACACCTTTCATCATCGTCATCATCGCCGAGCGTATCTCGTATGGTTATCATCGGCGAGTCATCGATACACCGGGACCAGTCGGCTTTCGCGTCCATGTGTTGGTGTAGATCGCCTCGCGAGTCCAGGAGACGTCGATCGCTCGTGTGCCGCACACCGATTGGTAAGCGGCTGATGACCTAGCCACGATCGGGCCATCACGTCCGCGGCGTGCTCTGGCCATCCGTCGACTCGCTCCATATAATTTGGAGCGCTCACGTGACCCTGGAACGACCAGGGTCAACGCTACATTTGTAATCTTCGGGACGCCGGCGCGACCTGTTCGCACGTTGTTCTCTCGATAGTTGCCGCGGCAGGTAGACGCCGATGACGATGGTCGCCGAGGTGACGACGCTTCTTCGGCTATGCCGTTCCACTGTCTTCGTTTGCTCGTCGTTTCCGTCTACGTGGCAGCGATTCTTCTCCAATACTGTTATTTATATTAATTCCGGCGTTCGAATGTCGAATAAAAAAGGAGACGTCTTGGTAGCCTTCGCGAAGGATTCGCGAGAGCTTCTTGCGTAAGATCCTTTGTTTTCAAGGTTACGAAAGTTTCGATACCAAATTCACAGTACAGCAATGGCTCTCTAATTGACGCTCGGTTTGTCCACAAAAGTGGACAATTTGGGAAGAGGAGATACGATTATTCGAGCCTCGCGGTTCTTTATAGTTACGAACTGTCATCAACTACAAAAACGAGCTGCAAGGCTTGAATAATTGTATCTCCTCTTCCCAAATTGTCCATTTTTGTGCAGAATCTGAGCGTCAATTAGGGAGACATTACTGTATTCATGAAAATACGCTCGATTTTATAGATAACGTACGTAAAAATTCGTCGAGCACAGTGAGCCCAATTTCAATTCGACTTGACGATAATTTCATCGTTAAAACGCATACGTTGTTGTTCGATTTCACCTTGGCCAGGCTAGATCTGGATGACGTCTGGACATTTTAGAACGTATGATCAAAGTCGACCCAGCTACAGAGGAGCACGATAAAAATGGCGACCATTAAGCCAGGATGATTGCCGCTTACGTCTTAAAGACCGCCGTCGGAAGACCGTCTTAAGAGCTTACGTAAAGAAAACAATTAGGTACCCAGATAAATTGCTTCCTCTTTGCAGGATTAATGCCACCAAACATGATCTCACAGAAAGATCAGCTTAGACAAAGGTTGATTTCCAATGGTGCTGCATCGAGCCGAGTCCGTTCGGTCGGATCGAGTCCGGGGACAACAGTAAGCAATATCTCGATCCGATCGGGGCCCCGAGGTCCCAATACCGGCTGCCATTAACCACGGGTCAGTCTCGTTAAGTCGGATCACCGGTTTCCCGGTAAAGAAAGCGTCGGATCCATCTGTCGCGGGAAGGGTGCGTGTTTCGCGTTCGTCGGGCCCGGGAAGATGTACGAGGGGTACCGGCGGGGGCTGGAAGCGAGAGTAATTTGGTGGAGGGCACGGGCGAAGGCGGTGGGCCCCGGCGCTGACATCTCATTTGACTCCGGCGAGTAAGCTATTTTATTTAATCCGTGATTTACGGATGCGAAGCGAGCGGGCTCCGCAGGGCGAAGGCATTCCGTGTCGGGAAGGGTTCACCGCGGCTCACCGGTGCCATCTAAGTGTATAAAGAGAAGATGCCCCGAAGATAAGTCCCCGGGGCGAGGGAGGGACCGACCGAGATGCATAACTTAACCCTCCGCTCGCGGTACGTAGGGAGAATTTAATCTCCGGCCGAGCGTGTCCGCGCGACCCCTTTCCTTCTCCACGGGTAAAATAAATAAATAGGACGCATTCGAAATATGTCTCCCGTCCGGCTGATATATATATAGAGCGGACTACCTTCCACCTGGAATTCTCGAGTGCCGGAGGATCCTTCCTCCGCGCTTTTGTTGTTCCGCCTGCCTCTGCTCCCTCTCTCCCTCCCTCCCTCTCTCTCTCTCACGCTCTCTCTCTCTCTCTCACGCTCTCTCTCTCTCTCTGGATCCTCTCCCGCGGCGTTTCTTCGGAAGATCGAGAATTCCACGCTAGCGCGAGATGCCTCACGGTGCGTCGCAAAACATTTCACGCACCCGCGCGTGGGTACCCGCGGGTACGTGCACGCCGAACGACATGCGGCGAGTACCAGCCCGCAGAATTCCGGACCCGTTCCTCTACTTATCGGAAGGGATTCCTGCCCGTCGACTCACCCGCTGCGAGCAGACGATGTTGACACAGAGCGCAGCTGCGCGAGGGCGAGAATCCGCGAGCGGATCGCGCGCGGAGGATATTCGAGGTAATTGGTACGCGTGATTTAGTGGACGCTCGCGCGCCGACGCGATCCTCGGGATCATCCAGCGGACCGCAGTCCGATCTGTAAATCCATTAGAATCTTCCGTGAATATCGCAAGAATTGATGGTCTCAACAAACTGTAGAGAGTCTTCGTATAAAACGAAAATGATCTGCATCGACCGTGAGAAACAGCGGCTACGTAGAGACTTCTCTTTTCAATTTATTACGATAGGCAAGTTAATTTTCATTTTTCTAATATAATAATGATGATAACAGTAATAGTAACTAATAATTGTTGTGAACTAGGTACTGTCCGGTGCTCCGAAGAAGTTAGTCATTTCTGAAGTGTTATCCTAGAATTTCTGGCAATTATGTGCTTCTAAGATATATGCCTTAACACATATTCGTCAGGTAATTTTCCTGCAGTCATTATTTTAACGCATTTGTGTTTACGTAAATCATAATTTTGTCTGCCAGGTGGATGGAATTTTGGTGTACGCTTTGTTGGTTTTAATGAGAATTAAAAGAACAAGAATCAATTATTTTCTGTAATACACAAATGACGAATTTTCGTCGTTTGGCTATTGGTGATTGTTTGCGAAATGACGAATTTTCGTCATGCGGACGAATATGTGTTAAGACATTATGTGCATATAAAATATACATATACAGGGTGTCCCAAAAATGTCTCGCAATCCGAAAGTAGGGGATTCCCGAGGTCATTTGAAGCAACTTTTTCCTTAGCGAAAATGCAATCCGCGGCTTCGTTTATGAGTTATTAACGAAAAACCGTGACCAATCAGAGACGAGATCATTTGGCGCAAGACGGCCGAGCCAATGAGCGAAACTGGACTCCGTGCACTCGTTGGCCGGGCCGCCGCGCGCCAGCCGAGCTCGCCTCTTATTGGTCAGAGTTTTTCGTTAATAATTCGTAAACGAAGCCTCGGAAAAAATTTTCGCAAAGGAAAAACTTGCTTCAAATGACCTCAGGAACCTCCCATTTCCAGATTGTGAGACATTTTCGGGACACCCTGTGTACTCATATAAGACTGAAACCTTATTCTAAAAGTAAGGTTTCAGATTGTTTCAAATACAATCTTCTGTTATCAAAATTTAGGAATGAAAATAAATGGAAAGATACGATAAACAGAAATTATCTCGCCCTATTAGAAAAATGATTAAACTAACGAGCACTAAAAATGATTGATGCGTATCTTTAAATTCTTTAAATCTTCACTGTTAAGTAACTGGTTGCAATTCGATATAGCGTTCCCGGTCACAAGTGCATAAAATCTGCAGGCCGGTCATGATAGCTTTACTGCAAAGAGCGTATATGTGCTCAACAAGGTAGCTGTCGAAGAAATGGCGGCGCGAGGGGTTAATTTGAGCGTAGATCGAAAACGAGCGTGGAATTAAAAATAGCGAAGCTACTCTGTAAGACACCGTTGGCATCGGTATATCGTCTTTCCTTGCACCCTCCGGAAGTTCCCAGCAATTCTACTCACACACGCGTCTGATCCGCAAGTAGCCTGATCCTGGGGCCCTGGACCAGTGTCGAGGATCGACGCAACGCTCACGAGTAGCGTGTAACCACGGGCTCGCGTAGCTCTTGTTGGCAGTCGAGGAGCCTTATGTTGCGCGGACGCCTCCGGGTACCCGCGAAGACCCTTCCACTCGGGGCCCGGTATCGGGACCCAGTGTAATTGGAGCGATCGGCACTTGTTTTCGCACGGCACGGCACGATCACGAGCGCTGCCGCGGCTCGCTGGCTTCGACCTCTCGCGGTACCGGTACTCATTACGCGGCTTCGACACTCCGTTGCCGGTGCAACTTCGAACCACGGCGTGTCTGTATCCGTATAGTATAGTCTGCATAGTATCTCGCCGTTACGCTCGCTTGCCTCGATATTGAATATCCCGAGAGCACTTTGAGCCGCGGCGCTCGAACGGCCGCCACTTTTAGGTCCCGGGTACTTTATTGCTCGCGGAGGTTCCGTGGGCTGATTAATGGCGGCGGTGCTCGTTTGTTTGTCGTGCGACCGGCCGAGCGTTAGGAAACGCTTGCCATCGTATATTGTTTCTATTAAGAATAATTAGCGCGCTATGACCTCGTCCGACTGCGATTCGTTATTCCAAGACCGTTCCCTTAACGATCGATGGAACCGGCGCGCCGCGCCGTGCCATTTTCGATTCTCCGGGACTTCGAGTAACCTGGCTGCGAGAAGCTTTGTTTTCGAGATAATTGGGCTATTACGGCTACACCGCAGATCTTTGTGTCAGATAAAAATTGCCTTCGTTAATTACAAGATGCAAGATCTACGTAGACATTGATTTCTTTCTGTAATCATTTCATCGAGTTCGCAGTACAGTAATGTTTCCCTAACTGACGCTAAGATTGTGCACGCAAATGGACAATTTAGGAAGAGGAGATACGGTTATTCGATCCTTGCGGTTCATTTTTATAGTTACGAATTGTCAACAACTATAGAAATGAGCTGCAAGGCTCGAATAATTGTACCTCCTCTTCCCAAATTGTCCATTTTTGTACACGATCTGAGCGTCAGTTCGAGAGACATTACTGTAATATAATAATATTTTCACATTGTTTAAATGTCTCTGATAGTTTTTATTTGATCTACTGATTTTTCTTGTACCTGCATAAAATGCACAGTCTAGTTATTGAACGTATTTGATCACTTTTTTATGAATATTTTCTCGGTGTCTATGTTGTATTTGGAAGTATATACATATATACCAAAGCATGTAACTGTCTACTGTACAATGATTGCCGTACAAATTTTTGCATTTTTCAATCGCCTTTTCGAAACCAAAGAATTTCTCGCAGTAGAATATGTTTAAACTTCGGGGATAGTTCAATAGAAAGAGGACAATTCTCTTTTAGACATCAACATCGCAAGCAACGATCAAACTGTGCGCAGCATGAACTGCTATAGCTAAGATGTATAAAAGATTTCCAACTATTTTCTTTACTGCGACGTACTTCAGAGGCTTGCCACCTTTTTTATCCTCACTTCTCAATGCAGAAAATTAAATTTTCGCGCTGATACGCGAATTCCAGAGCACCAACGCGAACCGTGGACCCCTCCGAGCTGTCTATCCAGGCAATCCGCCTCTTTTCCCGCGGATGGAGAGATCAAACAGCGATACCGCACATTCATACACGACACGGAGAACAGTAAAGTCGAGGTAACCGTAAAGGATCCTCCGGTTCCGAAGGGGCGAGGAGGAAGAGGGCAGGACAAGGGGGAGGTTGTCGGGAGTTACGAGGTCGCGTTGTCGTAAAGATGAGGGCGCTTCCATTCGTGGCTGCTCCCTTCGTCCCAGGACGGCGTAACCGTCCAATTGACTCCCGTATACCACGATGCAGGCATGATTCAGCCCGGCCGACTACCACGTTCGCTACCGACGCCAGCTCGTGATGCTCGTGACCCGAGAGAATCCTCTGTATACGATCCAGCTTTTACGATCGATCGCATTGCCACCACCGTATCCTGGACATTAGGGAAAACAAGCTGTCGGGAATGTCTACTCCGCGGAGTCCTTTACTCCGAAGATTTGTTCGTGATTAGGCGCTTTCAGGTCTGCGACGGCGGCCATCGCGATCTTAAAAAAAAATCACGCGGAATCTGTTTACGATTTGATCGCCGAGAGTGTCTAGAAATCGAGAAATGATCATTATTGTACGATATAGTATTATCGTAGAAATTCATTTCTAAAAGCAATCGCGGAATAGTTTTACGTCAGTTCGATTGAAAAATATGTTTCGCACGATTGTCTGCACGAGTTGCAATAGCCGCGTAAACACTTTGTACTTTCTTGAACGATTTAGACACGTTGAAAATAATATACGAACGGTCTCCAATTATTTTAATTTCTGTTTTAAATTGCGCCCGCTAATGAATTATTGCGCCTGAGCAGTAATTTCCAATCACCTTTCCAGCAACGAATGTTTCTCTATCCGCTTTTATTGGAACCGATTAGCGGGTAAATCACAATAAAGGTTCATTTTAATTGCTCCGCGGGCAGAACGTTCATTACGGCATTCCAGAAAGTCTGACCCGCGAGGTTTATTTCACTTAATTCTAGACTCTGTTTTTCCAGCGTGAAATTTCCTGCTCGGAGGACCGACGGCTCGGCGAATGAACAGTTGCCTTAATACTTCAGGAAACTAGAAATGGTTCGGCATTAATTCACTCCGATGAACCATAAATAGTGGAACGGCGGATAGCACGATTTCGTTCGCAGTCGCCGGCGCATTAGTTCGCGGCCGGCGAGCCATGAAGGCGCGGGGCTTATCTTCGAGGTCGTAAGCGTGAATTAAAAACGGATATTCAAAATCGATTTCGGTTTATAGTCGGTTTTAGAGGTTCCGAACGTATCCGCGTTAACGGCATATTACGGGGGACCGCTCGTTTCCCGTCCCCTCGGTATCGAAAGAACCCGGTAATGGTACGAAAAGTGGCTGTAGCTCGTTGACATCGGACTTTAGTGGCCCGTATCTTTTTACTGCTCGCCCGAAACGAAGATCTATACGTCCGTGACACGACACGGGGGATCGGAGCATGTACCTTCCAGCCTCGGAAATGCCTGATCCGCGACCGAGCAACTCTTGTTACCTAATTATTTATTTCCTGGAACGTTCGCCGCCTCTGTTCCGCAATAATATTTCCAACGATCGACGAGTCGCGACGCTATTCTTCTCGTAGAACGCTTCTGAGAAAGTTGAATAACTAGCTCCTTTATTCCGATATCAATTTGCGAGCAATCTTCTTTTTTTCTTTTTACGAAGACGGCTGCCAGCAGAAAAATGACTCGTTAATGTATGCTTGACAGAAAATCTTAAGAGATTAAATCCTGTTTCGTCGATTGTCCGCCGACATACTCGTTTTCTTTTACGAGTTGATAAATGATTGCACTGTCAGAGGCAAGCGGGCATTTTCTTACGCAACGTGACATATCGTTTTCTTATTGGACTTTCCGTGCTTCGCCGGGGATCCTCGTTCGAACTACGGTAATTATTATTGTTGTGTCGAGGAGAACCGAGTAATTCGTGATTCCGGAAACGTTCTACGAGAATTCGGAGGACCACGTTATGTCCAGAGAAATCTCAAAATTCCGAAAAATATAATCCTGTGTTCGTATAATCTTATTTTTAAGTGTAAATAAATCCACAAACATTTCTTTTTTGTCGAAACAAAACTTTTTATTTTCAGAAGGTCGTTATTTGACTGCGGATCTCTTTATTCAAAATGAAAATTAAATTTAACGAGTTCCAAAGAATATGGTAACCTTTTTAAATTCTTCTAATTCATCAAAGCAAACTATAAGCGCAACAAACTGACGCAGCAACTAAAGAAACAAAATCTCCTTTTAACGTAAAATACACCCTTAGAGATAAAGAAACGAGATACACGTTCGCAGAATGAAAACCTGAGCACTCGAACAGAGAAGCGGATCGTCCGCTCTGGAAACGGGCAAAAATGCGGGCAAGGTTCCGCGGCGGTGCTCGGGGAGGGGCGGAGAGGACGCCGCTGAAAAATGAAAGGCGGCGGAAAGTGAGTTTCGCAATTTCGATTTCACTATCGAAAAAATCGTCATCGTTAAGCGGGGCTGGGTCATTAATTAAGCAAACGGGAGCCGGCTAATTGTGCGAGCTCGGTAACGGGCCCGAATGGGGCCCAACATCGGCGTGGATGCGCCGAACAGAAGACGCACGCATGCTCTCCGCATAAAAACGATCAGCGGTCCGTCTCATCCGACGGTTGCTCCTCTTTTCAGGTCATCCGCCGCGTGATTGCACAACGCAGGGCCCGGGCCACGGATCAGTGAACACGTGTACGCCGAGGGCCCCGACCCTGCTCGTTTTCGTTTTCCCCGGCGGGCCTCATCCTGACCGCATACTGCTCCACATTTGGAAAATCCGGGCCGGAATTTCGATGCTTGGCCAACGAAGAACCCTCTAAGTGCTTTCTAATGACCTTTGTCAACCACGTTTGCCGACGATGTATGTTGAAGATGTTTATTAACTATGTTCGTTGACGATATTCTTTGACAATGTTCGATATCGATATTCGTAGACAATATTCGTTGACGATATTTGTTGTTGGCGTTTGTCGATAGCGTTTGTCGACGATGTTTTCCGACGATGTGTGTTAACAATGTTAGATCTCGATGTTCATCAGGGATGTTTCTTAACGATGGCGATGTTCGTCGACGATGTTCGTTGACGATTTTCGTTCAAGTTGTTCGTTGAGGATGTGGCGTTAACGTTGTTCGTTGACAATGTCCGTCGATGACTTTCAAGCGAAGAGATTTAACCGGCGAAAATGTCTAAAGAAAATAATTAGGTGTCTCGTTTAAACGGGACAGTCCGTATAATTAGTGAAATTAGGAATGCGAGGTCAGAATATTGAATTCTGGTCAGGTTCGTCCGAATGCGGAGCATAGTGCGTCGTGTCGCCATGAGCCTCGCATAAATGCCTCGTTACGGTTCGCTCGGGCCCGAGCCGGTAATTAGAACGGGCCGAGAGACGTTCCTCCACAGGCGCGCGGATCGTCGTCGCCTTTTTCTCAGCTGCCTCCTCTTCCTCCTTTCCTTTTTTCACTTTTTTCTCGATCCCGGTCAACCAGGTGAACCGCCGCCGCCGCCGTCGCCGCCGCCACCGCCGCCACCTTTCTCCGTCGAACGACCTCGGTGACCTCCATCGCCGCGCGAGACCGTCCTCTCAGGTGCAACCACCGATCCCGGATAATTAGCCGCCGCGATCGAAACCGACGCGTTGACGCGCGATACGTTCACGTAATCGATGCGGATCGCCGTCAGTAATGAACTTCTGCCCGTTGAGGTTTCAAGGATGCAGTGCGCCGCTAAGGAAATTGTAACACGATCGAGAAACGGAGCGAGGTGTTGCGGTTTTATCGGTCTTACAGTTTTCGTAATGGCGTTATTATTGCCTGCAATTTAAATGCTGGGAATCCGGGTGAGGTGTTTATGGCAAGAACTTCGCCAGCACTGCAGCGTGGCTTCCAATGATAAAAATGCGAGGAAGGAATTTGATTTTTTATGAAAGTGAGGATGACATTTTCATTTGCGCACATCGTTTCCGCGACAGCTTTCTAGTTACGATAACTTAATTTATACGCTCTGTTGAAATCAAGAGAAACGCTTGAAATTAGAAATATCGAAACCAGTCTCTGTTTCACCGATATTGAAGTTGTAGATGCGATTTTGTGAGACACTCCGTGACAAGCTTCTTTACCGAAGCGTATATTATCATTGATAATATGCGTGGTTTAATTAAATCCGATCCTGCAATTGCTATAAAACAATGTAGGTTAGTTGTATTTAGGGATTGACAGGTCAAGTGTTAATAACAGAAAATCTCAGGTTCCCCAGATATAGCACGCTATGTGTTTTCATGTTCCAGTAAACAGTTTTTCGAAATCCTCCTTCGCATTCTGGTATCTGGAACGGACTTTGTATCTAAACCATTGGACCGAGGATCCTTTTAATTAGGCAGATTCGTAGCTGTAAACATTATCTTGTTGTTCGTTGCACATTAATTGCGTGCCAAGTTCTTAACCAGTTAGCTGTGTTTGACGAGTATACTTGTCATAGAGAAGTGACAGTATTTTGTGTCATGACGAGTATACTCGTCGTATGTAAAAAGTAGTGACCATTGGCTATTTAAATTGTAATTTTAGTGAAAACAAAAACATATTCTCAAATTTCAAGATTAAAATATTTTGAGACCAATCCTACATGAAGGTGTTTACATTGTTATAAAAATAATATGAAAAAAGTATGAAGTATATGTTAGTGTTAAGTGAATAAGTAAATATTAGTAATAAAATTGTTAATTTTATAACATAAAACCGTCTTTTTGATCCAACATTTTAACAGCGATACTTACTCTGTGTTTGACAGGGTGTCCCAAAAATGTCTCGCAGTCCGAAAATGGCGGGTTCCTCAGATCATTTGAAGCAGCTTCTTCCTTTACAAAAATTTTCTCCGGGACACCGTTAACGAGTTATTAACGAAAAACAGTGACCAATAGGAGTCGAGTACGGCTGACACGAGGCGGCCCAGCCAACCAGCGCGCGAAGCCCAGTTCCGCTCATTGGCTCGGTTGCCTCGCGCCAGCTGAGCTCGCCTCTCATTGGTCACTGTTTCTCGTTAATAACTCGTTAACCGTGCCTCGGAGAAAATTTTTGTAAAGGAAAAAGTTGCTTCAAATGACCTGAGGAACCCGCCACTTTCGGATTGCGAGACATTTTTGGGACACCCTATATAGATGCGCACTTTGAAAAGAAGGCGCCACAGTTAACTGGTTAAGAGACAGTTTCTTCGAGCGATGACATTTTATTTGGCTGTTAACATTTCTATTTCGAAGTTCCCGCTTCAATGATAGTCTAAAATAGCGCGTTCGATACTTTAGTATTGCAGATTTGGAGCATTGTCTGATAGCTAAGAGTAGTAACGGTTCTACTATCGGCGATAATCGAAAAATCTGAGAAGCGGACGGCTGTAACTGTTACAAAGTACCTTTACATTTTCCAAGTCGAGTAATAAATTCGACTGAAAACTATCGCAGCACCGTGCGATACCGGGGCAACGGTTATGTGCTAGGAAAATACGATGTCTCCTAAGGTTTATAAAACCGCGCACCCGCGCCCGTATAAACTAGTAATCTCGGCACTAAATCTCATGGAGATCGGCGAATCGCCGGGCACGCAATCGCGCGATCGTAACACCGGCGAGGTCAAAGAATTTCAGAAATGTCGGAGGATCACCGATCAACTTACGGCGACGAGCATCGGTTGTTCCGAGAGTCATCCCGTCCGTTTCGTAACGTAATGAGGATCCACTCGAAAATCCGTCGTCCCTTTCCCAACGCGACGACCACGGTCTCGCCGGTGTGTTATGTTGCAATAACGCGACGCAATACGGTCACCGCTGCTGATCGAATTTAATCGCGGCTTTAATCACCGCGGTATTAACAGTTCCGTCGCCAATTACAGCTTGACATTTTCATAACGATACACTCGCGCCGCAAATAAAATCCCGTAGTTCCCTGCGCGGACGTAAACAGAAGAACTTCTGCGGACGGGGGAGAGAGGGAGAAAAAGAGAGGGAGAGAGAGAGAGAGAGAGATCGACGAGCATCGATCGGCCAGTCATCGCGGCGGATTCGGCGAAATACGTCGATTTAATCGGTCGTTATCTCCGAAGCTCTCTCGCTAATTACGGGCCAACATTTCCAGACCGATCCGCGGCAAAGAGAAAAACGGAGAAGCGTACGCGGCCGGTGTATCTGCGGGCATCGAAGAATTTCGACAGAGAAATCAGTATTCGTCGGGGATGGTCGCGCGGCAATATTCGCGAAATTCCGTTTCGCGCCGAGCAATTATCGATAACGCGCCCCACCCCGGCCACCGCCGAGCACCCGAGATCGCTAATTACACCAGGCAATCGGCGCTCCGCCAATTACGAAGGCGTAATTGCGCGACGCGGCCGCGCCGCGACATTCGGCCCCGTCTTTCGTGAATATTCCGGCGAGCCAGGGAAGGTCCCGTTCGAGAGATTCGAATCTAACGGGACACCGGGATAATGACGCGCCGTTGATAAGATCGATATTATGACGGGAAAGAACGTGACGCGCAGGTGGACACCGGTGATGAAATACGCGGGCGGGAACGCACGCGTGAAAGCAGCCCTCCTTTCGCCCTCTCTCTCTCCCTCTTTTTCTCTCTCTCTCTCTTTTCCTCTCTCTCCCTCTTTTTCTTTTTCTCTTTCTCTCTCTATCTCTTTTCCTCTCTCTCCCTCTTTCTCTTTTTCTCTTTCTCTTTCTCTCTCTCTCTCTCTCTCTTTTCCTCTCTCTCCCCCTTTCTCTTTTTCTCTTTCTCTCTTTCTCTCTCTCTCTCTCTCTCTCTCTCTCATTCTTTTTCTCTTCCCTCCGCGCCGCTCCAGCGGCACTAATGGACGTGGAAACAAATTACGAAAGCACCGGCCCCGCGATGCATAAAGCCGCCTCGTAAAACTGTAACGTTAATCATGCATGGAAGAGTTACGGGTCTAGGCTATGGGTGTCACGAGGATCCATCGTGATCCAGATTCCAGCCGGAGATTTTCACGGGTAGGCTGCGCGAGCCGTAGACGTCGTGACACGCGTTTCCGAGCTTCTCCGGCTTAGGGTTACTCAGGTTGGTCGTTAAAATTGATTACTAGACTGGTTTCTCCCGTGTGGTCGCCACGCGAGCCAAGTCCATTACGATCGCGAGGTTTTTTTTTCAGAATGTTATTGAGTCTTAATTTGTGGGGCGCACTTAAACACAGTGTTTTCATTAATTGGTTGTGAACGCGGTGCGTCAAGCCAGCTGCGGAATTACACGCAGGGATAAGAGACTTGCGTAAAATGAGCTCGAACTATGGACGATTGGAAATGCGAATTGTTAAATCCTTGCGGGACGGGTGAGTTTCGCGATATTGCGGTAATCGCGGATGGATTGAGACCGATATTGGATTTATATTGAATCCGATGTAGAGGTAGCAGGGTTACTGGTTTTCGTGTAATGCGAATATTTTCTGCAGCCGTTGCGAAAGGTGGAAGACTAGGAATAAATAGATGAAGGATAAGAATTTGTTTTACATTTGTTGTTAATTTGGGTAAGTTCGTAGTAATATGTTGACGCTCCTTGACCTTTTGCGATCTTACTACAGCTTCGATTTGTGTCTACGCATTTTTGTCGCAACATAAAACAGCACATAAAATTCACAGTTTATAGACAGCTAATTATTTGAACTGACAACTTAATAACTTGCAATTCGGATGGTTCATTTGTGATCCTGCATAACGCGGTAGCTACGCTTCGGAAGTTAAAAAAGGATACGTTTTCCATAACCAGTATTTCTGAGCACATGAGCGAACATTGTCTGCTAATTTGAACGTTTGAAATTTCAAAGCTTGAAAATTTGAAAACTTTTTAATTTGAATATTGAAAAATTCTTAAATACTTAAATAAAAAAATTCAAATATTTGAATATTTGAAAAGTTGATAATTTGAAAATTTGAATAGTTAAAAATTTGAATACTTGAGAATACGATAAATTGAAAATTTAAGAATTGATTATTAAAAAGTTAGTATATTTTAAACGAATGCGAAATGAAAGGTTTGAAACAACGAGACTTCAACTTGAAACCGTCAAACTCGAGAACCATCGAACCGATTGACAAATTAGACAGAAGATGACTGCTCCAGATAAACGAACGGGCCATTACAACTGGCTTTCCAAAAGATGTCACGTATTCTTTGGTTGCCGCCCGTAACGGTACAATTATCCATCAAACGGTTCACTTTTCCCTGTGTAAGCCGTCAGTCTCGGTCTCCGCGCGAGACGTTCGATCGATCGTGGCCCGATAAAAGCAATTTAATATTTAAGGAGAGGCAGATACCACGCTCCCGATCGGCGCAGCCCGGTTTCCTTTTTTCGTTCTCGAATTTCTCATAATCGGCCACTGACACGCTTCAATGAAGTCATACCGACTCCGCTTATCCGTGTATCGCGCGTAGCACGCCGCCTCGCAGCGATCGATCGTTGCCACGGTTCTCACAGTCCGCCGCGGGATCCCATTCGATCGAATATTTCATACGAGTACCACCTATTCCCATTCCGACTTCCGCGGCCGACTCCGATACCGGGCCGATCCAGCAAGCCGATGAAAGTGCACGCGCGCGAGGGCTCGCCGTGCACGCAGGAAATGCAAAGCACGCGGCCAGCCGAGCCGTACCTCTCCCGTGAATCTGGCCACGGTAAAAGTCCTCCATCGACCTGGTCCCCAAGGGACGCATTTTTCAATACCGAGCCGACCGGGATCGGGAAGATCGCCGTCGCATTCCTCCATAATTCCCGCTTTTCGCAGCGACCGGTTATCATCGTGGGAATTTCCGCGTCGCCTCGCGCAACATCTCCGACTTCGTATTCGGATTTTTACGAACCGATTTCGCGGAGGAACTGTGACAATTTCGGCGAGAGTACAGATTTTCCTAAGAAAAGATACTTTCGTTTAAAGAATTCGTTGAACGTTCTTCAGAATATTCACTTTTATATCGAAAGTGATTGATTACATTTTCACTGTGTGCAAGTCTGTATGCTAAATGAACAGGTTCTAAGTCAATCTGGTATCGTACTGACTTATCTGAACTTACATGAAAAATTTAAATAATACATTTTGTAGAGTTCAACGATACGGGCGACATTTTGCGATTTGAGATTTTGAATATATTCGTGATTCTATTTCTCTCGTTTATGGAAATATGTCGTATTGGAAATATCTCTGTATTTCTAAAATATATATCTACGTTGTTATTTATCACAGAATTATATCCAATCTACGACACGTTTTGTACATTTGTGTTATTCATAGAAAATAGCCTCGCTCGTTCAGAATCTAAGAGAATGATCCTCTCTTCACTTTCCGCGAACCACGCGGGCTCGACTTAACCGCGGCGGTTTTAAAACTGTCGTCATTAATAATAAATCGTTTATTTTTAGAACATCAGTGTTTGTCTTATCGAGCCGTGTCCTCGTTACAAACACGACGAAACACCTCCAGACGGATAACGTTCAGGGCGTCGCTTCGTTCGCCCGGTTTGCGAAAGGTTAAAGAGTATTCAAACAAACGGCGAAGACTGTGCATACCTGCATAGATGGAATCGGAGAGCGGCCTTCTAAAAAATGAAGCTACACGAGGGGAAGAAAAACGGATCACGAGCAGTTGCATAATCGGTTGAATTCGTGGCCGCGGTCGCCGATAAATTCCGCCGGGTGAAATGATGGGAGAGAGAGAGAGTGCTCCGTTGCGGGCAAGAAGTCCGAACGAGGGAACGCCGGGGACGTTTCTATTCGCGTGGTTGATTTATCGCCGGTGGCACGGTGGAATTTCAGATTCGGTGGGTCTTCCACGCGACCGTCGACGATGGAACGCGACCGTCCTCGGAGACGTCCGTTGACGCGACAGGTAGGGAAAAAGGAAACAGATGTCCCCCGTGGCGGGCCGCCGGATGATGCAGTGGCTCGTGCATGGTACTGGACGGAGCCGGTCATAAGTCCAGCTAATTAAAAATTATGAATACGGCCAGCGTTGCGACAGCCGGCGAGGGCTGATTCGCATTCGTCGAGAGGAAACGCCGCGGAGCGGCGCGACGCGCCGGCCGTATTTTTGATCGGCGCCGGAGGAGCGGCTTCTCCGCCGGTGCAGAGGATGGAACGAACTTTCTACGCGTCCTACGCGTGGGTGGGCGAAATCAGGTCCTCGGTTTTCTCCCGGGACGGTTTAATTGACGCGGCGGACGTTACGAACGCGGCCAGAGGAACGGAGACGGAGAGACGACGCCTCGACTCCTTAGGAATTATTGCCGAGTGCGTTTTCCCAGCGGGCTGAGCCGCGCGACCGCGCCACAAAAACCCGAGTTTATTATCCTGCAGCCGCCGAGAAAGGAATTTGTTTTTTCCCCGGAGCCGATCACCGTTAAAAAATCACGCTGTTCTTTTCACTTATCGGCGCCTCGGACGGCGCGACTTTCGGCGAGGCTCGACGCGATTCTGGATCGGCCCGACCCGTTTCGCGGATGGTTTAATGACCAAACTCGCTTTAATATATCGATTGTCCGACCAAGATTTTGCTAGTCGGAGATCATTTGTTGCTAGACCGCGGATTTGATGTGTTTATGCTTGAAAAAATGAAATGATTACAGGAATGAGCGAGAGGATCGATATGTTACTTTCGTTCTGATAAAATTGTTAAAGAAAGGAAGATGTTCCTAAATGGCTCTCGCGTTTTTTTACAACAGTTACAAAACATGTTTACTCTGTGTAAAAATCCGCGGACTACTTATTACCTAACCAAGCCGTACCGATTACGGTGACGTAATTAGGCTCTGCGCGAATTCGCGGAGGAAGAAACGCCGCGTGAAATTTTATGTTCTTCATTAATCGCTTCGGTGAAACGGAGATATGAAATTATGTCATTTTGAGTTGTGTGCATTTTGGAACGTTGCGGAAATGTGTTCAAGAATAATATAAATTGTGAGGTTCGCTAGAAAAATTATTTATACAAAGAATTCGTTAGGTCGTTGTTTTTGCAGCAATTTTTACGTAACCTGCGTTGGGAAATATTGTTAATGTAACGTTAAAAGTGTAACCACGTGTTACACCGCGTTGTCTGAAAATTCGTCCATTCATGATTGACCGTTTCTACTTACCGTAAGTGATAGAGCAGTATTATTTTATATGACCAGACCCTCGTGCGAAAATTCGCAAGACCGTATCTTTGTTCAAAATAAAAATGTTGTGCATCAAGTTTCATAGGCAGAGTGATAAATCGACATTTTTCAAATCTTTAGACCTGTCTACGTTTTTAAGCTTCGTGCACTCATTTCCGTCACAAGTGTATAAAATGCGGAATCTACAAACAATGTAACCATTATTTGTAACTATAATCATTCTATATTACTTTTTCGTTCTTTTATATATCACGAAGCACATATTATCTGATAAATTGTGTATTTTGGTAAACCGTTTCTCAACACTAAACCTAACAAGCATTGTCAACGCCGAAGTTATTCAGACTACTCCTCGGATTTATCACAATGTATGCTGGAATTGCGAAATTTATTCAATTATTTCCGATGTATATATCTCCCTTATGATGTCGAAAATTTCAAGAGAAACGACACGAAAACATTTTGATTCCGCATGGTAACCACAGTGTTAGAATCGACGATCATTCATCGGAAGGGATGTTTCGCGAACGCGTCCCCGGTCACCGAACCCGCCAACGAAAACGTTGATCCGCCGGTCCGTTTCTTAATATCCAATCACGAGTCCTCGTACACCTCGCGGAATGTCAAAGCGGTCTAACCGAATGGCTGCTCCGTGGCTCGTTTATTACACCTTTAAATCGAGCGAGCGTCGTTCCTACGTGGGTCCAGGTTCGTTAATCGCGTCCCGCGAACGCAAGATTCGACGATTACGCTCGAATATACGATTGTATCGGGACACATGTCCGTCCGAATGGGATTCTAACTTGTAACTGCGGTTTTATGATGTTCCTGATTGCCAGCCGGCTCATTCTCTGCCCTGGGATATTCAATTCGAAGAATAACCGGCCAGGAATCCGTAAGCCCCTCGGTCCGTGAACTACGTTACGATCCATTTTTTGGTAATTAAGACAAATATTCATGATAATTTCCCTGGCAGGAACACGCGGCACCGGTTGTCCGACAAATGGGAACTATACGGAAAAGCCGCGCATAATTTACACGTATACTTCGCTCGCGTGTTTCGCAAATATTCCCACACGGTATTATGCAGGTCTATCATCCAATTGCTAGCCATAAGCCTGTTTTTTTTCTTTTCAAAAGTAATATTCTTCGCGATACCGCAGCATGCCAGGTGAGCACATTATTTCTTTCGTTTTTAGAATGCTCAGAAACTATTTGTGGTTTACGACGCATCTCAGAGACACGTTTAAAACACGCTCAAGTGTGAGATTGAAATAGGAACAGTTTGTGATCATTCTAAACTGCACGATCTTTATGCAACACTCTATTTTCACAGCTCGAAATCTGAATTGGGAGGCGAGTTTCTTTCTTTTTGTTTAGTTTAGACACGTTGCAGCAAGAATGCTCTCAATTTCGTTGTGATACAGATGCATGTACAATGCACAATTGTACTAATTCAATTTCCCAATTTAATTGTATTGTGTTTCAATTATATAGTAATTCAACCACGTCGCGCGCGCGCGTAATTCAATTACAATACAATCAATTACAAACCTTTCAGTGAATTCGGTTGATAATTATTTTAATCGCGAGTATAATCAAAATACAGTGCAATTAAAATACAATGTAATTAAAATACAATACGATTAGAATACAACGTAATTGAAATATAATGCAATTGAAATACTATGTAATTAAAACAAAGTTCTTCAATTTAAAACCAAAAACTTTGAAGAAATAAGATACATTTTTGTCTCTTCTGCGTATTTTCATCTGTCATTACATTACCTATTAAATTATTATCTCTCAATTCTTAATTAATGTGATCTATTTATAACACTTACTATCTTGTAATTACACTCCGGTTGCAATTACGAATTGCATTGTAATTTAATTGACTGCAGTTCCGAATTACGAATTACAATATAATCAAATTTCAATGTAATCGAATTACTTCGTAATTACAATTCCCTGACTATTGTATTGTATTCGATTGTAATTCGGCACAATTATGATTGATTTCGAACAGAAGACCGAAAATCGAGTTCGTCGAGGAACGGACACCGAGGCAGACGAACCAGGAAGAAGCAAAAGTCAGCGAAAGACTGGCAGCAAGGGTGGAAAAGACGGGGAATCGCGTGCACGGTATGCCCCATACCAATTATAACAAACTGCCGTTTAATCGCCTTATGGTTTGCGCGAGAACGAGATACGTCAGTGGCTCGTTAACGGCGCCCGTGGCCGGTCTTAACTCTGGTTAGCGCGGCACCATCGACGCGGCGCGTCTCGTTTCCGGCACCGATAAGGGGGTCCGCGTTTAAACTCCGCGAGGAAACGAGCGAGCCACGGCGAGGAGTTATGGCCGCGAGCTCGGATATGCCTCGTTCCACCCTCCGAAATAGCCGGCGCGGATTGAACCCGCGGGACCGAGCCATAACTTGGTTTACGAGGTCGTGGCCACGGGCTGATGGAACGAGACTATCGTTAGATACGCTGCGGGCTCATTAAGAGGCGTGGAACGTTCGCCCGCGGACTTTATACTCTTCCCGGGCCGAATACGCGCGGTCTCCTAGAGGTTCCCGCGGCGAGTTCGCGCGAGGATATCGGAAGATAGGCGCGCAGCCGTCGCCTCGCCGCCTCGCCGAACGGCTTCGTCGAAATCCGCCGAGGCCCCGGGGTCGATCGAAAAATTCGGTACGCGCCTTTAATGACGCTCGAATCCGCGCCCGGTTTAAGTGCGCCCGATAAGGGGCTGGCTTTCGCGTTTACGAGCGCTATTAAAAAAGCCCGATCCGCTCCGGCACCGGGCGCGTATCGCCGCGCGAACAGTGGGGTGCACGCGAGCTGCGGGAACGAGGCCTCGCCGCGACGCGACCGGCTGAAAGGGCCCCGATTGAGACGACACGGCTCTCGACCTAGTAAGGGGGTTGTTTATGAGGCCATATAGCCGTTGATATTTACAATGATGTCGGTGGCGGCCGTTTAAAATCATCCCGCGCCGAACGACTCCCCACCGGCTTTACGCCCTTCGCGCATCCCCCCGCCGAGATCCTCGCCCCTCTCGCGGATCCATAAATATCGTTCCGCGGATCGAGATTTAATTTTCGTGGCGACCTGCGATTCTTCGTCCGGGACTTTACGAGATCCTTCTCGTGGAAGCAGTTCTCTTCTTCTCGGAGAGAACCAGTTCCGACGATTTTGTCGGCGAAAACGCGCCCGTCTGCCTGCGTTTGCATCATTAGGAGTGGCAGCACCTGCTGACTGTAATTTTTGTGCAACGTTGTTGGACTGTCTGCGAACTTCGTTTTATTCTTGCACCATGTCGACGGACGTAAATAATTGGAATCGTGTTCGTTTTAATCGTGTGGCTCGACATTGTATGACTAATGCTATATTGTGTAGTAAATTCTCCGTAGAATGCCAAACTTCGGGTGCTGTGATTTTCCTAGTGCTAGTCCGACGCCTATGTAATTTATTGCTACGTCGATGCTAAGGTTCGACGGAGTCGGTGAAGCGTGTGATGCGGCACGCGACGTAGAAGACATTTCCCAGAAGACAATAGAAAATGGTCTGTTTGGGTCTCCGAATTGCCTTCGAATCGTGTCACGTGGCCTCTGAATTGTCTCCGAATCGTGACATATGGACTCCAAATTGCCTTCGAACTGTGGCAAAAATTGGAAATAAAAAATGTATTCGTATTAATGTACACCGGCATACCATCCGCTGCCTTCTTGCCCGGTTTTTATGAAATCGAGTCGCGAGGCTCGAATAATCGTGTCTGAGTGTCTGGCGATCACCGTTTTCAATTCCGAGCTCCGGGCCTTCTAGAGAGAATTTACTGACTTCGATAAAATTAAATATACATAGCTCGTATCCTTGGTATATATGTATGTATGATCATAGTAGCTGTTCACAACCAGGTTTATGACAGCTCAGTGACAGGATGTGAGGTGGACAGCTATTGTTTACTCCTCTTTCAAAAAACAGAACATAATTCCACGATGCGGTAAAACGTCGCCTTTTAAACCAGTCAATATCCTCTGAATCGACAAAATCGATTTTACTAGATAGCGTACAGGATTATGTGATTATTTGGACTTTGCACAATTGCATACAGTTTTCGAGTGTGCAAACATTTGATGTCTTGTAAATGATGTAAGCTATCAGCTATAAGCTTCAATGCTTTAAGAAACTCCATAGAGAAACTCTGTTATGCTATAGATGATATTTGCATTATTGTATAAATAAGTTTCATCGAAGTGAAAGATTCAAAAGCGAAACATTTAATGTCTAGTAAAATTTACAAAATTGCACACTTGATGTTTTACAAAAACCGAAACCTTGTACATTTGATATCTGATAAAAATTGAAAAATTGCACGTTAGATGTCCGGTAAACAGTGAACGGTAAAACTGGAGAAGCGAAACGTAAAAAAATAGAAAAGTTGCACATTTGATGTCCAATAAAAATTGAGAAATGCGAAGCAAATATTCGGAAGATGCACATTTGATGTCGAGCAACTTCTAAATGGTTCGGCGGCAAGACGAGATATTTACGACGTGAAGATTGCAGATCGTTCTCAGCCCACTGATTTGTTTCTTCGCGCGAAGGTTTCGCGTCGGTTATCAAATAAAGAAACGTTGTTTCGCCAGCAGCACGCGCTAAACGAGCACAACGATCTCTCTGATTACGATTCGAGGCAGACGTATACCGACCGGATAATCCCGCGGAACGAATTGTCTGGAAAAGGGCACGCAGAAGATCGGTGCCCTTGATCGGTGTGCACGCTTTGATCCCGGTTCGCCGGCCTTCTCGTTCTGTGACGCGCGCGGCCCGCAAAAAATCGGCAAGAAACTTCCGCCTGTCACTAATGGCGGGCTCCGAGGTTTACTCGGAATCGAGAGCCGCAGCATCGTGCTTATTCCCCGCGCATTGGAAGCACGAATTGCTTAAACAAGATCCCTTTTCGATTGTTCGAAATCTCGCGATAATATTGTTCGATGTTCGCAAATATTTTTTGCTGCTGAGAGTGTGGCAGGCGTCTTAATTTACGGTTTATAAATTTCACGACTAGACCGCGGATCTTTCCGCAAAATAAAAATGTCGTAAGTCAATTTTAAGAAACACAAATGAGATAAAAATGTATTTCCTTTTTCAATAATTTTAATTGATCGGAAATAGTGCAACAATGTTCATTTACGAGATTTAAAGTTTCACGAAACTTTAAAAGCATCGATGCAGATTAATAAGTGCATTAATTCGTTGTACTGTCAAATTGAAATCTTTGCAATTCGATCGTGACGATTGGATAAGATAAATTAAAAGAAACGTAAAATTAGAAATACATGCAACTTTACAAAGAGTTATGCACATGGTAATAATAATGAATTTTTACGTTCAAGCTGTTTCTGCACGAAAAATCGTATAAAAAATTATCGCGATATATTCCCGTAACTTTCAGAAAGAAGCTAACGAATGAAGAATGATGCACTTCTAGCTTGAAAATAATATTGTTTCCAAGTTCACCCCTGCGCATAAGACAAGGTATTTCTTGAAAACCTGTAATTGTCTACTGGAATAAACTGTGAGGACTTCGATGCTAATACAAAGGATTGTTTCAGATGGACGAATCAAGAGAGAGAAAGAGAGAGAGAGGGGGGAGCCTGACCGGGGTGATGTACGTATTCCGAGTACCTGTACCGGCTGTAACAGCAAGGTAGCCGGAGAAAGAGAGAAATTCCGTGACAAAGGAGAGGAAAGGAGCACGTAGAACCGCGGTGGGTGAGAGCATGCACAGAACGAGGGGAGTGGGTAAGAATGTACTCCGAACTCTCAACATAACGGGTAGCAATGTAACCAGATCACGACCGGCGAGTACTGCGCCGGGTGAACAAGAAGGGAACCGGGGGTTATAAAGAGACACAAGGGGGAAGCTGGAACGCATCCGCGACACGGCGCCCGTATTACGATTATTAACAATTACAATTGATTTCGTAGCATTCCTCCGCATTGTACTATTCAAATTTATTCAAATCAGATACCGGCGGAATTGTACCGGCGGAAATCTTTTCCGCTCCGTCGTTCCCGGAAAATGTTGTTGCTAACTACATCTCGGCCGTGCATTTACTCACTGTAATTTAACCGCGATCCTAAAGAATAATAGAGTTTTTATGCTGATTCTCGAGATTCGGTCGATCGTTTTAGTCTGTTGTTCGTAGATCGAATTGTGACTTTATTATTAATGTTTAATAGTTTCAATGCGGAGGCAAATGCTTTCCGGAGTGCAGAATTATTTTTTAATCGACACAAATTATGCAACGTTTTACTTTGATTTCGAAGTTATCGCAGTAAATTATCCGATCGTGTCTTTCGATTATTTCATATCGTGTTTTTTAATCGTGATTAAAATATCGAATGCAAGAGCTGCTATTACATATCGATGTTATTAATTTCATTTGAGCGCAAGTAACATTTTAATCTTTCGTTATGAAACCTTAATCATTGGAATATATGTAACCACATGAAGTGTGCAAATTTGTTGTGTTTTAACTGCAAGATATTTTTAATGACAGAGAAATTCTAATCGTTGTAGCTGGGAAACAGAATAGAAGACAAGAATGCAGTATATCTGTTCGTAATTTTCGTTTTCATTCTACACCATAATTTGCGCAATTAAGTTTTATTCGCGCCGAAGTAAATCACAAATAGGCGCGTCGTACTCCAGCACAATCGTCGCGTCATTAAATAATATAATATATTATAATATTTAATATTAATAGATATACAATAAATAATAATAAATAATATAATATATAACTAATATCGCGGAATTAAAAGATGCGGGCACGGAAATTCGCGCATAAAAGCAGTTAGGTTTCCGCGAGCGTTCTCAAAAGGAACGTTTATCGGCCTCGGTAATAATGCATCGAGGCGTTAGGCACGCCGTGCTCGGAGATCTCGCGATTCATCTAAGTGCGCCGGCCGGGTCGATTAACGATCTTCTCCGCGTACATGACTTCCAACTTCAAAATTGTATATTCACGAGCGATCGTGGGTGGCGAACGTCTGCCGGACTAGCAGGAAGTCGCGGCAACATCGCCGCAGATGAATCGGGGTACATCTACCTGCGGCTCTGGATCGGTTCGCCGACGAGAAAATCCTCTCGGAGGTGTCGCGGACCGTTTCGGTCGTGGCTTATTAATTTGCATACGCATTTTTCACCGGCGACTCGGCACGACCGTGCCCCCGTCCGCCGTATATGGCCGACGCGAGCCGCTACCGTTCGCGGCTACCGTTCCGCCGATCCCTGCACGCCGGTCACCATACATCGAAATATACTTTATAACGTTCCCCACCCCCGCGACCACATAATATCGCCGGGGACCGATTTCGTGTAACGATCCGCCACGGGCGGACCCGAGGCTCATCTGCTTTCTCTTTCGCTGCCGGGTAAGGACAAAGCTTTTCGTCCGGACCCCGGGCACACCGCGATGGGGCCTTTTGATAAACCGTCGAATCGCTCTTTATAGTTGCTCGTCTCTCGATCGGGACACGTGTGCACGGGCCGCTCGGGTATTTAGGGCAGCAGAGATCGTATAGCGCCGGGGATCGTATTAAGATTTATTTGCCCGGAGCCCGGCTAATTCGTGCACGGAATAAATATAGGTTACTGCCGGTTTTTAAAACGCCGCGGAATCGACGGCGATCGGACACGCTTCGTAATTACGGTCTTTTAGGAACACCGTGTGGACACCCTCTCGTCTTTTTTCCCTCTTCTTGCGGGTAAAATAGGCAAATCGATCCCCCGATAATGGACAGTTTTCTGTATCGTGTGTAGGTTGCGGATTTTATGCGTTTATGACGGAAACGAGTAGACCAAATGCAAGATAGCATAATCATTTGAAGAATTTGCGAGCACTGTCGCAATTATTTTCGGCTAATTGAAATTATTAAGGCACGAAACAAATGTCGACATAGCGCATGTTTCTTACAACTTATGCACACAATTTGTATTTTGCATAAAAGTCCGCAGTTCGATGCAATAAACATTCAGCGAGACGGGCGAAGATTTCATTTGCAATGTTTTCGGTCATTGGCACCTTTTAGTTCGCTTATAAAATATTAACCAAAGATTTAATAAGACTTTGATTTTGATTTGTCCACAAGGAATCTTCTACAGAAGTAAACAAAATTCGTGTAAACGGTCGAAAGCAGATTTTGCTTAAGATAGTGTTAATCGTCGTCTCTAGAGAGAAAATAATAAACGGAGCCCGGCTAAGTCGTGCACGGAATAAATATAGGTTACTGCCGGTTTTTAAAACGCCGCGGAATCGACGGCGATCGGACACGCTTCGTAATTACGGTCTTTTAGGAACACCGTGTGGACACCCTCTCGTCTTTTTTCCCTCTTTTTGCGGGTAAAATAGGCAAATCGATCCCCCGGTAATGGACAGTTTTCTGTATCGTGTGTAGGTTGCGGATTTTATGCGTTTATGACGGAAACGAGTAGACCAAATGCAAGATAGCATAATCATTTGAAGAATTTGCGAGCACTGTCGCAATTATTTTCGGCTAGTTGAAATTATTAAGGCACGAAACAAATGTCGACATAGCGCATGTTTCTTACAACTTATACACACAATTTGTATTTTGCATAAAAGTCCGCAGTTCGATGCAATAAACATTCAGCGAGACGGGCGAAGATTTCATTTGCAATGTTTTCGGTCTTTGGCACCTTTTAGTTCGCTTATAAAATATTAACCAAAGATTTAATAAGACTTTGATTTTGATTTGTCCACAAGGAATCTTCTACAGAAGTAAACAAAATTCGTGTAAACGGTCGAAAGCAGATTTTGCTTAAAATAGTGTTAATCGTCGTCTCTAGAGAGAAAATAATAAACGGAGCCCGGCTAATTCGTGCACGGAATAAATATAGGTTACTGTCGGTTTTTAAAACGCCGCGGATTCGACGGCGATCGGACACGCTTCGTAATTACGGTCTTTTAGGAACACCGTGTGGACACGCTTTCGTCTATTCTCCCTTTTTTTGCGGTTAAAATAGTCAAATCGGTCCCCCGATAATGGACCCATGTAATGAATGATAATGAATGTAAGTATCGGGTTGGCTGGATTTTCTGTGGTTAAGATGTTTTCAAAACGAAAGGTGCGAGCATGTAGTTTAGAAAATGTTTGTCGCGTTTCGTTGATCTTTTTAGCGTCTACTTTGATTCGAAACATCGCGAAGTATTTCTGTGACGGTGATCGAGCTGCGAAACTTTCGATGTTAATTAATTGAAAATGTATTCCTTCGTGTAATAACAGTCTTACTCGTTAGTGGCACAGTTTATAGTTTTGTGTCGCGCCTATTTAATTTTCGTCGTAAATGCATCGATCTAGCGACGATGCGACAAAAAGCGTGGCCGCGGAATGTTTGGAAAATGTTTCACGATAGAGATTGCTTATCCTTGTCAATAACAGAAATCAACTTCCCCGCATTCCGATCCGTTCGCATCCGAGCCAATCTAAAAAATTGCAACAGCACTTCGCCGCCAACCTAATATTTACACGCATTTAGAGTATTTAACGTCGCGTTCGGTAATACACGTTGGCGCGCGGTTTAACGGCTCCGACCTGGAAGAAATTTCTTCTCGGGCGTACACCATAAATTGTCCCTCACCCCATAAGGAAGCGTAATATCGGGCTAATAAAGATGCTGACAATGCCGCTGACATATTTCTCCGGTGCCCTCGTGAGAGTGAACATTGTTGACCAATATTTTTTTTTCCGTCGGGTGTACCCGATAGATCGTAAAGATAAGAATGCCAGCAAGTGGAGTTTTTACGACTTCTCTCTGGGCGACTCTCCGCCCCGATTCGTCTTTTCCTTCTTTTTTCGATGACATCACGCGGAAGAAACACGATCGCGGGCACAGAGTAAATCGCGTTTTCTCCGCAAGAAAGAGGATCGTGTTACGAGATCCAGAAACGAATCGGCGCGCAGCCGGCAACCGGCGGTCGAAACAGTTTAGCGACCCGTGCATCGGCGAACTCAACAGGAATGTAGTAAATAGGTTCGCTGCGAAATGAAAGGCAACAGAGCGGCGTCGAAGGTGCCCTCCGGTAGGGACACAATCTGCCTTTCGGTTTTAAAAGGCGAATTGCGGTTTACGCGGGGATCGCCGGCCACCGTAATTTATCGCTACCATTTAAAGCGCTATATAATAATACGCTGGCGTACGACTATTTCTTAAGATCGCAGCGCCGCTGCCAGCACGGGGAGGGAACAGGAAAGACGAAACTTGGGAGGAAAGCGGCGGATGCTTATGGAGCGAGGATCTTATAAAGTGCGGACACGTATGCATAATAATTACCGGGGAAAGTTATTCGAGAAGAAGATTACTTTGAGAACATCTCCATAGGAGGCGCACTTCCCGGTTCTTTCGTTCGTCTCCTTCCAGATTCTCTCCTTTGAGCCGGTTACTGGAACGTAGTCTCGTTCCGCCGCGTTCTGAAACATTCAGGACGAACCGACTATGCGCGCGTCTTCGTTCGCACGGGATTTATGCAACTTCGTTATTAATGCTCGTACAGGAGAATTTATACGTACCTGGTTATAAGTAAGCGGTACAAGTACCGTTTTAGTATTAGCAAAATAATGTTTCGATAATATTAACGCTCTACGATTTTCTTCGCAGTTGGCGATGCTGACATTCGCACCTTTGATCGGCAATCTTCTCAAATACACTTTTTAAATACACTCCTAATAGACATTTTACTATTTCCAGCGATCCCAAGAGGAACAGCTGTTAACTTTCATAATTCAACAGGGACAAGAATTAAATAAAAATCGTCGGCTCTTGAAGTCGCTGCAGTTTTCATGAAACTGGAACAGTTTCGACAGCGTGAAGTTCCAAAATAAAACGAAGCGCCATTACAAAAAGACGAAAACGTAACCAATTCATATTTCACCACGTCTTGTTGCGCTATTCGCTAAAGCAGAACAGAGGTCGCTAATTTAAAAAATCGACGTTCCGCTCACCCTCGCTTTGGTTGGCATTCGGTGTCACCAGGGTGCAAATATCGCGCGAAACGAGCATTTAAAGGTGACCGGTGCATCTGCCGGTGAGTTCGGCTGATGACTCATTAACGAAGGTTGTGCATCGCATATTGCGGCATACTGCACTCGCGGTGCACTTCTACGGCGCACACAGCCTAGGGTCGTTCGCAACACGAACATGTTCGCAGCTCGGTTCTCTCCGCACCTTTTGTACGTACCGGCGGTGATTGGACAGTGGATACGTTCGAGACGACCGTGGGTAGATCGATACATTTGCCGGTTTGCCGATCTCGCGCGCGCGCGCGCGCGCACGGCTACCGCGGTAAGTAGATCATGTTCCGACTCCGCGAGCAGATCGCGCCGATCGCGTCGATCGCGCGGGGACGCGTGCGATCGAGGCTTATTCCCGGCCCGGGAACTGGTACCTGGTAATCGTCCCTATCGCGATCGTGTCGCCCCGATGCTCTCCTTTGATGGGCCGCGGGAGCGCGAGAGATCCAGATTCGATCGCGATCGCGAGCGCCGATCGATCGTCGAAGAATCCGCCGCGCGGCATTGAAGTCTCCGCCGAGGCATTGAAGTCTATCGCGCGGCATTGAAGTCTCCGTGCACCGGTCTTTCCCACTGACAGCTTATTAATCGTTTCCTATATCTCAGCGGTCGCTTTTATGGATTATGGCGATTTAAAACGCGCCTTTTACTTCCTGCGAACGCTGCCGGCGGAATTTTGCCGATTCTCGCGAGCGATTTAGGCGAACTCTGAGAAATTTTCTGGGAACTCGCGGAGTTTCTTTGTGCCGTATCACGAAGTGTCACGATTTATTTATTTATCTAGCATGAACGCGTCAAATGCCCTTTTAATTCTACTTAATAATAAAATAATAATAAAAATGAAAATGAATGTAATATCGTTACAATTTAAAAAAAACAAAGTATATACAAACTAAACATCCTGGCTTCTGATAATATTATACAGTTATTTATCAATGTAGAAGTTGGCCAAAGTGAGAATGCTATTAAAAGGATCAGTATAGACTGAATAAATAAATAAATAAATCGTGAAACTTAACCCTTTGCACTCGAAGTCGTTTTAACTCTAAATTCAAAATGGTTCTTCCGATGTAGAATATTTCCATTTTACATAATTTAATGTAATTTATGCATATGCAATTGAGTCTTGCAACTCACGCGACAGTTAAGAAATTATTTCAATTAAGAATTGTTTAAGAACGTGATACAATTCTTAGTAGTGCCCTGCGAGACATCAATCGAGTATTAAGGATTAGTAAGCAGAATTTTCCAAAAGTACTAAAGTACGATATAATCGAATATATTCTCTCTCGTCAAAATTGATCTGGTTATTCTTTCGAGCGAGTTATCACGTTCAAAATCTCTGGGGAAAGTTGAAAAAGAAAAGAACGCAATTTATTCCAGTCGGTCTGGTTTGTTCCGAAGTAATCCGGAGATTTAAAAGTTGAATTTCTCGTTCCACTTAAAAATTGTTAACATTCTCGCGATGCTGTCGCATTTCTCTGTCGGCAATCTGTTTTACATTCTACCGTCGTTCATTTTAAGCGAGAAAACACGCATCCGAGGAGGCCATTTTATTAAGCCGCGGCCAGATATTATGTTTTATAGAAATTTATTATCCATGGCGCGGCCTTGCTAACGCGGAAACGATCATCACGATTGCATGATTAAAGCGGTAGAATTTTGTCAAGTTTCTACTTCTGACTGCCCCGGAGCGTGGAAACGCAGGCTCAATCGTATACGTATATTTTACAGATCATGGATTCTACAGTTCGATCGTAATTTATTTGCGTAAAATCTGGTTATATCGGATATTATGTTGGATACTTTGCCGTGACAGCGGCATCGATCACGCGGTCGTTTGACACCGGCTTCTTAAAATTCTACATTTCGCTGACCTTTTTCGCGAGGAAGATGCATGGTTATCGATTATACATACTTCGATTTCGAGCCTGGTTTTTGCGAACGTCGAAGACTTTTAATCTTTTAACGTTCCAGATAACCGATCGATTCATAAAATGGACTGTTTTATTTTCTGCAGATTTTATCGCCAGATAAACAAATTCGAAGTATATAATTCGAAATAACGGTTAAGCGATTCTACGTTAAAAAAAGAACTTGCTCTATACATTAAATTCATTCCCGAGCGACCTTTTCTTGCGAACGCGCGGTAAATAACATATTCGGCAAATAAATACCTGTACATAATTGAAAGAAGCAACAGCACGACGTCCTCTGTTTCTGCCCGAAAAACCAGCTCTCCGATAATTCTTAGGTGTCTCGGATATCGTAGATCCGTATCGGGAAAATATTCGTACGTCGGGCTGTCAGACACATTCTACTAGTATACCAGGCACGTCGGAGGATCGAGGTACCGAAGAAGGTGAACAAAAGAACGCGCGAACAAACGAACGATACGGAATCGTTGCTGTCAATGCAGCAGTAAAAAAAATTTGCATAATCGCTCGATGTCGTCGATACGGATTTGCATAAAGAATTCGTTGTCGAACCAGCCGAAGGTGTCCGAGATATGCGCGCAACCATCTCCGACGGAATTTGATTTCATTCATTTCGGGCCAGGAGTGCCACCGGTCTTTTACAATGCGAGACGCTAATATCCGCTTTACCTTTTCATTGCGATCTCATATTTACCACTTGAGGACACTTCAGTCAAGCGGTGGACACTTTACACAGTTTTCTGTATCGTGTGTAGGCTGCGGATTTTATGCGTTTATGACGGAAACGAGTAAACCAAATGCACGATAGCATAATCATTTGAAGAATTTGCGAGCACTGTCGCAATTATTTTCGGCTAATTGAAATTATTAAGGCACGAAACAAATGTCGACATAGCGCATGTTTCTTACAACTTATACACACAATTTGTATTTTGCATAAAAGTCCGCAGTTCGATGCAATAAACATTCAGCGAGACGGGCGAAGATTTCATTTGCAATGTTTTCGGTCTTTGGCACCTTTTAGTTCGCTTATAAAATATTAACCAAAGATTTAATAAGACTTTGATTTTGATTTGTCCACAAGGAATCTTCTGCAGAAGTAAAAAAATTTGTGTAAACAGTCGAAAGCAGATTTCGCTTAAGATAGTGTTAATCATCGTCTCTAGAGAGAAAATAATAAACGGAGTATGGTGTATATCGTGAAAGTTTAGTGGGATGAAACAGATGCTATCAAGATTCATGCTTGACATCTGATCTTATATTGCACTTTATATCGTTGCACTTGATTATCCTCTTCGGAGGATATTATAAATAGACTGCGGACCTTTATGCATCTATGACTTGCGCAGATTTTTAAAATGCAAGATAACGCTTAAATTAATAAAGCGTAAAAGCATTTTCATTTCCCTTTTATGATGAGTAATCTTTTTTAATTGACGAAGGGAACTTTTCCTTAAGTCCATGTTTTGTGAAATGACGTATGAAAATGAGAATTTGCATAAAAATCCGCAAAGCTGTACCTTGAATGTCCCGCTTGAGGGATCATGAAAAGATGATCGTTAGACTAGTTACAAGATCTTAAAGGTAAGTTTCATAAAATCTGTATTATTAAAAGATGTCAAATTCTATTCAAATATAGTCATTATTTTCCTAGTCGTATCATTTTATATTTTTCACCGACTACTACGTGAACGAATGAACGCTCGAAATGTGTTTTCGTGGCTAACCAGCCATTCCGACTTGCACTCTTTTTTGACTGTACGCAGTTTCAAAATGAACTGCAGCGAAGGATGTTCGGCGACTGAAATTGTTCATCAAAGTGGCCTGCCCAGAAAGGTATCAACGATCGTCACCTGCGGCGACGCGACGGCAGCAGTCCGCGATGCCCTTAACCGAGAACGCTTTCGCTCGTGGGCCCCGGAGGGGCATTTCGGGGTTCCAACGCCCCCCTCCCCTCCCGCCGGCGGGCCGAGGTGCACGGCTGTTTCGGGGCCGCGACAAATTGGAAATTACCCTTCCGCGGCGCGGTCGCCTCGATTGAGATTAATTGATTTTTTCAACGGGCCCGCTCGGTGCTCTCACCGGCGCGAGGGGGGCCACGCTCTCGCCTCGGTTCGCCATTTTCGGACGAAACTGGCGCGGATCGGGATCGTGAGAACCGTGACGAACGCTAGATCGCCCCGGGTGGAAGAAGCCTCGGCTTCATTCCGAGGAAAGCTGACCAGGGCCCGCCTTACGTCACTTGGGGCCAAAAGTATCGGGCCCGGTACCGGTCGTGTGTCGACAATCAGGATAATCGCGATAAGATGCCAGAAGAAACGAAAAAACCGAAAGCGGGGCGAGGAACGCGTACACCGTGACGCTCTCTCGACGCCTGTAATTGCTGTTCACCGAAATTGGGCCCACCTTTGCCGCGTCTACGAGGACAGGTTCGCCCGTAAAGAATCGCCGTACGCTCATTTCCCGGCGCGGCTCGGTAATTAAGATATCGTTTAAATTCCGTGCCGCGCGTATCACGATCCCGCGCGGATTCGTCCTCGTCCTCGTCCTCGTCCTCGTCGATCGTTCCCTGAAATTTTTCTGCCGGCGATACCCGGTTTCTTGCCCGGCCGGGGAGAAAGTTCGGCGAACGTTTTAGGAATGCCGGGGATCGTAATTAGTGTTCCAGCGGGAGCAGCAAATTACTCAAATTCTTAGCGTGGCGCAATCGTCCTTCGGTTCGTTAAATTGCCTCCGGAAAATTGATTCGTAAAATCGCTCCCGCAATATCAGCGGCCCGACTGTCTCCGCAATTAAGTGCGAGCACTGAAATTCTTTTTCACTTTCGCGCGTAACATTGTAACTGTGTTGAACGCGACCGCCTCATTATTTATACAATTTCTAGCCCGATTGCAGACTCGCTTAGACAATTTCTATTCTGCGCGAAGATCCGAAGCCGATTTTTTTGGAAAATATCGAGAGTAAGTAGAAGTGGCCAATCATGGACAGACAGCTCAGTGGACTTCTTTGAAACGTGTGGCTATTTAAACAAATACTTGTAGTGTATCGTTTCTTATATGTAGTTTTGCATCGAACAAATTTCACGTTAGATTCTCGACTGAATTTATTTTAAAATCGTCACCTGGCAACACACACACATTGTTCTTTCCTTAAAGTGTCTCCCGATCTCCTAAGAGGTCTAAAATTCGCGTTGCTTTATAAGAACGACAAGACTGAATTTATTTAGACTTTTCGTTGTTTCCGTTGTGATCTTCACTCGAATGAATGAATTTATTCAATCATTTCCCACACACACACACACACGAGACTCTCTTTTCAGTCTTTAATTAGGTTAGTATTATTAGTTGATCTATATTCAGTGTTCTTATAGTGTGTGTGTTCTTCTAATATCGACAATCAACAGTTGAGAATGCTTCAAAGAATTTTCTATAATCTGCAATAACTTCATCCATAATCCATCAAAATATTTAGTTTAGCACAATGTAACAAGTTCTTTCGGAGTTATTACGTGAAAGAAAATTATCGAGCTTCTTTTGGACACAGTTTAGACATGGATAAACCTATTATCATGTGCAATACAAGATAAAGCTTGAAATCCATGCAAAATACAAGATTTATCTTCAAATCCATGCGAAACACAAGATGTAGCTTCAAATCTATGCGAAATAAAGCATTTAGCATCAAGTCCATGCGAAATACTCGTTATAGCTTCAAATTCATGCTAAATACATGCTTTAGCTTCAAATCCATGCGAAATACAAGGTTTATCTTAAAATCCATGCGAAATACTAGATTTATTTTCGAATCCATGCGAATCTCACGATTTAGCTTCAAATTCATGTGAAACACAAGATTTAGCTTCAAATCCATGTGAATCACACGATTTAGTTTCTAATTCATGCGAAATAAAGCATTTAACATCAAATCCATGCGAAATACACGATATAGCTTCAAATCCATGCGAAATACACGCTTTAGCTTCAAATCCATACGAAACTCACGATTTAGCTTCAAATTCATGCGAAACACAACACTATGGCGAAAAGTCTAAATGAATTTAACTCTTGTTATTCTTATAGATCAACACGCGTCAGTCAGTTTTAGTGCTCGGTAGGCTTAGTATCAGCAGGTTTCCGGTAAACGAAGTGTTACAAGATCGTGGGTCCCGATAAATGTAGCGGACGAACAACTCGAATCTGCTGGTTTTGCGAAATCGGTGTTGCCTTCGGCACGGAACGCGCGATCACGCCGAAGACCGTGGATCGCCGAAAGTCTCGATTCCACGTAATTCCATCCCGGCCGGTCTTTTATTCGGCCGCGATCCCCGCTCGCCAATTAGAATTGCAGGTTGCGTGGCGCGTCGGTTTTCCATCGTCCTTGATAAACGAAAGCGCCTCGCTTCCAGCGACGTGATTCGCGTACGCTTCTCATCACCTTCGTCGTTAACCGAACAATCTGGTTAATAGTTATCGCCTGCGTTATTGCCGTCGCTGCTCATTACAGCGCGCTGCCGTGTTCGCGCGTTTGCATCGCGCGGCGCGAAGCGCGAAAAGGATCGCGCGACCGCGAAGAGGAGAGCATTCCATCCGCGCGATGATGATTCAGCCCCGGATTTTCCTTCCTTCTTTTTCAGTCGTTCCTGCCTCCTTCCAACGGCGGCGTGATAATCATTTCACTATACCGGCCTGAGCGTGCCGCGACGGCGCCATTTATTACACGCGACACAGATATTATTACGTTGAGTCAGGCACCGTTTCGTGAGCGGAATTCTCGTTTCTGTAGTAAAAGCGTCTTCTTTTCTTTAAGCCCGGCTCATTAACACGCTCTAAAGCCGGCGTTAAGCCGCTCGTGTCGAATAATTGAATCGAGGGGGAACACGGGTCCGCGGGAATTGCTGCTTTGATCGCAATCATTCTGGTTGCCAGTAATTCTTCAAGCCTTTTATTTGGATGACAGGGCCGGCGGAAGGTCGGATCGGTTTTCTACCTGTACGAAAACTGTCTGAAAATAATTTCGTGAAAAAGAAATGTCGTATGAAATCATTGATATTTCGAATTTATCTTTGCGGATGGAATAGGACAATAAACAATAAACAATACACGCTAATACATACAAAATGTATTAAAACATGGAATAAGTTCATTTTAGTATAAATATGAAGATAAATAAATTGCGGATTTTATGTATTTATGGCAAAAAATTGACGACAGAAATTTAGAACAGTAAAGACATTTTAAGAATTTAATAACATTGCTACATTATTTTCAATTTATTCGAGCTATTAAAGGAAAGAATACATCTTTATCTAACTCTTGTTTTATGTAATTCTTGCAGATAATATTTACTTTGCATAAAGAACCGCAGACTAATAATAAATAATAGAAATAAGTTATTTTGATATTTCGCAAGGCTGACTGATTCTTATACGATTGCTCTCAACAACTGACAACTCGGAACACACTTCATAATACAGCGTGTCCCGAAATTATGGTATTTCCGGGAAATGAGGGGTTCCTGGAGTTATTTGAAGTAACTTTTTCCTTAGCGAAAATGCAATCCGCCGCTTCGTTTACGAGTTATTAACGAAAAACGGACCAATGAGAGACGAGCTCTGCTGGCGCAATGCGGACGAAGCCCAGTTCCGTTCATTGGCTCGGCCGCCTCGCACCAGTTGATCTCGCCTCTCATTGGTCACTGTTTTTCGTTAATAACTCGTGAACGAAGCTACGAATTGCATTTTCGCTAAGGAAAAAGTTACTTCAAATGATCTCAGGAACCTCTCATTTCCCGGAAGTACCATAATTTTTCGACACCTGTATACATGATATGCACATCATTTAGTATAATAGATAGAACACATAATATTCAACTAACGCCATAAATTACGTAACGATGCTTTAAATATAGGTCGCATACTCGCTAAATTCATACTCACACACAAAAGACCAACACTCGCAATCTCGTGATCCAAAATTTTTCCACTGAATGCTGTTTGAACGTGAAAAGGATGCCCGAGGAAGTCCTAACTAAGTGCGCCATTCAAGTGCACCGTCATTAAATAAATTCTAGCAAAGCTGAAAGAATCTAAATTGATATAGCAGTCCCACCCGGTTCGCGGGTGGTAAAAAATAATTCGTGTAACGGCTATAAAGTGTAGCGGATCTCCGCGTTCAGCAGGTCTTTCACCGATCGATTATATAAATTCCGCTTCTACCAGGTAGGTAGAGCTGCTCTCGGGACTGAAACAATGTTACAGAATCTTCGGGTTCGATCCGAATCCCGTTACGGCCGATCGGATCAGCTCGCGGCTGCGGCGCGTTGCGAGGATCCGCCGATCGGTCGTCCTCTTTTTTGCACCTGCTGCACCGGTCTCGGCCGAGGCTTGCCAGCGTGTCCCTTCCCACGCAAACACGGTAAACATTAATTGAAATGTCACTCCCGCCGCGACATTTTCACCTGGCATTCGGCCCCGTAGCCGCGCGCTGAGTGCCGCGCTCGAGCAGCCACGGCCTCTCCGTGTCACTTCCTGGTGCACCTTATTAAACTGAAAATTAACATAGGCGGCTGATATGGTCGCTAAAGAAGCTCTCTCGGCGAGAGAGGTTCGGTCTGGATGCGGCGCGGCAGGAGGGGATCGCGGATAAAGGGGAGAAAAAGAGAGGAATAGACAGAGAGACAGAGAGACAGACAGAGAGAGAAAGAGAGAGAGAGAGAGAGAAGATGCGAAACCGAGAAAGAAAAAGAGCGAGAGAGAGAGCGAGAGAGGTGGAATCGTGCAGAGCCAGGGGGAAATTTATCACCATAGAAGCAATTAATGGGATTTTTGTCGGGCCGGTCCGGCCCACGGCTCACGAGCACGGTCTCCGTTCCGTGCATCGTGGTCACGTCTCCGCGCATACACGGGCCCCGGTTACCTCTGTGTGCACGCGGCTTATGTAACGCTGGTCGTCCGGCTGATATTAAGGCCACGGCTGAGAACGCCCGTCGAAATCGTCCCCCGGTTCATTAGGGTGTCTGAATAAATGAGCGAGCCGTGCGCTCGGTACCGGTGCGCTCTCTCGCCTGGACGCTCGTCACGGTGGATGAATTTCTTGCGTCGCGTTTGCGGCCAGGCGATTCCGAGTCGTTTAATTGAGGCCTTCGGGTGACCCACAGTCCCACTGATGGATTTTAACCTTTTCCCATCGAACGGATTTCTAACCTACCTCCAGAAGTCCGACGATGCACCGAACAACGGGGCTCGAACGTGAACCGTCCGTTCGGCGTGATTTTTCACGCGACCCAGCTTAATGCGGGTGTTTCGAGATTAATCGGCAAGATTGCGGGTGATTTGTTGCGATTGTACGAAGAAACGATGTATCATTTTCTGCTGGCAGATCGGTGGAAAATAGATTTCAGCGATGACAGAGGTAGAAACGTAGGAATGTAACGTCACGTGAAATCACGCGGCATTCGAACAATGCGAGCCTACTAGTTTTTATTCTTTCAAATCCGTTAGAAACAGATCGGTATCGCGTCATGCTTTTCGTGTATTGTCACGCGTGGAAGGATTGTAATAATTGGAAGCAGAATTTTGAATTTCGATGTCTAAAGTTTAAAAGTATATCGTAATTATTTTCTCGATAAAAGTTATCTTATCATGAAAATACCACTGACCTGAAACGTCGAAAAAAAGCCGACGTTTGCCAACGCCTGGTGTATATTTTACATGTCTAGCGAGAGGAAACATATGCAATTACTTGCCGTACGAAATGTACTCTTTCCAGAGCAACTAATCATTCTGACTTGCAGTCTTTTGCTCGAAGCATTTTTTTTTATATCTCAATTAAATAGCAGTATTTACGAAGGAGAGAAAGTCTCTCCTAGTTTCAATTATCCTTGCATAAACCTGCAAAATGTATGTAAAATTGTACAGTCCAGGCTTGATCTCGTTTAATACGATTCGATCGGCATTTAAGGTAACGTCTTCCTGAACATTGCACGTTTCATTCACGTCACCATACATCAATGCTCAGACAACGCCGAGCAAATGAAGAGTTTAACGCACACGCGCGCACGCGCGCACGCGCGCACGCACGGCAACTCTGAAACTCGCAATCAGCATGATTTAATCACGTTTGATGAAGTTTTTACTCCGTTTATAATCTGATGGAACGTTGATTACGGGGTAAGTAAATTTATGTCTGATAACAGGTTGTACAAATTAAATCGACGAAAAAGGAACATTCATTTGCATAAACACCTGCAGTCCGCTAATTAGTGGCTTGAGAATAACGGTGGACTGTCTCGCAGATCTCGTGATCAAATCTCGTTTATGCAATTTGTTATGAGGGATGTATTTAATTACACCTCCTTAGGGCGCGTCTAAAATTATGATCGTGCAATACGTTGACAAGATATTTAATAACGAGATTTCAGATACGAGGTTCCAAGCACTCAATTATGTTGCTAGCTAGGAATTCTTTATATCATTTTTTTCCCCGTTCCAGGGCTTTCACCTCATGCTGTGTACCTTATTATAAAATTGTTATAAAAACTATTGGCATAAAATATTCTCACGCTCTAAAATATCTCGCTTACCAAGACTACATTTAGTCTCATCTAATTGATGAGTACTACAATCGTCCTCAAGCGTCACGTAATTGATGCCGAAATCGACATCGAATGACACGGTGACGTGTAATAGTGTAAAGAAAGAACCGCATTAGCAAGTAACTAAATAAGGCTGATCGATTCTACGAACGTGAATAGACAAACCTTATACGAAACTTACACAATTGGCGTTACAGTCGACATGTCAATAATGTCTAGACACTGCAGACTTCATGCATCCCTGACATGAATTACCAGGTCAGAAAGAAAATTGTGAAGACACGAGAAGAACTTGAGAATATTTTAATATTGTATACACAACTTATTTAAATTATTAAGAGAGGAAAGACGTGTTCGTCTAACCTACATCTCTTCCAATCGACTTGGACAATTTTTATGTTGCAGAAAAATCTACGGTGCAATAACGATCGTAGTAGCATTCTGCCGCCTCGACCGAAGTTTAAAATCGTGATTCGGAGAGAATCCCAAACCCCAATCTGGTCTTTCCACGAGTTTATCGAGGGTCCCTGGTCGGTTCCCGTGGCAAAAATGATAAAGCGTCGCGTGCTTTCGCGAGAGGCCGGTCGTGGTGCATCCCGAGGATGCAGCTCGACGCACGCAGAGGTAAGGGCGCGCAATCACCGAGCGCGATAGCGGTCTGCGGCCGGTGCCGGCCGAGTTTGACGTTAATTGGCTGTAATTACGGGGCGAACCGCTTAATTAGGTGGGCCCGGGTCGGCGGAGGCGCCAATTCCGAAATTTATCGGCGCACACGGTGGATGCTGAGGCTGCCGGTGCGGCGCATCTCGGTGCATCTGGGTGCATCGATCGGCGAGATCGGGCTGCTCGGGGAAGAAAAAACGAGGACGCCGTACGAGAAGGTGCATAAAAGGGGGAGAAAAAGCTGAGAGGGGTAGAGGATCTCGCGGCCGGTCGGCAGCCGCTATCGGGATCTCGCGATCTCAGTTCGGCCGGTGTTACACAGAGGAGAGAGGTGCTAGGAGCGCAAGCTCGGACGCTACCGGCGCGGAGCGGCGTTAATTAAGCGACGCCACCGCTAGAGCTCGCGCGGCGGCACCTAGCCGGCTAAGCGGCGCTCGTTGCATTCGGCGAGGCGATGCTGCAACCGATTTTTACCCGCTCGCCAGGCCCTCGCGATTTTTTTCGGGACAGACCCGAGACCGGCCGACACCGACACCCGGGCCCCTATCTGCCGCTCGGAATCGGAAGCGCCTCTCGCTCGCTCGGACAACGGGCCTCGATCTCTCTCCCTCTCTCTCTCTCGCTTTCTTTCTCTTTCTCTCTCTCTCCTTTTCTCGCTTTCTCTCTCTCTCTCCCTCTCTCTCTGGAGGAGGAAGAATTCGAGGCGCGCGTTCCTGCCGCGAAACCCCGTGCAGCCGTGCGAGCCCCTTGTACGGAGATAGCCGTATCGGGGCCGGCTAATCGCGCCGTGCCGTGTCCACCCATCTGCACCCACTACCGGTTCACGCTCAAAGGTATCGGCTCGAGATCGGCCGCGAGCATCGCCGCGATTTACCATCGTCTCGTCGGGAAATTGCTCGTCTCTCCAGCCTGGACCGTCATCGGTCCACGGAATCGTGAGAAATCGGCGCGGGCCCCTGTGAAACTGCCCCCTGTCGATTCTTTCCAGCGGCGATCTTCAAAACGAATTCGGAGACTGTGCAAGCTGACATATCTGTTGGATTTCGGCAGAGTATTGTTTTATCGTTGAAGCGCCATGCCCTCGGAAAATCATCAAAGAATCAGAACTGTTCTCCTCGAGGCAATTATAATGGATTTACACGGTACAGTAATGTCTCCCTAACTGACGCTCAGATTGCGCACAAAAATGAACAGTTTGGGAAGAGGAGATACGATTATTCGAGCCTTGCAGCTCGTTCTTATATTTCTTGACAATTCGTAACTATGAAAACGAACAGCAAGGCTCGAATAATCGCATCTCCTCTTCCCAAATCGTCCAGTTTTGTGGACAATCTGAGCGTCAATTAGAGAGACATTACTGTCTGTCACTTCAGTAACGCTTTCAATATTACAGTGTAATATTTTCCAACTGATCTACGTTTTCACGCTATCGAAGCTAGTTAATTAATTTTGAGAAAACAGAAGCACAAATTGTACATGGCAGTTGCTTAAACAGTACCGACGAAGTTATTCTAACGACTTCTAATTTCATTGTTCGCACAAATGGTTCCTCGGAATATCGTCGAAAAAGTGTCTCCGACACTTCTCTTAATGCTAGTTTTATTTCTACTCCGCGCAGATCAAAGTTATCGTAGACAGCGTCCGATCGACGATACTAATTCCCACAGCAACTTCTCGCAGCCGCGTCACTCAAGTCTGTCATTACCCGCTCGTTATTTGAAATCGACAGGCGCAAGGGCAGCTCTCGTGACATTCGAACGATTCCCTGTTTGAGTTCAAGATAGAAACGACGTATCGCTGGCGTACTCTTCGTGTAAGCGACCCGGTGTCCAGAGACAGATCACGGCTAAATGCCACTATGACGTTTACTTAATCGCGCCAGTCGGTTCACACGACTCATCCAGGTTTCGTTTCCATTTCGTTTTCATGGCCGGTTAACTGGTCTACGTCGTGATTATCGTCACGCGATCGTCTCGCGGCCGAGTTTGATGCTCGGGACCAGGTGCCAGGGAGCTATACCGACAAACAAGTTCTATAGAAAAGTGCACTGAAACACCGTACCGGCCAAGCCTCCGTTAAACCGCCACGGAAACTCCTCCGCGAAGGCCGTCAAATCGCAATCAACGTTTAATGAGAAACGCCATTTAACGGCGCTGCCAGCCTCTGCTACAAAGTATTTGCTTTGCCGCGGCCGGCGATTTTAATTGCACCGTCGTGCCTCTGACGAATTCCGCCTCCCCCGCGTCTTCCGTTACAATTACTAAAGCCGAGTGTCCATTTGAGAATTTCTCCCGACGGCTGCTCCACAGAGGATTCCAAAGTTCGTCCAATCGAGAGCTTCTCTTAATTTTCGCTTTTGTCGCGATTTTCCGCGATTTTCTCCATAGCTGTTCCCAAGATTACTTTCAAATTGCGCATCCATTTCAGAATTGCTCTCAAAAGTTCCCCAAAAATTGTGCACTTATTTGAAGGCAACCGTTCCATGGCTGCGTTTCAGAGCATTCCGAATTGTGCATCCATCCGAACGATTTTCTTGACGGATGATTTCAAGACCAATTTCAAATTTTTTATCCATTCGAGTCTTTCTCTCAGTTTCTGCTTTCGAAATATTTCGAAACTGTGTATCCGTTTGTGCGATTTCCTCGATGTGTGCTCCCAAAAGCATTTCCAAATTGTGCATCCATTTGGAAGTTGCCTGAAACGTATTCCACAATTGTGCATCGATTTGACAGCCTCCCTAAAAAATTACATTCGAAGAAGTACTCCAATTCCGTGTCTATCTGAGAACAGTTTCGAGAACTGTCCTTGGCACCATAATACGATAAAATGAAACAATTATTCTGAATTACAAATCGCAATCAATTTTAATTCGGCACAACTCTGCACCGCGGTAACCGTCTCCACGACGCTATTTTGCAACCGACGCGCAAAATCGACGTTCCGCCGAAAGATTCGTTGAGTCCGGTCATCCCTAGGACAGTGTCCAGGCGGAAAGAAGCGGTTTCTGAAGCCGCGAAGAGTTTTCCTCTCGAATGGACACCTAGCCTAAGGTCGTGCGATCACGGCGCGGTTCCTTCTGCCGATCGGCTCGCACACGGGCCCGTCCGCGGAAGAGACGAACTCGTGCACGTCGTGTAAAACGTCGGGCCGTCATTCGTTTTGACGCTGTACAAGGCTGCGCGGGTTCGGGCCGAGCTGGCCCGCGCCGGCCCGCGCCGGCCCGCTGCCACGGAACACGAAACACGAAACACGATCGGCGAGCCGCCGCGCCGCGCCGCGCCGATCACGCCGATCGCGTACTCGCGCTCCTCGAGTCACCACTCCTACAAGGTGACTCACTGACTCACTCACCACTCACCTGGCAATCAGCGACGGTATCTCCTCCCGTTGACGAGGCTCCGGGGGCGAGCGGAGGTGCACGGAGCCCGAGGAAGCGAAAAAATCGAGTGCTTCCCACGTCCCGAAACTCGCGTCTCGTCCCGTCGCGTCTCGTCGCGTCTCGTCTCGCCCCGTCTCGATTCGACCCCGCCCCGGGCGATATCTCTCGTCTGTCGCTGGACCATAAATCGATTTCAATCGGACATCGCGGCTACGTCCGCGCCTCCGACCGAGGAAATATTTCAGAGCCCGGGCTCCGGGCCCGATCCTTATCGCGCAATTTTATTGTTTCGCAGATAATAAGTCGGTCGGCAGCCCCGGGATCCGGCGGTCGTTCTTTAACGCCTCTCGGTCTCGTTAGATCGAACATGGACGCGGACGCCGTGATCCTTTCTTCGCCTTTTTCTTTCTACCGTGGCGCGAGTTGAACGTGATTTCTGAGGCGTCGAAAGATTGCGAAACAGCGAGGGAAGATCGTTATGCCGGCGTTAATGCGGCGTTTAGCTGATTTACAGTTCATTGGGAATTTTGTTTTCTTGGCTCGACGTGGAAGCCTGGGAAGTAGCTGAGAAATTTTTTATGAACCGTTGGATTTATATATAAAATGAGCGTAACTGTGATATTATAAGCGATGATTGTAAAACTTCTTTGAAAAAGGAAGGTAAAAGTAGCGGAGTAATTTCTGCGACTTTGAACGCGGGACAACGGTTTTGCAAGCTATATTTTCAAGCTAATGTTTCTCTAAATTGGCTGATCGTCTGCGGATAATGTTACAGTTACACTTAATGCGGATGCAGGTCTATTATTAAATTTCACTGAAATCGGCGAAGATCAAACTTTCCTTGCGAGTGTATCGTAATTTGCGAAGCGCGTCAGTGGATGAACTGGCGAAACGACAAAGAAAGCGGAGGATATTAAATAAGCGATAGGATAGAAATAAGTACACGACGATTCACGAATTTTGACACCTACCCGAGGTGTTTCTTAATAGTCCTTTAAGACGCGATGATTAACAGCTAAAGATTTCTTAATAAATTTGTCAATGTCGGCGGCAATTATGATCGTGAATCAGCAAGTCATCCCGAGCGATATAATCTCACAATTTCTCCGGGGATTATTCTTTCGCGAAGAATCATCTTTCTTTTTTTTCTATGCGGCACGAACATTCTGTTAATAGGCTTCCGGGTAGTATTAAGACTCCCGCCGAGTCCGTAGAAAATGTGACATTCGGCTTACGTAACAACCTACACGTGCGTTATATTTATCGTATCAACAATACCGGCCACCGAGGAACAATTTCACCGCGTGTTCAAGATTACAAGAAGCTCCGCGAACCGCGCTGGGATTTTAAAACCCGGCACTTTTTCATCCGATCCACGAACGAACGGTTTCGCAAGCGATTACCCGGTCTCACAATTAAGTCCTAATGGGCAGCGAACAATTACGCGATTTTTCATCCCGACGTCGGTTCGATCGCGGTGGCGATTAACACGCGCGCGAAGACTAGCCGCGTTCCGATTGCTTTCCATATCGCGCTTATTAAAGGGATCACGGGAAACGGTCAAGGACCGAACGAACGTTCTCTCAGGGCCGTGAAAGTTCCTTGACAGCCTAGGCCCGAGAATGGTGTGCATCATGAGAAACTAACCGGAGTCCTTTCGGGATCGGGGAATCGATTGTCGTCCACGATACGATTCCACCGGCTCCTCTGTTGCGCGCACCGTATCGCTTCATTCCGAGGAAGTTGGCAATGTTTTACCGGTAATAGAGATCCGCGCGGTTCGATAACGTGTGTACCAACTTTGTACTCGTATGTTCGATCGTGTCGATCCGCCACGATCGGCAATCAATTCCGCGATCCTGCCCGTTCGCCGAGAGCCCGGTCGCCTCGATTCAAATTTCATCGGAACGGAAGAATCTCCTTCGCCGTTCGTTATTTCATCTCGAATCTTCTGCGCGATTATGCTAATCTTTTCCTCGACCAAACGATATTCGCGTAATGTTCATTCATCGTTGTTTCAACTATTTCGTTCCACCGTCGCGCTTCTCGTATCTCAAATGAATGTATCCAATTATAAATAATATCCACTTACAATGCGATTGCGGTGAGCTAACAGATCGTACAGGGTCAGCTTACGATTTGCGAACACGCGAAATACTTACGAGCAGAGAATTGTTTGCATTCATTTCGTGAAACGGGAGTTAGGCAGAAACTGACTTCCTATTTAAATGATGTTTAAAGATTGCAAATAATGTACCGGCAGTATTGAATTCTTCCGATGTTCCTTCTGTTTCGTGTTTCGGATATTGTTGTCGGATAGATTCTGGTTTTTATACGCATTCGTGGCATAAACGAACGGTTGCAATTTAGAATATCGAACAAATTGAAGCGACCGAAAGTGGTGGTATCGATGTACTTATTTTCATTCTGCAATTGAAGTAGAATGTTTGTATTTTACGGTAAGCTCCGCAGCCTAAATGTGAGCATACAAAATCAACGGTCTGTTTATCGAGTCTCAAATAGATTAGTACCTAGCAATCATAATTTTCGTTCGAACAGCATTCGAAGAAGTTGTTTTCGGACACCGGGGAAGGTGGTCTTTAATAAAAGCGACGAGACCCCGTGAAAAATCGCATTATGCTCCGCGTTCGCGAGTAATGACCGGCTGCCGTGAAAAAAGAATGAGCGTTTCCATGGTGTACGTGTTGTGGGGCTATAATCACGGGTACGAGTACAATATAGATCTCTCTAGAATTACCTGAAACAGTCGACTCCGATTTTTCTAACATTCACACTTTATCCTTGACGAGCATCGGATGGTGTAATTTGTGTCTGCTGCACGATATAGACCTCAAACGAGCCAAGATAGAGGTAAATTCATCACAATTATGTCATTTTATCGTAAACGTTACGGGCAGGCTTCGCAACAGCCTCCTTATGAATTAGAAGAGCGGCTGAATCGGCGCTCGCTAGTTTTTCTCACGATCCCGCGATAGACCTTGCTCGAAGGCAAGAATAACGCTACGCGGCGACCGAAAGAAGTTAGGAATCCCGTAATCCGCGGCATCTTTGCCGGCGAAAGGCCGGGGGTGGTGTTGCTCTTCGCTCTCAGGCCAGCCAAGGAAACCCCGACCAGCCGAAACAAATGCGTTTATACATCGCGAAACCATGCGAACCGTCGTGTCGGAAAGGATATCGCGCTTCGGAACCGCTTTGCCATCCTCGATGTTACACTCCACCGTGTGTTTACAAGCTACAGTAATGTCTCTCTAATTGACGCTCTGATTGGCTACAAAAATGGATAATTTGGGAAGAGGAGATACGATTATTCGAGCCTTGCGGTTCGTTTTTATAATTACGAATTCTTGTAACAACTATAAGAACGAGCTGCAGGGCTCGAACAATCGTATCTCCATTTCCCAGATTGTCCATTTTTGTACATAGTTTGAGCGTCAGTTAGGGAGACATTACTGTATAACGCCGTACGACAATGCAAACGAGTATGTATTTAATTTTATGTAATTTTCAAGAATTTAAAGAGCAATGGAAAATTCAACAAATTTTATCTGTGGCTTTCCCAAGGCTTTCCTAAGTCATTGTACGGTAATCTTGAGACTTTAAAATAGAATTTTAACCAGTTAGCTGTGTTTGACGAGTATACTCGTCATGGAGAAATGGCAATATTTTGTGACACGACGAGTATACTCGTCGTGCGGAAGAAGTAGTGACCATTGACTATTTAAATTGTAATTTTAAGGGAAACAAAAACATATTCTCAAATTTTAAGATGTTCAGAATATTTTGAGGCCAATCCTGCACCAAGTTGTTCACATTGTTATAAAAATAAAATTAGAAAAGAATCACGGTATTGGTGTTCGACGTGCAAAGTGCCATTATATATTGTTCCTTGCTTTGTTAAATATCACTCTCTCTCTCTCTCTCTCTCTCTCTCTCTCTCTCTCTCTCTCTCTCTCTCTCTCTACAGCAGCAATTTGAATTTTTAGCTTTTATAAGTATTTGATTATCCCTGGAATTTTCGTTCATTATGTATATGGTATATGTTAACGTCAAGTGAATGAGTAAATATTAATAATAAAATTGTTAATTTTATCAAATAAAACCGTCTTTTTGATCCAATATTTTAACAGCGACACTTACATTGTGTTTGACAAGTATACCTGTCATCGCCTGATTCTCGCGACACATACAGGCTGTCCCAAAAATGTCTCGCAATCCGAAAGTAGGGGATTCCTGAGGTCATTTGAAGCAACTTTTTCCTTAGCGAAAATGCAATCCGCGGCTTCGTTTACGAGTTATTAACGAAAAACACTGACCAATAAGAGGCGAGATCATTTGGCGCGAGACGGCCGAGCTCGTCTCTTATTGGTCAGTGTTTTTCGTTAATAACTCGTAAACGAAGCCTCGGAGAAAATTTTCGCAAAGGAAAAAGTTGCTTCAAATGACCTCAGGAACTTCCCATTTCTGGATTACGAGACATTTTCGGGACACCCCGTATAGGTGTGCGTTCTGAAATGGAGGCGCCATAACTAACTTGTTAAAGTTCCATAGAACGACGCAATCGAGTAAATTAGAATCATAATGACGTAAATCACATTTTCCGCAGAGTGAGACACAAGAAGTGTTATTGTTTACAAAAATACTTATATTATAAATAAATATTCACTGACCAAATTTATTACCAAGGCAATTCAGAGTTACGTTCACTTATAGTTATAATTTATAAATTATTTCACTCGTCTTTTTAACATTATGGCGCGTGCAGATTACGTTTCAAGGTGGTCAAAATTCTCGAAAACATCACTTACGTCACTGTAACTCCCAATCTACACGTTTGTTACACAGCATTCGTTCGAGCAGTAGAGTACAATCGGCTCGATGAATTTTCCAGTTATTCGCGTAATACCGGTCAGGTGCGCGCCTCTGAAATACGTTCGGCTTGCGCAAGGATAAAGAACCTTCATCGACTTCAGCCATGACGTCGGCGAAGTTACGGGCGTCGTTCGAGCGGCATTTTCCAACGAGCGGTTTCTAAGAGCGCCCGTTTTCGCGGGGCTTGCGAAACACGGCCGTGGATTTTTCAGGCGGCCGCGCGGCGCGGCGCGAAGCGGAGCTTCCACGAAGCCGAAGACAAAAGGCGCGGTTGCGTACAGCCGAGGGCTTTGCCGCACGCATGTCAATGCTCCGGCAATTAAACCTTGTTTGGCGGTGGACGCCGCGCCGGCTCGTTTTGTTGCTCCCCTCGGCCGCGCGGCGCAGCCCTGGACTGTCGACCTCACAACGGGAAAGTACTCGCTGAAGCGCCGCGCTGATTTATTTCCGCGCGTCCTGCTAAACCGCCGCGCCTCTTTTTTCCGCCGGTGATTCGTACCCGGCTGCGTCCTCGCCGCGTCGGCTTCTCCGCGCGATCGTTTGTCCGCCCCGCGGCCGCGATCGCGGATGGTAAACTGGAGCAGCTTTTTGCCAGGCCGGAGGAAAGTCCCGCGGACGCCTTTTACGTACCCGCCGCGACCGACCGACGGCGAGAGTGATATTTTTCTCTCTCTTTTTCTATCGTTTTCTCGGGGTCTTGCTCTCTCGCGCGGCATGTCACCGGACGGTCGGCCCCTGTCGCGATTAAACGGCGATTTATCAGCTACATATTCTTGACAGTGATAAATGCCAAGCCGAGCGGAGCGCCTCGCTCGAAATCGGGTCAGAAATCGAAGCGACCGCGACGCCAGCTGACTCGACCGGGCATTGAGAAGTACCCGGGCAGACGATCTTCGTCGCGCGATCGCGTCGACGACTTGTCTTGCCGAGTTTCAGTCGATCGCGACGACGCCGAAGAATTCGAAACCTGACTTTTATGGATGATCCGCAGCTACGGCTCGGACGGTGTCCGTTTGATTTCGTTAATAACTTCGTACATAATTTGGGGACCCTTGAGCCCGTCTGTCAGACTGCTTACGATCCTCGTTTCTATTTTAGTAATAGCTCTCGTAACTCGATTGTGGACCTGCGTGGCTTCACGGTGAACGCGAATTTATGAAATGTAGAAAGTCGTCGAGTACTTTTATCTTCGTTTCATTATAAGGAATATTATAGTCATTGAAAACAAAGTTTTAACTATTTTTAGATTTCACGAAATTAAGAATTTTCACGAAGTTGTAACACAGAATGCTTTATTATATTTGATAAGGGCATTAATTTGAGTATTTTTTCCACTCGACAATTTCTTGTCATTTTTCATCTTAATATCTTTTATCCATTTCTAACAAATTTTCATTTTGTTCACTGACCAAAATTAATCATATTTTTATCTAATTTCGATCCGAAGACATGTTCCAGTAGACGAAAAAAATTATTCACATGCTATCTTTTATTCCTGCGAAATCTATCTTTTAGAATATCAAAGTAGAAGTTTGGTAAAAAATTCAGTTTCGTTATTGCGCGATCTTTAATTGGGAATCACGTGCAATTTAATTTAATTTAATTTTTTTTCTAATTTCGATCCGAAGACATGTTCCAGTAGACGAAAGAAATTATTCGCATGCGCTACCTTTTATTCCTTGTGAAATCTATCGTTTAGAATATCAGAGTAGAAGTTTGGTTAAGAATTCAGTTTCGTTATTGCGCGATCTTTAATTGGGAATCACGTGCAATTTAATTTGATTTAATTTTTTTTCTAATTTCGATCCGAAGACATGTTCCAGTAGACGAAAGAAATTATTCGCATGTGCTACCTTTTATTCCTGTGAAATCTATCTTTTAGAATATCAGAGTAGAAGTTTGGTTAAGAATTCACTTTCGTTATTGCGAGATCTTTAATTGGGAATCATGTGCAATAACCAATAAGGAAAGAATTCTGAGAAGCATCTTCGTGGGCCAAGAGAGCATCCCGAACGAGATTATCGGGGAAGGAAATTTTAATATCGCTCAGAGTATCGAATGTCGATCGTCGATCGGATAACCGGGAACCGTCGGAGCAATTGCCCTCGAATATTTCTGACAATCAAGATGGCGTTCCACCCCATTTAGCGCGATGTACGTTCCCGGAATGTATGGGCTTCATGGGCGCACCGGTCCGTTCCACACAAAATTCCATCGGACCGGGCCAGCTGGCAGGTGAGCGACTTTCAGGTGCAAGGCTCCAATAAATTCCTTGCCCTGGGGTCACGTCATGCACCGGTTAAAGGGTCGGATCGTGTTCTACATTACATGCCCTCAGCTTTGTACACGGACAAAAAATTAACGCCTGCTCGGAATCGTGTTGAACAACATTGTTCTCTCGCCTCTCTCGGCTCGCGGCAGCCTTTTTATAATACTTTCGGCAAGATGTTCCGTTACGTTGTCTCTGTCGTCGAAACTGCCACTTAAATGAAATTTTTACATCGAAATTTTAACGTCTTCGAGATCGCGTCAGGAAACCGCGTCAGGGAACCGTGGTAAAAAAAGTTTAATACGTACTAAACAATCTTTCACGGTAAAACACAACGTCGGCCGGATCGCTCGGTTTCGAAACCACAAATATTGATTAATTCGACGAGCGTTGACGGACGCCGTGACAGGCGAAAAAAACGGCGCGGATCATAATTATTCTACGATGCTGTAAAAATCTGGTGCACCGGCTGTAACCTATAGGATCGTGGCAGATTTATCGTCCGACACCGCGGTAATTAATTATCCGGTCGAAAAATCGTCGGTATTAATTAATGATAATATTCCCTGGGAACTGCTCGGAGCCTTGCATAAATTTCACGTGCCGTATTAGGCGGAGCCAACGACGATTAAGAGATCGAATCACCGGTAACTGTCGATATCAGAATGAATTCAGCGAGCGCGCGCAAACTTCTTCTACGATTTCATTAATTTCTTCGACAGTTCGATATAACGTCCACTGTAAGTGATACGGGACGAACTTAATTTCCCGCGACTTACATGAAATCGATTCTTTCACAGGCCAGTCTACAAAAAAGTACCCGGGCTCGTTCGATCTAATATTACACCTGAACGGTTTCGTCGCCGGCTGCTTTTGAAGTATTAATCAAGATCGGGGGGAGGGGACCCCGGTGGATATTGATTCGTTTGCTATCGGAGCTGTTAGGTTTATCGGCGGTCACGATCGCCGGTAAGGAAAAAAAAAAGGAGAAAAAGCGTGCGCGAGTAAGGAGAAATCAAGCGTGTCGCGATCCCACGCGTCTCCCGCTCGCTCCGGCAAGAAAATGACACGCGCGCCGATACCGGCAGACCGATTTTACTCGTTAGCCGCGATTAACCGTGACGGCCGGCTATCCTTGTCGATTTATATACTAATTACGCTAATTAATTTATCCGCCGGAAGCGGGGAAGCGACCGCGCGCGTTTTGCCGCGATTAGCACGATCGACGCGGTCAATTTGCGCCGGTTATTTTTCACCACGTCACGCCCGTGTGCGCCGGAGAGCCGGCTCGTTTACGCGTCCAGCCCGAGATTATCGTGCGTAATGCGATCGGTTTTTCTGCACGGTGGTGTCGCTGCGTAATTAGAGGCTCCCGGTGCGTGTTTAAGCGCGAGCAACGCCGCTGGTTTAACCAGAGCACCGCCGTCGTATATTACCCCGCTAGATAAACTGCTCTTATCAACGCCTCCTGATCCTGAATCCTCTTCTTTTTTTTTCTCAACGACCTATAATCACTCCGAGGCTATTTACTTCAGTTTCACGACGAGTAATTTGGTTTAACTATCTCGTAGGATCACGGCGACTTTATCGCTGCAATTGAAACTGGAAAGTTGCAGCTTACGTCGGGTATTATTTCCGAAAATTCTTAATTGCTTCTTTTAATCTTGGTAGTCGTTAACGTTCGTTGCTTTGCAAAAGTCGGAAGAATTAATTTAGATTCATCGTCATTTTTATTGCAAACGTAAGCTTGAACAAAGCGATTTGCTCAATCGTTTCTTGAGAAAGAGTCTTTGAAGTTTCGACAATTTCAAAATCGAAAATGTGAAATTGGTCACTTTGATCGACATGATAAGATTGGTGTTAAACCTGGTTGTCAACAGATTGCAGGAAAAATGCATCGAACACGTGCAAATTTTGTTAGCTAGATTCGCTGGCAAGTTTGATTAACGTTCTGCCGAATCGAACGCTTTTTTCCAAGAAAGTTAGATTGGTTAAATTAACTTGACGGATTTATTAACCAGGGGTTAACAAGCTTGCAATGCATAAATCATAAAGAAAATTAAGCATCTAATAAAATCTGAAGTTCCCGAAAATAAAATCACTTCAAATGCTAATCAGAAAACGGCCATTTTCACATCCTCGTGATAACGAATTGGAAAACGTGTTGGAAAAATTGTTATACGGCTCAGAAGCAGTTGCATAATTTTGCACTCTTTCATGCAACTCTCGGTCAAGGTGTTCGCAGATGCAATTCTCACCCTGAGGATGCTTGTTACACGATTCTCCCAGCGATTTCACGGTTCGATCTGCTAAATAGCAGCCGAAAGACAACAAGCATCAGTTGGTACAGCTCTCGGCCGGCGGCCTCGAATTTTCCCAGATTCCCAGAGCCGGTCGTTCTCGTCCCGGAGAAGCCTAATCTCGTATTCCGGCGCGGCCTTTCTCACAGGCCCGAACGGGAAAGTCGTCGTCGACGGCGATTCGTTCTACGCGTCGATGCCGAGAGGCGTCCCCGTGTGATGCGTTCGAACGCGTGGAATCGCGAGGGGATTATCACACGTGCGAAAAACGTGCAGGCACGTAGGCACGCGTGTCACGCGCGTGATTAAGATTTTCTCATTACGCGGCATGTCGCGCCGCATCCAGCGTCCCGGTCCGGGACCTATCATGCCCCTCCCCAATTAAGCTGTGGGACCGATTTTCGCTGGAGCGACAACGGGAGCCAGGTCTTTTTTCTCCAATCATGTCTTTGCTATTCAAAATTGGATGCGAAATATAGATTGAAAAAAAAGAAACAGAATTGGCAAGTACAATAAATCAAGTACGAGTTCTTTTTTTCTAACGTTGCAAGTAGAACTGGTGGATCTATTTTTATAAGTTCTTAACCCCTTGCCATATTTTGACGAGTAATAACCTGTTAAGTATGAACGCTATTCTGTTCTTTATAGTATGAATAAAATTCTGACTTCTTGTCATCAGTATTTTAAACATTTAAGTAAACGTTGACACACAATAAATATAAGTTGTCTTTTTTTTCTTAGAAATTATTAGAAATGTACAACTTAGTTAATTAGACGTGTGTATATATAAAGTACGTTCGTAAATTAAATGACAAATGGAAGCTAATAATAGATAAGTGAGAACACGCGATAATCTCGAAAATATGTACAAGGTACATTGAGACAAACCTAATCACGCTATTCAGGCTCTTAAACGTCTCGTTTAATTTAATAAGAGGATTATAATCGATTGCGGCGAATTGCATTAAAAATTATGTAAAATGAAATTGATACAGAAGGCTTTAAACGAAGAAAAATTGAATATCGTTAAATAAAATTTGATGTTAATATTATTTCGTGTCTTCCTGTTTAATCGCTACTATTATTATTCGCCTATCAACTTCGTGCAATCATAATTTTATCGTAACGCAGTGTAGCGACTAATGACTCCATTAAATTGAGGCAAGTTGAACCATTCAATAAGGAATAATAATTATTCGAACGACGAGAACACTTGGACGGTGAAAGCGGTTCAACGGAGATTTCGACCAGACCAGATTCGGTATCGGCACCAAGTCCCTTTCTTCGTTTTGGTGAAATTATACCTCGTATAATGTGGGAGATTGTGAAAAGATTGACGGCTTTTTTAACCCCGAAATCTGATTGAACCAGAATCTACGTTCCGAGAAAGTCGCTCCTTATTTAGAGGACGCGGTTATTTTGCGATTTTTTATGCGCTGCGAAAGGTGTTGGGGGACCTGGTTTTTAATTAAATTCACGTGCGTTTGATTAATTTATTATTCAAGTACGCTTTCTTCGGCCCGTTTAGCATGCATTTATTCCGATTGGCTGTATGTTCGCGAAGAGAAAAGCCGAGACAAATTTACACGAAATGCATACATATAAATTGTAAAATATTTGAAGCCAGTTTCCATTATCTGCCCCAACAATTTTCCCCTTTCTTCCCTTTTCTCCGCGAAATAATAAGTAATACATTTGTTGCAAGCAATCGGAGCCACTCTGAAAATTCTTTCTCCGTTGAATAATTTTAGCGACTTGTAAGTAACGTATCAACGTATTCTAATTCGATTAATCTTTATTGTATTTCAAGTTTCAGCTGTTCATTTTTCCCATAAACGCATAAAATCCGCGATCCAATAACCATTTTATTTAAATAGCATTTCGCACGAGATAGAATCGAAGCGGAATAGATTTTCAATCTTCAAGGTGCCATCATTTTCAACAGTCCAGCGATGACTACTTGCAGAAGACATTCGGGGGCAAAGGTCTGCGTTACAAAATGATAATTAACTTTCGCTACCGTACTGTTCTAATAGCGTTGCATGCGTCGATCTTAAAGCGTTGACTCGCGTATTAATTACAAAATACTTGCCGGTCGATTCTGTTCCCCATAGAAGCGAGTTCTCTCGATCGGTCCCGTAGATCGCCGCTCGTTTCGCCACTTCCCACTACCCAGAAACCGCCGAGCCTCTCCCTCGCAAAGAGATACGAACTACGCCGGCCATAAAGATCATCCAACGCGTGTCCTTCCTCCGGACAGTCGGGAAAAGGGTGGCGATTACGTAATCATAGCGGGAACTCGGGCGTTTCGAGTTATTCTCAGCCGAGCGACGTATCAGCAATGAGAGGCGCCGTCGTCCGTTCGATAACGCGTGAGTCATGCTCTCTAATTAATGATGTTGAGCGAGCGCAGTAATTTGTGAGCCATTCGTAAGACGTTTTTTTTCCCCTCCGATTGTCGAGCGGCCCACGGGGGAACGGCGCAAATAAACCGCGCGCCACCGCCGCCGTCGCCGTCGTTCCGATTCCAGCGATCTAATGATCCCAGAGATTCCCTGGAAGCATCGGACGACGATCGAACGCGTCCGCGTCCGCGACAAAAGATCGATCAGCCGATTACGAGACCCCTCGCGTATAATCGAAACCCCGATTTCCTGGGAAATGTTGTTCCCAATGAAATGCTGCTTCCTGGTCCTGTTCCTTGTCCGAACATGCGCTCGGCGCCATTTCTGAAAACGCTTAACAGCCTATTATCGAGTCCATAGAAACTCGGAGGTGCTCCCGGCACCGTGTGTTTCGTGTCCCGTAAACGTTGCTTTTACTTTTACAAGAGATTCTTCGGTACTAAACGTTTTCCAAGAATGAAATTCTTACAGGCATAAAATGTTCCCCGGCGAATTCCTTCGGAGATCGTGGGTATTGGATTAACATCCCTGTATGAGTCACGAATAGTTGCACACTGGGTGACTCCGTTGTAACGAACGTCTAAATGGTTTCCCGCTACCGTCGGTCGTGGGTCAAAGAAAAGACCATTACGTTCGAACCGCGGTACATCGATTTATCGCTGCCGATCAGTTTTACGCGAATCACTTTCAGTAATCGTTCCGACGTAATTCATCTTTCGAATCTCGATAGCAATATACGTGCTCGTAGACATTAGATTCTGACCGTTCGGTCCCACGGACGAATAAATTTGCTTTTATTAGCTTATTACCGGAGACTAATTCTGGAATGAATAAAAATTCAAGCGGCGATGCGTACACGCGGACATATAAGTTGCTTCTCGAGATTTATTCTTCCCCGGATGAAAAGTCTTATACAGTAATGTCTCTCTAATTGACGCCCAGATTGTCAACGAAACTGGACAATTTGGGAAGAGGAGATACGATTGCTCGAGCCTTTCTGGCTCGTTTTTATAGTTATAAATTGTCAACAATCATAAAATCGAGCCGCAAGGCTCGGATAATCGTATCTCCTCTTCCCAAATTGTCCATTTTTGTGGACAATCTGAGCGTCAGTAAGGGAGACATTACTGCAGTTTGACTCCGTTATACGAGAGACAGCGACGAAAGATTCAGACAAATGGGGCGAAGCTCGGAGATGAAATTTTCTGACGGACGCAAAACAGCGGCGACAAGTGCGTCGATAGGATGAACGAGGGCCGAGCGTCGTTTCTTGCGCAACGATCCGCCGATCCGCCGATCCAGCGATCCGTCTTCTGGGTGACGACGATCGATCGGTGCGCTCGTTCAATTACTCCGGCGTGCATTCTACGCGAGCGAAGGCAAGGTTCAAGGACGTGACTGAATGCGTTCCGCCGGCGCTGGTTTCGCGAAGTTCCGGTATCGATGAGTCAGTCAGTCAGCGCTCACTGAATTATGTGGGTGATCTTTGGATAGGTTGCCTGCCGGAGAGTGGCAACAAGTCGAACGTTTCGTCATGTACCCGGCGTTATTGGCAACTGCTGTTAGAATCGTTACTCTATTTTAATAGCTCTCTTAACCGTAAACTCTAATTTTCGTGTCGCAATCGCTGCCACGCAACGCGCTCAAAATGTAAATAAATCAGTGGTATGCCTTTGCCTCCTCCGTCAGTCAGGGGTTGGAAATGTTTTCTTGACGAAATAATTTGAGAAATATGTAATGTGACATTGCAATATTCTAGTGCAAGAAATCTTAGATTATAAAGAAATAGTAGGATAATAAAATGTTACGCTGATTTTTTAGTGATAGGACGAAAGAAGATTTGAGGAATGGATGACTTCAAGATTAATCAAAATCTCGGAAGATTAATTAGCCACTATTTTCGTTCTTTTTTCAGTTATGCAACGTTATATGTTCCTCCGCTGAGAATTCATTGATTTTTTATTAAGTTTAATACGTTAATGAAATGTTTGAGACCTCTTTGACTGTATTACAGGTTAATGTATGTATTTAATATGTACAATTATGAGTAAAACATTGTTTGCTGAATTAAGATTAATGATAAAATTTAAAGAGATACATTTACGAGTTATTTATTCAATATACGTGTCACTCGTGGCAGATATATTTACGTTAAAAATCAGAATAAACGTCTTGCTGTTACTTTCATAAACTAATATAAGACAGTTGTTTTTAGTGTTCCGTAAATCTAGCATAAAGCGAAAAAATAGATGAACCAACACCTGAGAAATTTTTAACGAACGTACCTATTCTTTAAAAATGCGAGAGAATGAATTAGTATTTTTATTTTCCAGCAACGCGAACGCATAAAACGAATATAAAAATGACACGAACGTTCGATTGCAACAACATTTTTTCAGATGTCTTTCTCCATCTTGACGCAGTAATCGTACACTTTGAAATACTATAATACGCGCAAGAGACTCGTATATTCGAGCTATCGGCGCACAAGAATCGAGTCAAGTTCCACGAATTCCGTTTCACCACCCGCTTAACGATACGTACGTATAAGAGATGATCGCAGGCAGGTAAGGATGGGGTCCGTATGTCACTCGGTTTTAATTGTGTATAAAATTGAATGAAGCGGTTATAACGGGCACCGTGTTCGGCGCTTTAACGAAGGTGCCGGGTCCAGGGGATCCGCGCGGGAAACGGTGCTACCAAATTGAAACCAGGCGAGCGAACCGGCCGGACACGATAAAACCTAATTGCAACGATCTGGTTCCGAAATAACAGTTTCGCCGAAGACACAGTGCCCCGGCGCGCGTTCCCTGGAATAATAAATGTTTCCTGCGGTCCGGATCGCGCGCCGGGCCGCGTTGCTCCGCTCCGCTCCGCTCTGCTCCTTGCCGCGCCGACATTGGATTAAGGGCGAACGGTACACAGGCGGCTCGGGCCGTCTCGGGCCTCGCGTGAACATCGCCTGAAAAATGTGTAATACACGGCTCTTAGAGGATAAACCCGAGAAATCCGGCGTGGCGGCCCGGAGCGGTTACCCAGCGTGGAATTCGCGAATTACGAGCCGCCACGGTATACGTCCGACGTTTATTTCGACCCGGCACGACCGGCGATGGTATTGCGCAAGGTGACGCCGGGTCAGCGGACCGACGCGACGTAGCCCTGCAGCCGCCGCAGACCCAGTTCTCATCTATTAATGCGCAATTACCGGCAAACAATGTGATTACGGCCGCGTTTAAGTAATTACGCGACGCTCGCGAGTCGCCTCCGAACCGCTCCCCCGCTTCGCTCCGCGCTCCCCGGCGCTTCCTCTTCCCTCGTTTCGACATCCAGCCCGTTCCTCCCGTTTCGGAATCCGTTCCCCTTCTCTTCTTCTTCTTCTTTTTCTTCTTCTTCTTCTTCTTCTTCATTATCGGACGCAGTGCGCAAATTTACCTTAGCCTTAACCCTCGGACAGCGGGCGCTTCTGTCGACGCTCGAATACCATCCGAAACTAAAGCGAGCACGTTTCGAAATAAATCGATTTGTAGGTGTGCTGACCGAACTGCGGATTTTATGAATTTATGACAAATTGGATGGGTGTAATTTAAACCAGGGACCTACACCGAAAATACCGGCTTTTTTCTATTACCCTTATCGAAACCGAAATACGAAAATATTGGCGCGTCCAATAAAATATTGTACAGTGCCTAATATCGCCTTCATGCCATATATTACAAATTAAACATCAACGAACGTCGATAAGGCAGTGAAGTTGTAGTTAAACAAGTATGAAAACGCATCGTTCGTTAATAATTGTAGTTATGTATTTGTAGATATAAGTTAAGTTAACAATTGTATTGAAGCATGAATACTTATCAGAGATACTTGATTAACAATTTTGTAATTAACAAAACTAATTATTTAGTATTTTGAACACTATGCACTTAATACCGCCTACTAGATATGCCCTGAAAATCGCCTAGGCGATATTACGTACACTCCTTTTACCAAAGGGTGTAAAATTCTATAAAAACTCTATATTTTCTGACTCATACTGGGATTAATGTTTTTCTATTACGATAAATTTTATTAGACTACCGCGCACTCATGAGAGTTTACTGTGTACATTCATTTGATTAAAATCACTAGAAAGAGCGAAATTTGTAAGTGGCGTTTGCTCCTTAAAATTAATAGAGACGATTTTTATATTGCATAAAGATCTGCTTGCTGATACTGTCACTTTAAATGTTAGACATTTAATTATCTCTTCAATAAGTTTAACAAGTCGAAAACTCTAGGTCGATATTCATCGATCGTCTGATGAATAATAAACCATTATAATAATATTGCACCTACTCATTTCCGTCATAAATGCATAAAATCCACGATCTAATAATGTTACAATTGCTCGATCAATTGACTGAAACGCACAATCGATTAAATGAGAGCGTAAGATAAAATTAGCCGTAACGCTGCATGGAACGCATGCAATTTTACACATAGCTGAGGATCGTATCAAGTTTGATCGGGACTGGGGTGTTTTCGCTGTTGCGGCATCGCAGCAAAGAATTATAAACGAGTCTGCGGCTGGTCGGAGCGACATCTGCCGGTAACCCGCTAATTATTCAAACATTCTAGATCGAGTGTTTTACACGGTCGCGTCGCGAGGTGACAAGAGGATTTATGAGCGGCTTTAGCGGCGGTACGTATCCGCGTGGTCTGAAAAAGCGCGTTAAGAAGATTGCTCGGTCAAAGGAGTTTCGATGCGAGTTTTTATCCGCGGGTAACCTTTACGTTTAATGGGTCAAACTGTCCGTAACGTTTATTAATGCTCCGCGTTACACCGAGGCGTTCCGCGGCGCGCCGGCTACGGGGCCGGCCCTCGGTGACGTGTGAAAGTCCCTCGAATTAGAACCGAACCACTTCCCATGATTAAACGATTCGATCGAGAGACGCGTAGCTGTCATTAACTCGGACGTCTTTCTGTGCTCTCCGCGCTGGAAAGGTTGCCAGCCCGGTTGTGACTTTTAAATCACCGGTTTCGAGCGTCGCCGTCGGTGTGTGCTCCGACGGCGGCGACGACGACGACGACGGCTGCTCGGAACACGGAGAGAACCAGCAAAGAAAAAAAAAGAAACCATGACATCAAACGAGAGTAATCTATAAACATCGGGAAAAAAAGGCGCGGCCGTTTTTCTAAACGTGAAACGTAACGTTTGCCTGGCGGCGAGCGAAATTGCACGCTTCGTACAATGTAGGTGATTTATCGGTAGCTAATGGATTTAAACGACGTATGCGGACGGTTTTTTTGTTTTTGTTTGTAACCGTCGCTCCGAGTGAATATGCAAACCGGCCGTCCTAATTGATCGTTAATCGCTACGAGGACTGAAACGGGATGAGCCCGCACGATTTATCGCGCTTTCCGGCGGGTCACTTTGACTTTCCCGTTATGCTAATAAATCGCGGCGTTGCATGTCAACCGAGATATTGTTCGGTCCGGGCTAACGGTGAAAAGTATTGCCAATTGTCGCCACGTAACAGTCCCTTTTCTAATTGGCTCGAACCGGCGCGTAGCCGGTCCGTTGATTTATGAACTTCCGAAGATTAATTATCGTTCCGTCTGTGATCTATTTTTCTGAGCCGCGGGAACGTAACTGCGCAGCGCTGTTCTCTGAATATTTCTATCAGCCGACTGATTTTGAAATCTCTCAGAGTCCAATTACAAAATAGCCTATCATAAGACGAAGACATCGAATCTTCTTCATACGTCTGATTTTGTCTGTTACGACGCTCGTCATTGGTTCTAAACAATTTCGACGGTCGATGTTCCGTTGCTTATTTTTCAAGTTCCCTTTATACAATATTAGATTTCCGGAACTCTGTTCACAATATCTTGTATCATTTTAGTAATCATTCTTCCTCTCAACGCGAGAATTTAAGAAATATCGCTGGTTCGCAATTTCAACCGATAAAAGGGAATCCACGTTATCGAAATGCAACTTCAGGATCTAGAATTAGCATGGTACGCAACTACGGCGACGGTATTTATATCCTTGCAGTCCGACGAATAAAAATCGGAATCTAGGAATAACAGAGACGTCAATGTTTCTTTCGTAGTCGAAGTAGAATTGATCGCTGATAACGGCAACGGCATTGAAACTATCGTACATTGGTCGTCCCGATCCGTCATCCCGGCGTTAATCGTTTTCCCAGACGACCGATCGCGATCGCCGCGTTATATTGAACGCCGTTAATGAGTAATAAACACTTTTCCCTATGAACTAATCGATTAAGAATCGGCACAGCGGGAATCGCGCGCCGCTCGCTCTATGACGCGTCCGAGCTTTTTCCCCTTCGTCGATCGACAACGACGACGACGACCACGATCGTCCAAGGATCGTTCCTGAATCGCTCGCGCTCCTCTCTTTTCCTTCTTTAATTGTCGAGGGCCGCCGTTTCGATCTCTCGAATCGTTACTACCTCGCAATTAGGGAACCTTGACTCGGTCCGATTCGGCTCGGCATAAAAAAAACTGATCCAGGGAATCAAGGTCCCTGTTGCGATCGGCTACCGGTTGCTATTTGCATAATTTCGGGTCAGCGCTGCTAATTCCATCCATTTTGCAACTCCTTCCACGAACTTGCCGGAACAAAGACGCTTTGTTCCATTTCCGTTTCGATTTTTTCGTTTCCCCTCTCCTTCTGGGAATCTATCGAACTTCGCTGCTGGTTCTCGTACCCGATCATTTTCTCGATCATTTTTCCATTACTCCTTGATCGCTTAATAAAGACGCGCGTGGGTACTCGAGAGCATTTAATACGGCGAACGATGAATTTCCAGGTAGGAAATCATATTTGGCTCGAACCCTCGCAATCACCGACATTTAACCCGTTCACGTTTTCGCGCGAACTTTATATGTATTACGAGTTATAGGAACGTACACGTAATTATCACCGTAGTTCCCCACTTTTTGCCGACCGTATATTCACGGGCCAAAATTATGCTAACAGTATTCGAGGCGACATAAACTTCTCGAACGCTCCCACACTTTTTATCAGCGTTTCTACTTTGTAATAACGACGCTCGAGCGATCGGATCCGAAGCGGTCGAAGGGAGTGGAAAATCATCGGCGACGACCGCGGGAAAGATCATCGCGATCCACGGAGCTGGATGAAAAAGGCGGCGAGATAAAGATCGGGAAAAGCGGTCGATCCGAGCGCGGCGTCCGGATCGGCGTCGTCCTTGGGCATCCTTTAAAATGCAAAGTAACTGGCGGATGATTCTAAAAAGTCGCGAGCAAAAATTCAAGGATACCGGACCGCTGCCGGGGGGGAAAAAATGATCGAAGGATCAAGGCGAGGCTCTAACGAGTGTAACCTTTAAACTGATCCATAAAGGCGCGAGACCGCGCGGACGTCATCTCCGTCATCCTGTTTGTACGGAATCGATGCCGGAATTTCGAGAAAATCGACGGTCCGCGCGCGAAATCGACGCCGTCGTGTTAATGAATAATGATCAGTGTTTTGATCGACGTGAGCAATAAATGTCCGCGCATTTGCAAGTTTAATCGATGGCTCTCGGATGGCTGTTTGTCACTGACAATTCAATTCCTACAATACGACCCTCCTCCGTGTAGAAGATCCCGTGTCTCTTGTAAAATCGGTTTATTAAGTCACCTCGTTCCTGTTGCATATTGCTACTTCTTTTTTTCTCTCTCTCCGGCCACTCGTTCAGGCATGATTAATCGTCCGCGTGTTAAACGATCGAGCCTTGAACTTGGATTACCGTGTGCTTTCGTTTGTCAAGCCGATTTTTTTTACCGGCGACCAATTGCGCAACGGTTATACATATGAAATAATAGTTAACGTATGCTCGCTGTGAATCAAATAACGACTTTTGCACTCGCCCGTTCTATTCACCAGTGTTATTCGATAAGTGCTGTAACGAGCAGTTGCTGGATGTTCGCATGGAAACGAAAATATTGACTACGTTCGATCTACAGTAATGTCTCCCTAATTGACGCTCAGATTGTGAGCAAAGATGGACAATTTGGGAAGAGGAGATACGATTATTCGAGCCTTGCAGCTCGTTTTTATAGTTGTTGGCAATCGATAATCATAAGAAACGAGCCACAAGGCTCGAACAATCGTATCTCCTCTTCGAAAATTGTCTATTTTTGTGGACAATCCGAGCGTCAATTAGAGAGACATTGCTGTACTCTTTCTTCTATTTGCGACGCGACAATTGGCGAGGGAAATCAGTGCCGAAAATCAGTCCCTAAGATACCGACAGAATCAAAGTAATAGTGGATGGAATTTTATCTCGCATTCTAAATATCCTAGGAAAATTCAGTTTGTTCGAATATGTTAAAATAAAAATGAATCTTGAATAGTAGTAAAAAATTAGTACCAGCAATGTGCGACCGACGAGGCATTTCAACGTATTAATTAAGGTTTCTGTAAGTTCTTATAAAATTTTGAAATTGCAGACATCCGAGCCGAATGATTAGTCTGCGTGGTGAAAATTGGTTGCAGAGGGCTGACACACAAATGAGAAGCTCGAAACGAAAATATTAGCTACGTTCGATCTACTACTCCTTCTATTTGCGACGCGACAATTGGCGAGGGAAATCAGTGCCGAAAATCAGTCCCTAAGATACCGACAAAATCACAGTAATAGTGGATGGAATTTTATCTCGCATTCTAAACATCCTAGGAAAATTCAGTTTGTTCGAATATGTTAAAATAAAAATGAATCTTGAATAGTAGTAAAAAATTAGTGCCAGCAATGTGCGACCGACGAGGCATTTCAACGTATTAATTAAGGTTTCTGTAAGTCCTTATAAAATTTTGAAATTGCATAGACATCCGAGCCGAATGATTAGTCTGCGTGGTTCGATTGCTCAGCCGCGAAGATTAAAGATCATCCCTGAACCAAATTATCTCGTTCTCCTTCGCAGTGCCGCGGACGACGATCGATTTCAAACGGGAAGGTGTGGATGACCGTGTGTCACCTACGGCGTCGAAGCTTCGCTGGTCGTCGTCACCTCGTCATTATCCCCCGGCGATGATTACAATTATTATTCCGATCGGGCAATAATCATGTCCCGTACGCCGTAACCATGCGATTGCGATCGGCGATCACGTAGCCGGTCCCGCTGTTTTGCACACTTTGTGGAACCTAAGACGATCCCCCTTAGATTTGATTACACCCGCGAACTTTCGATGAACGAAAGTATCGAAGCTGTAAAACTCGGAAAGGATCCGTCGTCTCGAAAGGAATCGTCTAATGTAGTATTTGCAATCGTAATGAAATCATTATGTAAATTGTCACATAAATCATCGTGTAATCTGTGATCGAACATGGTCATTTAATCGGCGAACTGTGCAGGTGGTAATTAATGTTAGCATGTCAATGGGATAGAATGTTGTACAGGCAACCAGATTCAAAATGATTACAAATGATTACAACAGTATTTTTGAATGTTTTATGTTTTTACTCGTTTAGCATTTGATCTACTCTTTCATGAAACATGGAAGAATACTTTTATTACGTAAAATATGTTCGATTGAAATTAAAATACAGTAGAGACTTCTTTATCCGAACATTTATTTTTACAATATTCTGGTAACTAAACGTTCTATTATTTAATCATTATATTATTTCGATATGTTATCACCTAGTATTAAACTTGAATGAAATTTTTAGACAATAGAATGTTTTGGTATCAGGATATTACAAAAATAAACCATCAGATAGGAGAGGCTCTACCGTACTATTAATTCCTTAGTTCTAATAATACTGAATCAAACTTGTGGTTCACATGTGACAATCAATGTAAATACTGTAACCTTTAATATAAAATATCTTTCCAGCATCGTGTCAGCAATAAAAGCGTCGTACATTCACGTTTGTGAGAAGTCATTCTTGTTTTCCTTTCACCAATGCATACATGAAAAAGAATACCTTTGAAACATTTAGGGTCGATACACATCTACGTGCTAGGCTCGGGTCGTGCTAGCAGCGTGCTCGATTGACAGTGTTCACATTAGATGTGCGAGCATGGTGCAGGCAGGACCGAGATTCGGAGTTCAACTTTATCTTTCCCGGATTTTTCAATGCAACTGTGAGCCTTTCTCGATTAAAATAAGACCAAACACGATATCATTTTTGTAAGATTATAATGATTTTTATGAAAAATATAAATATACTTTTCATATTAATATTAACTTAAAAATTTTAGGAAACCAATAAAACGTCATCCTACACAAAATCTTTATTTTTGTAGTTTAAACACCCAAAGTTATACCAAGATTGTGCCAAAGTTATGCCGAAAGTTATGCAGAAAGTTATGTCAGAGTTATGTCAGGGTTATGTCAGAGTTATGTCAAGTTGGGGATTTTAGCGGGTCAAACCTCGCACTACCCCCGCTCCGCTCCCCCGGGGGAGCGGAGCGGGGGTGTCTGGCCAGCAGATTTTCCCCACGTTAAAAAAAAAGAAAAAAAAAAGAGTTATGTCAAGTTTACGTCCGATTTATAAATTTGCAACAAAACAACATGCGCCGTTTAATTATATGAAATAAAAGTTAAATAAATGCTTATTATACTCGTGTAGCTGTATCATACTTGGTAGATTATGCTTACGCCTTGAAATTAATGATAGCGCATGTGTAAAACATTATTTTGTTAAATGGGTCGTCTTGAACAATACAATTATACTTTTTGAAAAATGTGGTAACACTACGAATTGAAAGCCAAAAGGAATCAGGGATTTCTCTTTCGACTCCATTTGTTCGTCAAACAATACCAACCAGTTTCTCTGAAAAGCCGTTACCTTCTTCAGAATTTAACATTTTACTGAATCACGACCCACAGATGGTCATCAGAAGTTGAGCCACCATCTAGCCTTCATAGATTCCTTGTTTTGCATGTTTTGTCAAGTCGAAATACTTTCCCGGGTTTATTGCCTGCAACGTTAGAATGAAAGATTGCGCACTCTGTCCATATCGTATCAGTTGCGTAGTTCTGTCTCGCTTTGTTTTGTTTACGTTGACGTCACTTGCGTCAAGCCTGGTCCGGGCCTGCCTGCAAGTTTGAACATATTGGACGGTGCCGGGCGGCCTGACACGCTGCAAGCACAACACGCGTAGTGTAAATACTCCAATCACTCAAATCAAATGTAAGAATGTGTGATTCGGCCTCGGTCAGACTTGGAGCACGGCCCGAGCCTGGCACGTATATGTGAATCGACCCTTAACACTTTATCGACCGCTAGCCTATTTATCGGCTTTTCGATTGCCAATGCTTATCGACCGATAGCCTATTAATCGACTTTTAGCTATCGACGGTTTTCGCTTCTTTACTGTTTTGTTAGTAGCTGACCTCCTGTATGCTGACCTCCCCATATCCTTATGAATTATAATTATAATAATTATTATTATTTATTATTATTTTTAAAGGAATAAGCACAACACAATGAATAGCGAAAATTTAGCCGGTACTGGGAGCAAATGCGCGCGCGACTAAGCCAGTCCTTACTGAGTGGCAGCCTCAACCACGACCGGACGATAAAGTGTTAATATTCCACGTTACTGAAAACCATTAAAATGTATCAGGCAGTAACCTAACACAAAGGGTATTTTTTACCCAAAAATGATAAACCAACGAACTTACCGAGATCGGACTCAAGAAGCCGGATACGCTGCAATTTACTTCACCCCGTTTTCTGTATAAGGAGACAATGTCCCTTAAACCGAGGACAGCTTATCAGGAGACAATGGAGCGACGGTGACGTCACGGTGCGGCTGATTCCCCTATCAAGTTACCATTATTAGGAGCCGGATTAACGAGTCCGGTCCGCGAGTTGGTACCAAGAGAGGATTCCCGTTCCGCTCGGTAAGACGAACCGCGCGGGTACGCGCGATGACGCGCCGCTACGATAGGACGCCGAGCGCGTCATGAGTCAGATATCCTCCAGGTTTCAGCGTGCCGGGTCAGGGGTCGATTGCATTTGCTCCTACCGCCCCCACCCTTCTTCCGTCTCCGCGGGCCGTGTGTCTCGGAGTCCTTGATATTAGAATGGTCCAGGGGAACGCGCATCTAGTAACCGTTACATGCTGCACCGACGAGCACACAGGATCCTCTTGATCGTCCACCGACGACGCCGCTTCATTATCGTCACGATAGGCTCCGCTAGACGAATCGGTTGGCTCTCCGAGTGTCTCTGATCGCGGGGGATATTAAGGATTCTCGCCTCGAGCTCCGTCATCCGTTCATGGGAATCTGTTCCATCGATTTGTTCCCTTTTAATGTGGTCACCGATCCCACCGGCGCCGAGCAACCGAGTCTCCGTTGTTACTTTTTAATCATTACTTCTCTTCGTCTCCTCTGCCACGCCATAACTTGGCTGCACAAATCGACTCTGCTTTCTGAGCGTTTTAACGCATCAGGTGCTGAATATTAATTCGAAAAATTTACACAATATCGTGGTTATTTAATTGATGAAACCGAAACTAGAAAGTGAAAGTTTACCATAGGAAATATTTCGTATTCAGCTATTTTATATTCTAGAAATCCTAGTAACGCTCAATTTGTTCAATATATTAGAATAAAAATGAATTTCAGAAACTTAGTTGGCTATAGAAAAATTTCACTATGATTTTCTGGATTCATTCCAGCGCGAACTACAGTAATGTCTCCCTTACTGACGCTTAGATTGTCCACTAAACTGGATAATTTGGGAAGAGGAGATACAATTATTCGAGCCTTGCGGGTCGGTTTTATAATTGTGGAAATTTATAACTATAAAAATAAACCGCAATCTGGGTTATATTGTATAGTGTAAATGATACAGTAGTAATATATACTGTATAGTGTAAGTTGACCGCGCGATTTAAATGTTTCGTAATTTTCTGAATTCTTATCCGTACCAGTTCGGTTTCGAACAATTCGCTTAGATTCAATTTGTTCAGTCGGCATTGGAGCGGTTAATATCCTGTTTAAAATTGCATTCTGTGGATAATCATTATCTGACTGGTTCTAGCACAGCTTTGTGAACATTATCGGCTCCGGCATCTTTCTTGGAAGAGCATCGAGCGAACGCTCACGAAAGACGAGAATCGTCTTTCTCGAGAATTCTTGGTATAAAAGCAAATTGAATTACGAGAGAATGATCCGAATTGTAAAATTCATGATGCGACCGGCACAAGTTAGAATCCGCCATTAGGATTATTAAGGTAAAATTAAAGATATCGATCGTATCGCGTGCATTACAGAATGTCAACGTCAAGAATGTGCACGCGCGTCATCGCGCGAAACATAAACTTTTAAAGCAATTCATAGAAACAGGATTTTCGCAGAAACGTCTCGTTCGAATGATTCCAAGAGGCTGGAAATCAAACAACGGTATTTCTACATTGATTCGAGACGTGCTCTGCGCGATATTTCGCAAGTTCGCGATCGTAAGAATGGCGCGCAGGCGGTATAAATTTCCGTCACCTACGCTCTCGCAAGGATCATCGATCACTTGTTAATCCTCCTCGGAGACAGCCGTCGAATCAACGTCTACTTCAATAAATTTTGACAGAAGAAGTTTCCGCGGTTGAGACAGAAGAAGCGGGTTTACGAGACGAGGATTCCAATAAATTGAGAATCGAAGCGCGCTCGTGAGCGTGGACAGGTGTCCGATGGAAGGTGCAGTTGAATAACACGACGTCGTCGGTGGAACGAGCCGTTTAGCAACGGAGAGTCCTGAGAGCGGCCGAGCGACCCTGAGATTTCGATCCTATCTCGGTCGATCCTCGATCGAAGGACATCTCGATTGACCGAGTTGGAAAACAATGCACCGAAGAAGAGAGAAGGAGCAGAAGGTGGCGGAGGTGGAGGAGGTGGAGGAGGAGGAGGACGATGGATGGCGAAGACCGCGTATTGCAAATTATCCTGCCGGTGTAATTACCCCGGCGAAACGACGATGCTTCTGATAGGCAAACGGGCACCGGCGACGATCGATGTCAGGTATCGAACGGTACGGAGGCGATTATGGTAACGTTCGTTGTCCGTGCTGAGAACGCGAACGCTTCCTTGACACGGGGAGGCCTCCTTCGAGATTCTCTGATTGCGATAAAACTGATCCTTTCGTATCGTTACACGGACGTCCAGGATTCCTCCACGGCAACGCAACGGCTAACTAGCTCGAATTATTGCTCCATTAATCGGAGATCTTCATGCGCTCGCGGCGCTCAAATTTCCAAAGCTTGTGAAATATCGCCGCGCGGTGTTATATGAAATTTCCATCTGATATCTGTCGTTATAAATTCCTCTGCAATTATAACAACCGAGCCGGAGGCGGGCTAGAATCGGAAAATTTCAGGAAACGCAAGCACGAGAAAGGATTAAGATTTGCAATAAGCCTGACGCTTTATAGTCTATAACATCGTGTATTTAGTATTATTATATTGCAGATTTTCTTGCGAACTATTGATGTACTGCATCGATCTGCGAAAGAATTTATCTCCATACTCGATAATATTATATATTAATCTTTTAATCTTATGGAGTTTTAAATTTCACCTTACCGTTATCCTACTGCCAGCCTAATGCTTTCCCCACATTTAAAGCATTCTCTGACAGACCACTCGTTTTGATGCCAACGTAATTGATCGTTACACCTATATATAATGTCTCAGTTCTTTAATATAATTGGCCGGGAGTTAAATGTTCTGCAATTTTTTCGAACCATTAATTCTCCGGAAAGAATGATTCCATGCCGATGACCTTTCTTTACCAAACGACAAATTATTTGACTAACTTCCTCCCGGTGAATCGTTCCGAAGAAAATCGTTAAAAATACAGTTCGGGAGAATGACTTGAATTTTAGCAACTTCTGGAGGCACTTTTATGGGATACATACACCGACGAAATTTAAGGAACTTTACATATTGTTAAGATTTAGGTAAAATTTTATATTGGCAATCGAAAGAACTAAAAAATTACCTGTTTTAGGTTGAAATTCGTGACAAGCTGCTGTTTCCACGAACTTTAAATGTTAATAGCTCATAAGTAAAATTTGATATTTTAATAAATATGTCTTATTCAATTCAAACTATATATTTCATTGTTGCATATAACGCATTATTTATATTGCGACATCGTTGTATTTAGCGCATACGATAAATAAGAAAAAGTAGTACAAATAAAGAAAAAATAAATTGAAAAAATAAAAAATACGAAAATAAAATAAAAATGAAAGACTAAAATATTATAAAAAAATAAAATTAATATTTTCATTGACACAGTTCAAATTTTTATCTTATATCAATATATTCATTTATTGATATATTATTTATTACATCCAAGAGTATGCATCCGTGTAACACGTTCCCAAATTTTTGTCGGTAAGTGTATGTTAACTTTCAGTAAAATGGAATTTTAGCGTTAAGAAAAATTAGTCGAGGTCGACCCAGTTTCGGATCAAACGCGCGTAGCCCTTTAACAATGTTCGTAGCTGCCCGCTGGTCCTCCCAGCAAGGACCTCGTGCCCTTTTCTTCTTGTTTCCCTCGCTCGTACCAAGATCGGCGACCATGCGAGTAGCCTGCGCCCACGAGCGCGAGGTCCTTGTAGGGCACAATCTTTGAACCGGCCCTGTTGCGCGCATCTCGAGCACTCATTCGGCGAGTCTTAATTTTCTCCAATTACGTGCGCCTACGATTCGCCATTAACATGTATATACGAGAGGGGAATCGTAATACGCTTATTACAGGACGAGACGAGATGCCGAGATGCGAATCGCCGACCGGAAACGATGCGCACGTGCGATCCTAGATCCTAACTCAGACCGATTTATTTCGGATCGAACGAGCCGGAATCTTCGAGATCTGCGGATTAAATTCAACGCGGCCTGCGATTCTCTGATAAGTGGACGAACTGGAACGACAGTCTAGTTACACTGTAGCTATTTCATGGTACAGTAATGTCTCCCTTACTGACGCTCAGATTATGCACAAAAATGGACAATTTCGGTAGAGGAGATACGATTATTCGAGCCTTGCAGTTAGTTTTTATAGTTGTTGACAAGTCGTGACTATAAAAATGAACCGCAAGGATCGAATAATCGTCTCTCTTCTCCCTAAATTGTCCGTTTTTGTGGACAATACGAGCGTCAATTAGAGAGACATTACTGTACTGCGCCAGCTAATCTCGCCTCTCGTTGGTCACTACTTTTCGTTAATAACTCGTAAACAAAGCCACGAATTTCATTTTCGCTAAGGAAAAAGTTACGTCGAATGATCTCTGGAACCCCTCATTTCCTGGAGGTGCCATAATTTTGAGACACACTGTATATCTAGTCGATCAAGATCATTCCATCATATACAACGAACGGTTAAACAATGGGGTTCTTGCATCCCCCTATACGATTATTCGAGCCTTGCAGTTAGTTTTTATAATTGCCGATCGTCAACAATCGTAAAAACGAGCCGCGAGTCTCGAATAATCGTATCTCCTCTTTCTAAATTGTCTATTTTTCTGCACAATTTGGGTGACAATTAAGGAGACGTTACTGCACATCTGCGGCGGAAAAATTAGATTAGACAGCTTCGGAAGAACTAGCCTTCAGCGATTTTAATTCGATATCCGTGAACGCGTTCCCGATTGTCGTTCGCAATTGACAGACTGTCGGGAGTAACGAATGCAAGCGACTGAATGGCGCTGGTTCCTTCAGCTCGAAGTCAACAATCGGCTGGTAACGCGTGTTCACCGGATCGGCCCGTGAATCGGGCCTGCGTGTTAGGAAAGCGGCACGAGTCGATCTTGGAAACGTGGTTAGCGTGAAGACGCATTATTTGTTTGACAGCTTGAGAATATTGCAACGCAACGAACGTGACTATACTTCTGGGAATAGATTCAGCTTCCCTGGGAGACGCGGGAAACGTCTGGACTTCCGGGGAGGACGGAGTTCGAAGACCGAACGCAAATCCTTGCGCACAGAATTTTCTTGCTCGACCTCTTGCCCTACCATATTTTCAATAATTGTCATCTATTGTAATTTCTCCCTAATTCGTGTGCCCGGATCGCGCACAAAAATGGACAATTTGGGAAGAGGAGATACGATTATTCGAGCCCTGCAGCTTGTTCTTATAGTTGTTGACAATTCGAAACTATAAAAACGAACCGCAAGGCTCGAACAATCGCATCTACTCTCCCTAAATTGTCCATTTTTTGGCGCAATCTGAGCGTCAGTAGACGCTCGACATAACCTTGAAATAACCTTGACATGACCTTGAAATAACCTTGAAAAAAACCTTGACATAACCTTGACAGAACCTTAACATGACCTTGAAATAACCTTGAAATAACCTTGACATAACCTTGACAATTCGTAACTATAAAAAGGAGTCGCAAGGCACGAATAATCGTATCTCCTTTTCCAAATTGTTCACTTTTGCGCGCAATCTGAGCGTCAGTAGACGCTCAACATAACCTTGAAATAACCTTGACATGACCTTGAAATAACCTTGAAAAAAACCTTGACATAACCTTGACAGAACCTTAACATGACCTTGAAATAACCTTGAAATAACCTTGAAATAACCTTGACATAACCTTGAAATAACCTTGACATAACCTTGACATAACTTTGGGGAGACATGGTGACATTACTGTAGTGGACGAAGCCTAGTACCGCTCATTGGCACTAGATAGCGCGCCAGTATCTCTAATACAGTAATGTCTCCCTAACTGATGCTCAGATTGTGCACAAAAATGGAAGAAGAGATAGGATTATTCGAACCCCGCAGCTTGTTCTTATAGTTGTTGACAATTCGAAACTATAAAAACGAACCGCAAGGCTCGAGCAATCGCATCTCCTCTTCCCAAATTGTCCATTTTTGTGGACAAACTAGGCGTCAATTACAGAGACATTGTACAAGTTCGTTTGGATGGAGAAATTTATTTGATCGTTTTCTGAAGAGAAAATCTTTGTAACTTGAACAACTTTAAGATGAAACATATGAAATCGATCATTTTGATCGACTCGGTTGGTTCGGTATTAATTTATTGGCACATTAAGTCTCTAGAAGTCGAAGATGAAAGAAATATGCGAAAGAAAAATCGATACGCGGCAATTTTAACGAAGGCACGGGTGTAATGAGACTATCAAAATCATCCGTCTTGCGAGGGTTAGGATAGCAGTGGGCGTGTAAAAATATATCCCAGTCGATTTCCTTGAACGGGACAGCTCGAAAAAGTCAGCGCCCTTGTAGATACGCGCTATCTTAATTACGCTTTAAGCATTACGCTCGCGTCGTTTATTTTCCGCAATTTCTTCGCCTCCGCGCGCATCAATCGCCCGACGCCAGGCGTCATTAACACGCCTCTTGATTTATTGCGCGAAAAAGAGCACCACCGGTGCTCTCTGGATTTCGGTGCGCGTCGATAATTCCGTGGCTAATAACCGAGCTGAGCATGATTGTTCCGAGTCGAGGGGAATTAAGAGACCTCACCGGTGAATTGCCAATGAAAGGGGAACGTAAACTGTGACGAACGTGATCCCGTGGTCTCTACGCGCCGCTAACTTAATTTAGCGACGATCATTTGCACGAAGTATTTCAATCGCGGTACGACTTATTTATACGTTTAATCAATTCGAACCGGATATAATTCCCACAGTTTCTTCGATACACTTGCATCTGGCAGTTTTGGGCTCTGTTTCGTCGATCTTCCGGCTTAAAGCTATATTACAGATTAAGCTCAAGAAATATGTCTTTTATCTTCCAATTTTTCGATTCTTATCTATTATTTTTCGTTATGCTTTCGCAATTTTTTCCGATTCGAATACATGCTTGTTTCTTTTACTCTTTGCAGACAAATGGTGTCTCGAGAAGAGTTCCACTTTTTAACATCGTCAAATTCGATCGTACTTAACGAAACGTTAAAAGTGTCTGCATGGTGTAATTAAACGCACGCAAATGTTCTAAATCGTATAAAATGTCTCAATACGTCAATTAAAATAGCTTCGGCTACAAAGTACTACAATTCCGTAACATCTTCGTCTTTCGAATGATAATTTTGCATCAAAGTAAATCGGATTCGAAATGGTAGTCACGGATTTTTCGGCCAAGTGCTTCAACGCATCCTCCGCTCGTCCATGGTTTTCTGTCCGACAAGCTGAATCCGTGGTTCCGGTTGAGCAAGGTTTCGAAGCCCGTAACCGATCGTGCAATTCGCGCGTCCGCCGTCGGCTCGTCCTTGATCGAGTCCGATCGTCCGAAAACAGACGCCGTGGTCGATTTTAAGGCGACCGGTGCCTACTAATTCGACGGTTTAAAAGCGAACCACAATCCGGCCTGTTCTTCGTGCATGGCCCTGGTGCGCTCGTCTAAGGTCGCGTCCCATGATGGTGACATACGACGTGCGACGACTACGCAAACCATCCCGCGGGTTCGCGAATCCACGCTCCAGAGAATCCTGTGTAACGTCTGACCCTGATCGAATTCCATCGGAATACTCAATTGCGGCTTCCTCTCGTTCGTTTTCTGATCCTTATATCGATCTAGACGACGGAGTCCCCGGGACACGGCCGCGGCCGGTACGCTGCATCGCTGATGAAGCCACTTCTTCGGAAGGTACTTGGAAGCTTCGAATATTTTAATGCTGTTATTTATTTCTCGTCGGCGAATACAATTTTTCCTTCTCTCTTCTAGAATTAATTCGAGCATCGTTTGTTCATCGTGCAATTTTGTACACATATTTCGAAACTGCGGACAGGACCAGAGTTATGCGAAGCTGAAGCGAATATACAATTTGATATTTTGTAGCTGGATTCGCGGAGTCTGAGACATCGGACGCAGTTCTAAGTCGACTTTAGGGATACATTATAACGAGATCGAGGATTTTTGTGCAAGTTTTTCTTCTTATTTTTTAATACTGCAGTTTTTTATTTATTATTTATTTATTTCTTGTCGGCGAATACAATTTTCCTTCTCTCTTCTAGAATTAATTCGAGCATCGTTTGTTCATCGTGCAATTTTGTACACATATTTCGAAACTGCGGACAGGACCAGAGTTATGCGAAGCTGAAGCGAATATACAATTTGATATTTTGTAGCTGGATTCGCGGAGTCTGAGGCATCGGACGCAGTTCTAAGTCGACTTTAGGGATACATTATAACAAGACCGAGGATTTTTGTGCAGTTTTTCTTCTTATTTTTTAATACTGCAGTTTTTTATTTATTATTTATTTATTTCTTGTCGGCGAATACAATTTTCCTTCTCTCTTCTAGAATTAATTCGAGCATCGTTTGTTCATCGTGCAATTTTGTATACATATTTCGAAACTGCGGACAGGACCAGAGTTATGCGAAGCTGAAGCGAATATACAATTTGATATTTTGTAGCTGGATTCGCGGAGTCTGAGGCATCGGACGCAGTTCTAAGTCGACTTTAGGGATACATTATAACAAGACCGAGGATTTTTGTGCAGTTTTTCTTCTTTTTTTTTAATACTGCATCGACAATTTGGTCATTAGCGACAAATTTTCTTCAAGCTTTCATCAACGTTTGTACCTCGTTCCATTCTAGATTCATGCTCTGATTGTATAGAATCCGCAGTTTCCTTGCAGAGATGTCAATGCTCGTTGTAGTTTTGTAAAAAGAATTGAAAAAGCCATGCCACAATGCACCGAACTTATAACCACTAATTAAAATTCCTCCTCTATCGATTAAAAGCATTTTGGACACCATCGAAGATCTCGCGTGAAAACGTCTGACCAAAAGTCTGACCCATACACACCCGTTCCACTCGATCTAAACCATCAAAGCTCAACTGCAGAGGAAAAGTCCAGCATTAATTGGATTAGACCCTTAACGTCAGATCAGTTTACGGAAGAGCAGAAGGTGCGAACTCGTTTCTCCTTCTCGGAAGAACCTTCGTTCTCCTCCAGCGCCGCCTCGTCCACGGTCGCAATTCCGCTTACGCTATTATCATCGGTCTGCCGGAAAAAAGCGAACGCCGCGGGTACAACATGGTCGTATGCAAAAGCGGTCACGCGATAAAATCAAACCCCGTGTGAGTGACAGGTCGGCTTCGTCACCGCGGGACGCGGCAGATAAAAGCTGGAGCGCATAACAAGGTGGCTGCAAGACCGCGCGCTCGCGGCGAGCGAAGTCGAGCGAAGCCGAGCAAACCGTCCTCCCGTGTCATACCTATTCGAGCAGCCGCGATACAATTATCCCGCGCGACTATCCTGCAACTACCGACTATCTTGGTCGAGTGGGTGCTCGAGATGACGCCGGCCGAGCGGGTAATCGGAGCGGAATCAAGATTAAAGTAACGGGCATGATGTAAAGATCGGCCACCTCGGGTAGATCAACGGTGATTTTCTCAGCCGGAATCTCTTTTTTTGAGGGGGGAGGGGGGGTCAACGAGGCTCTTATGATTCGTAGAATTCTCTATCGAACGTTCGAAAAATCTCTTATCAAGCTTTTAGTACAGTCTTTTGTTTAGCGTCTAATAGAATCTTTTATCGAACGTATAATCTTCCATCGTATAAATAATTAAAAGATTATGCTACATGTGGGTTAGGATCATAATGGCGTAAATCACGTTTACGAACATTTTCACGCATGTTTTAATACGTGATCCATGGCAAAATGTTAAAAAGACGAATGTAATGAATTATATAGTTGCTATGAATTACTTTAACTCTGAATTATCTTAACGATAAAATTGGTCAGTGAACAATACATATATTAGTAAACGCTACTATGATTCTCATAGTAGCTCATACACTACCGTGAACATAACTTGTACCTTCGACGCTGCACAATTTGTTATCAAAAACAGTCTATAGAAACGTCTCTACCATATTTGATGTAAAAATCACCAGGTTTCAGTTGAAATTATTCCAAGTAATAGCAAAATTAAAGAAAGTACTTTGATCATTGTACGGTAAATCAGTCCCACTAACGTCCCCAAAAAATTCGATTCGTTTAGTCCAGTTTTAAAAGAGTCATTACGTTTTAACCCTTTGAAATCGAAGCCACTTCAACTCGAAATCCAAAATAGCTTTTCTAGTCTATGCTATTTCATCTTTGTGTAATTTAGTTCATTTTATACATATAAAATAGAATTTCGTGACTAATGCAACAGTCAGACTTTCAACAATTCTTTAAATATTAACAAATTCGGTAATGTTAACATTATTCTGAAACGTAACATAACAATTTCTAATGCCGCTTTAGAGTCGCCAGTCGAGTGCAAAGGGTTAAAAGGTGTTCGAATACTCTTTCCCAGGATTATTTTATAAATAAACCCCAGATCGACGGTCCTAGCTTCTGACATTGCTGAAACGAGTTGGACGACAACGAAACGATCGATCGGAAACGACGAATCAAAGATTCCGTGACAAAGTGCCCATTCCCCGAACGCAGCCGTGATCGATTGAATTTTCACGAGCGGCCCCGAGGTGCAATAAAAATCGTTTCACGAACCGTCCGCGACTCGCGATGAAAATTTATACCGCTGGGAGGGACAGGAAGTGGTCGCGTTTGGGATTCTTGAATTCACCGCGATGAATAAAAGTCCGCGATGAGACAGAGAGCATCGCTTCTCGTTCCGTTCGTCGAACGGCCGGCCGATCGGGAATGCCGGTCACGTTCCTCGATTTGCATTCGGCCCATTGTCTCCGTCCCTCTGTCTCACCCTCTCGCTTCGGCAAAGAGAGAGAGAGAGAGAGAGAGAGAGAGAGGCCTTCGCTCTTGAACTCTCCCCGATTCGCTTTCAACGTTATTTTTGTACGCGTCGCTGTCATCGCCGCCGCATCTAAGGCCGCCCCGATTTATACGACGCCGTGCAACGGCGCTCCGCCGATTAACAGCCATTACGTATGCAAAGTGCAAGGAAAACACCGGCTGACGCCATCGTCGCGAACTTTAATTTATGGTCTCACGCACCGTGGCTGCGTGCGTGTCGCAGACGCGAATTCTAATACACGACGACGATACCCGCGATTACTACCGCGTCGCGTCGTTTAGAGCTGCGGTAGTACATTGTGTTCCCCGCCATGATCGTGATCGCTGGCGGTATGGAAATGAAGTCTTATGAATGAGCGTGCTGACTAGCAATCGATGGAGTGCTCTCGTTTCAATGGGACATTGCTACTGGCTGCTATCGTAGGATCAGCTGTCGGGGTTCCTCAACGTAGTCGCAGTAACTTCGTTGTCATTTGAGACAACGAAGTTTAATTTCAGTTGTAAGCATATTGCATAGCTGTTATTTATTTGCTCTACTTGGCTACATTTTGAAATCTGTAGATGAGTGTTTCGTTTTCGAAATCGTGGAACTGTAAAACTTGAGCAAGACACAGCTGTCTTTATGATCAGTTGTCAGGGTTCCTCAAAGTAGTCGCAGTAACTTCGTTGTCATTTGAGACAACGAAGTTTAATTTCAGTTGTAAGCATATTGCATAGCTGTTATTTATTTGCTCTACTTGGCTACATTTGGAAATCTGTAGATGAGTGTTTCGTTTTCGAAATCGTGGAACTGTAAAACTTGAGTAAGACACAGCTGTCTTTATGATCAGTTGTCGGGGTTCCTCAACGTAGTCGCAGTAACTTCGTTGTCTTAAATGTCGTCTTGACATAACCTTGACATAAGCATATTGCATAGATGTTATTTATTTGCTCAACTTGACTACATTTTGAAATCTATAGATGAGTGTTTCGTTTTCGATATTGTAGGGCTGTGTAACTTGAGCAAGACACAGCTGTCTTTATGTTTCTATTGTCAACGGATCAGAAATTGTTTGGTAGCAAACAATTTACAAGGTGCGTTTCTTTAAAGACTTGCCTTTATTTCGATCGATCAAACAGTGGCAATCACGGAAAAGCAACCGAAAAAAATGTATCTTCGCACCCATCGATTGCGCGCAAAGGATAATTTTGTTCTATAACTGATATTTGCAGTGCATTTTACCAATTTCCTTCTTTTCATTTTTATAATCTTTTGTCCGCTTTTGTAATTTCCAAGCGTGCCAAAAAATGACGAGCAATAACAACAGGTCAAAAGATAAGAGATAAATGTTTATAGCAGGATATATAATCGAGTACCGAGTTCATCTACAGAAGGCAGTCCACGCATTTGGAAACAAGGAGGCAGGGAGCATCGTTGCGAGGCGAGAAATACTGCTTTTAGGATCGCGACAAATTATTTTAACAGCAGGATTGAGTCAATAGGTGGCTGTTCGGACTGAAAATTGGTTGCAGAGGGCTGACACACAAATGAGAAGCTCCTCCGTGGTGTGAATCCTATGACCTACCACTCGCAGTACGGCATGTACATAATTCCGGAATGCATAAAATTGCACGAATCACGCAACAGAATTCAAATCACCGTGGAATTTAAGAAAGTGTTGAAGTGGAAACAATCATTTGAAATTTATCAAATCGGCAGCCATGCGAGACGACGCATCGGACCACTTTCTAGCCGCGTTAATCAACGTATCGACGGTCGATTTCAACGATAGCGAGATCACGAAAGTGGCTAACCCGATTTTATGACTCGAAAATAACTCCGACCGGAAAAATTTTACGGCGCGAAAATACGCCGATGTTGAGTCTTTATCACTTTCGCTATCGTGGCTAGTGCGATACGTTTCTATTAATACAGTGTTCGTGGAAATCGTAAAAATTAAATGCGAAATATCTTCATAAATATTTAGTATCGACGAGAATGATCAAATATTTATCGCTTCATATAATATCGCCACAGATTCGTCGGAAAAATCCTCCTCGACGTATGCGATCTCCGCTTGCAAGTCTTAAATCATATTTATATTTCATCAGAAGTTATATACACAAGTAATACCAGTTCGGACACATATTAATAAACAACAGAAACTTGTTCAAGCATATATCCATTTCCCTATATCTACTTGGATGAATATCCGAGTAGCGTGATCTGCGAACATTTCCGCCATTCTATGAAAAAGGAACGTTATCAAATCACGAGATGCCATTTTACTTTAGCTTATAATCTGTCTCACATATCGTTTGTCCAATTAGCAGTCGTCTTAACGACGTCCCACGCGTTCAACTGCTGCTAATTACTACTATAATTTGTATTAGGAGATACGTGCAACGAAAGTAGGATGTTTGCACAATATCATTCGATAAAATATAACCGCCCATTCACTAAAAAAAAATGTATGCTCGCTGATTGTTCGTTCGGCGTATTTTTCCACAAAATCTTGCATTACAGAGAGCTGTAACCATCAAAAAACGCACATTCAAGCATCGCACAAACACCGTCGAAAAACAGATCGCTTGCGATAATATCGCGGAGGGTATTAAACAACGATCGTTTCAACGAACATTCGTTTTAATCGTTCGTCCACAGAACGGATTAGCCTATCTGACAGTTTCGGATCCGATCCGATATTTTCGGGCACTTGAACCGGGCGGACACCGGTTAAGAGGTTGGTCCCCCACGAGCAGATACGCGTGTATGCATTCCGCCGTGCGATATAACCGGGGCTTCGCGTACGTATAATACGTACATACCGGCGCGTATATAATATGTATATATGCACATGGCTAGTTATATATGCATATAAATACGTGGGTACAAATAACGAACACGCGGCCGTGTCTCGAGCCCGGGCTCGTTGGAGGCGCGCACCGGAGAGCCTGAACCAGAGAAATGTTTTAAGCGAGCCACTCACGGCGCCCACGCTCGTCCGCGCCAACAGACGCGCCGACACGCGCGCGCACACGCCGGGCCCTTATTTCAACCATAAATTAATGTTCTGTCTTCCGCGGATGCATAATTGTGCGGGGCCGCGCTAGCCGACCCGGCTTTTCGTGTCCGCGCCGCGGTTACGAGTGGACAGGAGGACGCCGCCAAGCCACGCCACGGACCCGAGAGACGATGGTCCCATGATATCGTTGGCAATGACACGTAACGAGGCTTCTAATGGCTCCGCAAACACAGGCGGTTGTAATCCGCGAGCGAGCAAGCAGGCGAGCGAGCGCGCGAGCGAGCGCGCGCGAGTCCTCGCCGCGGACCGTTTAGCGAACGCGTCGAATTCCGAGGGATCGGATTAGGTGAAAAGGTGAGGGGGGCCCTGCGGGCTGATCACTGCTTGCCTGACCCACTTCGCCGGGGAGCATTTAGCAGTCGAGCAGAAGCCGCCGGCGAGAATACAGCGGCCAACCGAGGCGGAAGTGCTCGACGTGTCGCCGATCCGACCAGGTAAGCGAAGGTCGCTACCGATACGTACCACCTGGGTTGGCGTGGGTTTCAGGCGTCCATTTCAGACCGATTAGTGCTACCGATTTTATCGTTAAAATTCTGTTTAGCGCTTCGGGCATCGGAAATTGTATTAAGTTGTCCAACGTGTTTCGTTTTTGTCCAATCAGCGCAGCGAGATTCAGGATTTCATCGAGCAAATGGTGATATCTAGATTGCGGAGTTTTATGCAAAATATTTTATGTTCAATAAAGGTATACTCTTTCTTTCGATAGTTTCAACGAATTGAAAACAGTGTAATAAGTAGATCGCGTATTTTATGCATCTTTATAATAAAAATTTCTAGGAAAGTCAGCAAAATGTGAACATAGAAAAATTTAATAACATTGCTATTTTCATTTCAGTTTATCGAAGTTATCGAAAGAAGAAATACATTTTCGTCTCTCGTTATCGTTTTCTACGATTGAGTCGAAAAGTTTTTAATCTGCATAAAAGTGCATTTCGTCGTAAACGCTTAATTCACAGCGATATCGAATAAGCGAAACTGTGAGAACCTCTGAGACAATTTAATAGAATGGTACCTGAGATGAATGAATATTGCGTTTCGGAGGCGAAGGATCTCTTAAAAGAGAAATGTTATTAATTTTCACGGTGCGAATGGGGCATCCCGCGTTTTAGAAATTTTTCCAGCGCTATCAAAGTCCGGCAGCTCTTGTATTAATCAAGACGATTGTATAAAAAAAAAATTAATAACTCATCGAGAATAATTATTATTACCGCAGTTAGCGTGAAAGCCACTTTGAGCCTAATGGAGTGACAGTTCTTATAATCCTCAATAAAGCGCTGTATACGTGATTGCTCTTAACCAAATCATTGCTCTTTTTGCAAGCTCCAGCTTATTAGCCTGGAAACTAATGGATTAACATCGCCCATCCCGGAACTAATGAATCGTCTGATACCCGAGAGATTTCTACATTATTTGCTGTCGCAATGGCGGCGTTTTCGCGTGAATCCGAGCTTACTTTCCCAGTTGGACGCGTAAATTATCGAAACGTTGCCGGGCAGAAATAGTATCAAAGGGGTAGAAAGGAAATACGCGACGCGGATCCAGGAAAGTTTCGGCCGGCAAAAATCCCGATGAAATATGAGAAACGAAAGAACCGGTGGAGCGGGGGAACATGGGAAGGAGGAAGTGAGAAGAGGGAGAAAAAGGTATAACTAGGAGAGTAGGAAGAAATAAAAAGGGAAGAAGGAGCGTGAAGGTGGAAGAGAAGGACGGCGGTGGACGGTGGAGGACGGTTGCACCGAGACAGCCGGAGTCCACGGAGCGGACGATTAATAACCGAGGTGTTTCGAATAAATTAAAGCACTTACTTATCTCGCGCTCGCGCGAAACACCGATAGCGGGCCGCCCGTGGTCTTTGTCGTAACACGACGGACATATTCGTTGGATTCGTTCTCACCTATTCACTTGGCACGCCGTCTCGGGGATTGGTTACACACGGCTACCTGGGTGGTTCCACGTGTCACAGGGAATAAGGGAGGACGCCGCGAGCCACTCGAATCTTGTGCAATTTTTTCACCGAACTGAATTACTCCCATTGCTGCATTATTTTACAATTACCAGGATGTTGCTCATGAAGTGGTCCCGCTCAAACGAAACCTAACAACTTCAAAAACCGCCATTTCATGTGCAACAACCTGATACATTTTCATCTAACTCGGCTCTTCTTGAATTTTTATTCTTTTATTAACACGTGCACTGCGCAGTCATTTGATATCTCTTGAAACGTTAGAATGATCTATTCAATTTCCTGTTCCTAATTATTATCTGTCGACTGATACGTTTTTATTCATTATAGGGTGACATATCCAGTGAATAGTATCCAGTTATGCTAGCTGTGTGTTTGTTCAAACGATTATTATCGAATAATTCTTGCATTCTTTTGATAGTCGTGGCTTCTCTTTAAAAATTGTAATATATGGTTTAGTGAAAAATACGCTAAATAACCAATGAACGAATGCTTAAGCAAATGAATAGGATTTTAGAAAATAACATCAGCAACACATGTACATATAGGTATATGTATAACAAAACTACTGTATAAATTATAGTGAGGAAAGGATAATTAATGTTACTTTTTCATGTAATGCTGGAAATGTTAATTCACTGGAAGCTCGTTTATTCATTGAACAGATTATACAAAATTTTTCGTGCGCGATTTGCGTGTTGCTTTACAAGAATGTGAGAAGAAATTTTTTAGACTTTTGCTCATTTCTATTATAAGCTATACTTGAATTAAAAGATTTATTCAACTGCTTCGTGCGAATGAGTGTCTACAATGATAACAATTTTGAAATAAAAATTGCGAAATCTAATAATAGTATTAAAGAAACACTATGCAGTTGTGCACTCCATTAATAGTGAGCTTAATAATAATCCGAATAAGACTTCAATCGTTCAGCAAGCTTCTCGGAAACTCAGTTACAAAAGACTACAGAACACAAATCAATCAGTCACCTATTATTCCCTGTCGATCTCAGCACCACTTTGCAAGGTCGGTAACACTCTGCGTCACGCAAACATTCTAAAACATTAGCACCTAACACCATCTGAAAAGAATATTTCTACCGGTCAAATCAATTAGATATTGTCCGATATAAATCTCGCGAATGCACACAATCCCACCGATTAAGAGACCAGTCCCTTTCACCGTCCCACACCTTGTCACCGTTTGAATGACTTCATTTGCGCCCCATCGTCCAGCTCTCGCGAGCTAATTTTCTTTCAGCCAAGAAAATATCCGTGTCAACACTGTCGAATTAAATCAGAATTTACAACATGCGACGTCCACGACCCTACGTGTAACGTAAGTCAAATTAATTTTACGCTCATTAACCTCTCGCCATAAACTTCTCCAATTTTCTTCACTGTTATAACGATTAAAATTTTTTCAATTGCAATAATTTCTTCGAAGAAGAAGAATAGTTACGTTTCTCTCGCGTGTCTACATTCATTGGAACAATTGAAAGAACGAAATAACATTCATACTTAACTCGCCGCTTCTCTCGCCCCTCCTAACCGTCCCAGTTTCCCTTAAAAAAAGTTTACCTAAAAAAATTTAATCGCCAATTGTACATTAAAGTAAAGGCTACAATAAATGTTGCAGAATTCTTTCACACTTATTTTTAGAACAATATTACCAGGTTACTGCAAAAGATCTTTATCACGAATCAGATTCGTCGTGGTACCAATAGTATTCAAGTAGTGCACAACATGTCACTGACAGATTGTTCCAACTGTTCGCGAACAAGATACATTTTCTCCCAGCAGTCTTCACAATATTTACATCATTTCTTTCGACTGGATGTAATTGGAAGGACCGCGAAAAGCCTGGACACCGTTCCAAAAGGGTCACGCGAGGGTTAAAATCGGCCAGCGAGATACTCCGCGTATCCCACCCCGCGAACAACATCGACATCCTGCATCTGCACGGAGCACTCCATCACCGACAAAAGCCAGTCTCCATCGAGCCCGTTCACTCGAACGCTTCGTCGTTACCGGGAACAACGTGTCGCCACGAGGAGTCAGGTGGATTACATCGAGCACGATGGGGATCAAGAACGGTGGAAGCGACCCGGCCGTTGGAACAGCCGTCCGCGGGCTGCCCGGAGCGATGTTCACACGTGATCGCAGCCGGCCCGCAGCTTTCTGGGCCAGATATCTGTTCGGCGTAACGACGACGAGGACGACGAGGACGCTGGAAGTGGTCTCGCGATCGCCGACGAGGGCGCAGGAGCGAGGACGAGTCGTGATCTGGCGCGCAAACCGACCGGGGCGACCGGCGGGGGACGACGGTGGGATCTTTTGCTTTCTAATCATCCTCAAGGTTAAACCCTGGGTGAACCTGCCGGCTCCCGCACGACGTGGGTTCAAGCCTCTCGTCCATCTCCTTTCTCCCTCTCCCCCGTGCCCCCGGATCCTGCCGAGCGGCGTTGCATTATATACAACACCGTCGCGTATAAGGGTACGACCTTAGCCGCGGGAATAAGACGTCGTCGACCTGCTCTCCCCTGGTACCCCGCGATTGTCTCTGTCGGGGCCGAGTGGCGAAGATATTTCTATACCGTTAAGCGATCGGAACGCCTCGTTCCATTGTCTCTGCCGGTGATCTCCGGCGCAGCCGTGCGCTACGTGCAACACAAGGTGCGCACGCGTGTGCACCCGATCCACGGATCTCTTTCCATCGGAGCTGGACTCTCCTCTCCTTTATGGGTTAATTACCATCGGCCGACGGACCGCGATGGAGCGCGCGACGCGCGGATCGATCGATGAGAGAATCTTGAACCCGGCCGAGAATCGATGAAGCAACCGGAACGATTCGATTCCGCGGAACGATGGGAATTCGCGATCGAATGCGAATCGGCGATCGAATCGCTTTGCGAACGGACGGTCGCGATGGGTTCGCGGTGCTCGCGAATTAAATTGGAAGTCTGACCACCCAGGACTGGAAAATTAGAAGCATCTGGGGATTCTGTGGTATACAGGATTAAGGGAATTGTGGGGACAAGTAGTTCACTGTGCACTCGGTAGGTATTCTTCAATTTTTTTAAATCGTAATGAAGAAAGTCTTGTTCGTCTTTTGAAGAAAGGCTTGCTTTTGCTGTCGCGTTTGGACCACGACGATTTTGTCAGTTAGGTATTTATCGATATCGATTGTATTAATCGGCCTACGTTCCGAAGCCGTGGCAGTAAGTTTTAGATGGACGTGCAGTGTTATGCGATTAAAAATCCGCTTATTCGCGTCAGTGAGAAATTATGCTGCGTAGATCTACAAATGTTTGTTACAAGACCTGCTTTGTCGACTTTGGAAGTCTATGTAATTAGTTTCGACGCCATCATCAACCTCCCAGAGGCAAAGAAATGGAATTCACATTTTTTGGGACATTGTTTTCCCAAAGATAATTAAACCCTCAACGCCGAGGCTATATAAGAAAAGCAAGCTGTGTCGAAAATAATTTATTGCAATTATAGCATACGATAATGAATTATACCTTATAATTTATTACTATTACATTATATGTATATCTATACTGTATTTATATGATAATAAGGTGATGTTAATGGCATAAAATCAATTTCACAACGCTAACGTTATCAAAATTATAACGTTATTTTCCTACGAATGCACAAAAAATACCATCTTATGTCAGTATTTCAAAGGAATCGCCAAGCTACTCGGCTAAGTTAATTTTAATTGAGGATTTTATAATCGAATGCGATAGGATTCAAATTTTAAATTCCATTCAAAAAAGGTTGACAAACGAAGACATTAAGTAGGTTGATAAATCAGGTTACAGCAAAAATTGGCATGCTTCTACTTTGAGACCATTCTACTATAAACTGTGTACACAATCCCCCGTTCACCGTGGCGCGTTAAACAATCGATCGGTTCGCGACGTTGTTACAGCAGCTGGCATAAATCGGGCCTGGCTACCGGTAATTACCGGCTACGGGAATCATTCGGCATAATTGATGGTTTCTCGTGGGCGGCTTGAGTCGCAAAGAGCAGTGATCGCGAGCCCGCTTCGATTCAGCTTCTGTATCCTGCACGACTTATTACGTTTCTGATCCCGGAGATGCTCCGGAAGGTTCTTCTCACGGAAATCGAGCCGAAAGTATCTCGAAACTCGCAACAACAAAAAGGTGTAACACAGCCGTCTTTCAAAACTGTAATAACTGGACTGCGAAGCTTTGTATAAATTTCACACAAATACGCTGTTTCATGTAAATGATATCTCTTGTGAGTTATTTCAGAGGAGAATCGAGGAACTTTTTACGTCGATTAGATTTTTTGGCAGCAAATTAAAAACAGTGGAACGTACTTTCGTGAAATGACAGGTTTTCTTGTCCGCAATTGTATAAATATTTGAATAAATATATAAATATTTAAAATGTACAAATATTTAAAAACATCTTTCGATTTCTATTTCGTATATTATGCAATATCAACTCTGGTAGATTTTATCCATTTATGACAAAAACGAGTATCATGTTGTAATTAACGCAATTTTTATTTTCCAGGAAAAGCTTCCAATGCAACAACGAAACAACAGAATTACGCATCGAAATAACAAGATAATGAAAAGTTGCTGGAACCATTTGTGAATTCTATTAATAGGTACGCTCCCATGAAGAATCGAATAAAGAGAAACTCGGTTTAATTGTATCAACTGCTTCTTCCCACGGGAATAAAGAATCGTGACAAACAGAATCCGAGCTTGGCGTTTCGTACGACGCGTGTCGTACGCCGCGGTTTCTTCGTCATTTGTCACACCGATCATCGATTGCGGCGTTTAAAACTTGCACAAACGCACAAGTCACGGCCTTATTATTCTACAGTTTAAGTATCATCGTTTTATGCTTTCCTTTAGCGGGCCGTTGTTTTCACGCCTTTGTCTCTTGTCGCCCCTTTGTTTCGTGATCCGCGTTGGAAATCGTGTCGGCGCACCGAGCCTCGTCCGCGGTGGTCCTCGAGCCCGAAAAATCATCTCCGCCGCGAGCTTATCGCCCGGTCGGGAGGGTTGACGGTGAAAAAAGAAACGGCACGTCGAAAAGATCGGCTCACGGCAACGAGGCGATTTAAATGTATCGAGAATCTGCGACGGACGCGAGCGAAACGATCGCAATCGGTCACGACGCCTCCACCTGCATTCCGATCTCGACGCAATACGTCGGAGAAATTCCTTTGTCGCGTCGCGTTCTCCTCGACGTATGAAACGTGGAAGAATCATTCTACATTCCCGTTGATTGGCGGCGATCGTTGCAACACGTGGACGTAGGTGGAAAATGTTGCGGGAACGTGTGCTCCCCGTGAACTCCTTAAGTTCAGTACCTCTAGCCTATACGATATATTAATTAGAAACGTTCACCGTAATAAAGGTGAAGCATTTTTCCGTCATGTTAATCGAGCGTTAAAGGCAATGCTGTTTACGGTACCGCTGAAAATCGGAACAGATGATGCAGAGATTTCAGTGCCTGGTAACGGTAACGCTGCTCTAAGGCTTCGATATCTGGCAATAATACCGACAAATATTTAACCCTTAGTGCTCCGCGCGTTTCTCGAGTACTGTCTACCAGCAACTCCGGCACATTTTTGGAGCGGAGCGTCTGAGATAAAGGAAGTCTTATTTTAAGCGGAAAAGATTACACGTCCTTGCGACTGTATTTGATTTTATTTATTTTATAAATATACATTTTCCTATTGTAAATAAAAGATAAATTTCAAATTTTGTAATTCACCATGGTGCGACATCTTTGGTAACAATCTCCCATGTGCAGTCTGGGTTTACTTGGACATGTGTCACAGTATTCACTTTGCCAAATAGAGTTACTAGATATTTCTTTCAAGTTTAGAACATTTTCTGCGTAATTGTTGGTTTCCTTTATAATTTCATTTATCAATTCGTCCGTGAAAAATATTGTACCGGCTGTTCAATGTTTGTAGGAACTTGTGGTCCAATGACCTGTAGCAGTACACTGAAGGGTATACTATCTGGAATATGTAATTCTTCCGTAACATCGCGCCATTCATCTAAGTCTTGTAACGAATCTTTGCTTTCACTTTCAATAATTCTCATTCTTCGTCTCTTTGGTAGTATAATTTCGCTACTACTACTTGAAGTGTCAGAATCATAACCAACATTGTCTTACACAATGTCTTTTAACTCTTCAAAATCAAATACGTCTTCGGTATCGCTCGGCTCTAAATTCTCATCATAATATTTATTTTTCTCCATGTTGCTAACCATAGAAAAGGTCAAAAAATGGTTTAATCGTAATGGTACAGACTTAGCACGTTTTAACTACAGATAACAATTGCTAACGCCGACGATAACGTATGCTAAAAACACTTGGCTCCGCAGCGGAGCCTTCGGAGGTACAGAACAAATGATAAATGTCTCCGTAGCGAAGCCTTCGGACCGCTAAAGGTTAAAAAGAAACTTCGAAATTTCGATAAAACCGCAGAATCTTACGGACCGATCTATTGCTGTTCTATAAAAATACGTATATGCACGAAGATACTCGTCGAAATTGACAACAGAATCACCTTCGCGCAGACTGCAACGCCTGGCAAAGGCAAGGCATTACTTATACGTTCCCTTGCCTCTCAAAATCAGCTTCAACGTTCATTATTGCACGAAAGAAGCTTGTAAGTTGCGGTAACGATCCTCCGTATTCCAGTAGCCCCGATAGTCGTAGTCTCGCTAGCGTCGATCGCGCTGACCTAAAATCATTCTCACACTTTAGCGAACGCCTTCGGCCTCCCACAATTGTCTCTTCGTTAAACGCTGCGACACAGCATTGTTCCATCGGAACTGCAACCGTGGGCCCGGCCCGCGTGCTCATATATCACCGCGATGCTGGCCAACAGGCTGAAACTATCGACGACACGATCGAACCATAATTTCTTCCCGGGCTTGTTAATCACATCGTCCGCGGTATCGTTCGTGTTGATCACTCATAGTTACAAGTAGCAGCGAGCCGGCGTGCGTGACACTCGTGACGTCCTCGGCTGGTTTTTAAACCGCCTTATCGGCACGATCGCGAGCGCTCCCGTAACGTTCGACCGAGAAACGAATCCACCTGTCGACAGGTACGCCCTTATCGTGCGCTCGAATCGGCTCCTTTGATTTAATAAGACCTCCGCGCGATGACGTGATCTTGACACGCGCGCCGAACCGAACCGATCCGAGCCGATCCGACGTCCTCTCCGCCGGCTCGAACGATTTTCTGGCCGCGGGGACGCGCTATCGCGGCGCGGAATGCTCGCCGCCTCGATCTATCGGCGTCTCATTTGGATTCCGACCCGGTATCGGAAGATCGGAGAGGACCCGCTCGGTATGCGAGCCCCTCCGGTGCTAAGCGTTTCACGATTTCGCTGCCGTTCCAGTCCGTTTTTCCCGCGCGATCGATCCACTATCGGCGACCGACGATCTGGCCGCGCACGGCTTATCTGGATCCGGGGGGACGAGGAGCGTTTCGGGAATTCCTGCTGGTAAATTACTCGCAATCTAGGCATAGAATGTTAAGCGGCGGAACGCGAATGAAGATCTCAGCCGCGATACAGACAAATGATACCCCTTTACCCTGAAACGCTACCCTCGCATGCGATCGCCCGAATCATTCGAATAATTCGCCGAGCTTTATAATTAGCCTCCGGTATTCCGGATTACTTTGTGCCGGGGTATTGTGAAAGTGTCTGCTTCACGCGAACAAGCGTATTCCAGTGCGAAAGAACACATTGCATACGGGAGACTGGGATAAGCTGATACATTTTTTTACTTTTTGATTTATACAATCTTTACTCCAGCTGATTACGTGATGCAAAAAATAGGAAAATATACTTTGATCCTTTCTTTTTATGTATCCGTAAAGGACGATCCGAGAAAATATATGCAACATAAATTATAAAATGTTTTCTAAGCGAATGCGGAATGTATCAATGTACACGGGACACGTTGATATTGTTTTGGAGGCAAGCTGTGGCTCGTTTGAAACACCTTGATTGGATTTTTACTGTTTTTATTACTCAAAATATGGTATTTAATTGTGCTTACTGTAACGTAATTGTGATTTTGTTATACAGCTGGGTAAATGAAACAATTTTGCTTGAAATTAACTGGCATAGTGAGCAATATGAAAATTAATCGCTTGCTAAAATGATTTAAAAAAATTTCCAATTCTGACTCATTTTCGTATTGCACACATTTATTTTTAGTTTAATTGATTCCTGGTCACTATTGCTGACTTTAATTTCCTTATCACCGTCATTTCTTCTCGCACGTTTAGTCTTTTGCAATGTTAAAAACTTTTGCTCGACGAGCTACAATTACGCAGTGTCTTTGATAATTAATCGTATCAACTTATCCCAGACATATTAATGCGATGAAGAATTTTTTCAAAATTGACCTTCGAACGATGCGCGTCTTTTTGCACACATTTCTCTCATTCCTTTACGATCGTTCTATAATATACGACTATCTATAAAACATGCTCGATGGTACAGTAAATTCTCCCGAATTGTCCTTCAGCTTGTAAACAAAAATGAACGATTTGGGAATAAGAGATGCGATTATGCGAGCATCGCGGCTCATTTTTACAGTTGCCGATTATCAAGAATTATAAAAACGAGATGCAAGACTCGAATAATCGCATCTTCCCAAATTGTCCATTCCTGCGAAGGAAAATAATTGCTGAAGAGAAAATTAGGGAGAATTCACTGTATACGAAGTATTAACCTTCGAGCATACGTCTCTTCGGGGTTCAAAAATTTTGCTCTGACGGGGGAATGGATGTTCAGTCGACGATTCGCGCGAAGCAAATTAGGCAGTGTCGAAGATAACGACGACAGTCTCCCAGTTTCCGGCGGGAGTTCTAGAACAAGCACGCGCGAATTCGTTATCTTCCGCGCGGTCGTCCGCGCGTGGGTGTGCCGTTTGGGGCGTGCATTATCCCGCTGTCGTCGGCCGTCGAGGCTGACTAATGAGAGAAAAAGCGCGAGGCTGACGGTGGCGGGCACCCTGGCTGCATCCTACATGCGGGTTCCTTACGAGCGTGTAATAAGTTCCTCGCGAGGATAAGCACGTCGTTAAGCAGGAAAGGGAAAGAGCGACCGAACCGAGCCGAACGCGAAACGCGATTCAGATACTTCGAAGGACAGCTATGCGAACGTTCGGTGCACTTTCTTGCGGCATTTGCTGAGAAAACTGCAACTCCATACGGGAGCAGAATTTTATAATACTCGAACGCGTTGCGGATGCGATGACTATATTAAATTGTTCCGGTGTCGCTTGACTCGATAAACAGCCGTTCCGAAAAAACTAGTGCGACAATACGGTAGAATTTCGACGATAATTTTTGTCGTACTTTCGAATACCTAGAAAATGCTCCCGGTGTACTATGGGAACGGTTCTAAGCAACGCGCAGCTGCGCAGTAAGTAAATAATTTTATATCGCCCGCATTTTAATTGGTTCCAATAAAACCCGAATGGACGCCGATGAAGATCTATTACAATAATGATTCGAGCGTATCTCGCGGAAGCAATATTCGTGTTTTGCGAGAGTAAATTGTTTGTTACGGAGCTCGCTCGAGAAAAAAGAATCGGCGGCCGATCGATATTATGTTAGAGGATATTCTTCTTGCGGGATCGTTTGCGTGAAACGATCGAGCTGTAAACGATGATCGTCTTTCTATTCTTAGACTAGCGCCAATTATCATTACCGCTTGTTTTAACGTCCCGGCTTTATGCTCGATTACTATTCTTATCAAGGATCTCGGGGAAGCGGCGATATGTCACTGATACATCGCGTCATATCGCATTACCGCGCGTTGAAATCACCCGCTTGTTCTCCGATCGTGCTTTCGATCGCACTCGCCACGCTCTCGCAACGCGATTCATTAGGATAATCTTTCGAGCCGGTCTTTCGAACAGAAATTAATAATGGGATTACGTAGGATCGAATTATTTTGTCTAATATCTGCATCGCCGTACAGTTCGGCTCGACAGATCGAGCCGACGCAAAGCCATTTTGGAATTTGGCGGACCTTTTTATTATCGCTTTTCGAGCCGCCAATTAAACCGTGCAGGCTTCTATTATTCATATAACACCGGTTCTCCCAGCGAAACGGACCGTTAAAATTTTAACAGAATCGAGGTTACCATATCCCACCCGGGGAAAAGTGGTAAAATACGCGGCAGTAACTTTTATCGTTCCGTTTTTATCAACGCCGCAATTAGTTTAATGCAGATTCAGATTAAGCGTAATTAGCTGCACTATGCTTTAATGCATTTCTAAAAATGGTTTTGCGGCCATAATAAATTTGTTCTCTTCGGGAGAAAGCGTAAATTTCGAGTTCCCGCGAAGGGAGAGGGCGCAGTTAAGGTTATATATATATATATAGAATCGATGATGCTAGCTGGCGCGCGGTGTAAAATTGCCGGGGTGGTGTTTCGTGAAATCGTCAATCCCTCGAAGATCTCCGTCCCAAATTGCTCGGCGCGTCGAGTTCCGAATCAAGATACCGTAGGAGAGAGAGGGTGGGGGGGACGAGCGTGGAGAAGGAGAGACGCGGAGAACTTCGTGATCCCACGACGCGTACCGGCGTGATTACAGGGTCAGTAATTAATATATTGAGCGGTAATTAATATATTGGCCGGTCGAGGCCGGCAACGTGTTATTAGGGGCAGCTATGGGGGAGTCGAGGGGTGGCGGGTCCTCTTTGCGGCGACAGATTCGGCGCTGCAGGGGTTCGGGGCTCGCTTGATTGTCGACGCGCGGGTCACGCAGCAGCTGCCTCTTCCGCTTCCTCGTCCCTCGAGCGGATCGTGACTCAATTAATCACTGATAATTTGCGCAGTACGAATCCATCGTTGTCGCGAATAAACGTCCGCGAAGTTATTACCGCGCGACGGTGGCAGACACGCCGCTCGATCGGGAACACGCATCGTCCTTACCGCTGCCTTTCATATGCTTGACTGTAATTTATCGATCGGATGCCTCCGATAACTTGTCCCCTTCCCACCTCTCACTCTCTCGATCTATCTCATTCTCTCTCTCATTCACCCTTCCCCACTCGTTCGCAGTCTCATCCTTCTCGCGCGCGTACCACGGGACGCGAGTTAGTAAATTACCGGGACGCCGGACGCGATGATTCGGGGAAACCCGATCGGCGTCGATGGAATTTTTAACGAGAGATCGGGTGTCTTCCGATGCTCGACACTATCGCCGGGAATCTCGGGGAATTACAAGTTAATCGAAGATCTGGGGATTGTACAGTCAACGCAAAAAGAGGAGGACGGGTATATGGCTGAGACGCGAGTGTGGAGCGTAGAAATTTTTTTGCTGGTTGAAACTAGATTATTTTGAGGAACGGGGACTAAGGAACGTTTGTTTAACACTGTGACGGTCATTATCACGCACACATGGCACCGCGAAAATTTGAATTATAAAAATTGATTCAGTGCAATTTTTCTTTGTATCGTCATTGCGCTATTAGCACTTTGACTGCCGCGTCGTCCGTGTACGAGTGACGGAATTACTTGAAATTTAATTTTTTTGTAACTAATTTTTGCGCTAATCCGTTATAATATTTTGATTTTATTAAGATCCGTAAGAGATTAGTACGTTGAAGAAGTAACTGATGTAGCACAACTTTGCGCTTCGCTATTTTTCTCGAATTGAATGAAATTTTATGAAATGCTTGAATTTTATGAAATTTTTGAAGTTCTTGGCGCGGCCGTCGAAGTGTTAAGAAGAATGTAACAGCAAGGTTTAAACGATAATTCGCAAATTATAAGGTCGCGGCAGCCATGTTCTCTAAACGGTGTTTTTAAGACTTCGAATACCGTGGGAACTTTGCACGTTTCGCACGAGTATCATTTATTTCACTCGTAACGGCAGTCGATATTATTTATAATAATTATTACTTACTCGGTAATGAAGTTGCACTTTACACTGCAAGATAGTTAACGGCGATAATAAAATTTTTATGTCCGATAACTTTAATTCTACGTAACTTTAAGAGCGCGTTCATCATTCGAAAAAGAAAATATATGTTTCGTATCGAACTAGGTGAACGAAACTAAGCTAGATTTTTCAATAAATGCAGCGCGATTTTTAACATGAAGATATTCTCCTTCGCGTGTATATAAGAGAAACTAACCCATAAATCGGAAAGATCCCAAGGCAAAAACTAGATTACAGGATGGATAATTTTCCTGGTCAATAAGAAAGGAGAAAGGTCGTCGGTGTTTCTTCATCGACTTCGCTAATTAATTGCAAATTTTATGCATTTATAATAGTCACGATCGGGTAAAAATTCAGAGTATTAAATGTTTAACAACCTCTGGTATGCAGAAAAAGTCAGTTTCTATTTAATTCTCGTTTTCCTAAAATTGATTGTAAATTTACGTACCGGGAGAAGTTTCCGCAGTTTACTGATCTTGATTGACCGATTACAACAAAATGGCCGGGGACTTTCTATCGTAGGTATGCGAGGAATCATTTCCCAAGCAATTATATTCACACAGATTTCATGATGTTTTTTAGGGACCCAGACAAGTTCAACATGTGATGACGAATCTACTTCAGCTTCGCTAGACAAATGTATCATGGTTTTCCCAATGTTGGAATTGATAATGTTCCAACGATTTATTCTACGCGAATTTTTTATTACTCTCTTTGTTGACAAAGTTCTTTACAGATTACTGCCACAGTGCACATTTCAAAAAGCAAATTTGGCTAAAATCAAACTTTTCATTTCTTACGATTAACTTAGATAATTTTTATTTCGCACAAAGATCCGCAGTCTAATGATTATCATGGGTGTGTAAGTAATTACGCGATTGCTCTACGTGTCCAAGTACTTCCCTGACAAGGGAAAGATCTCAACCGTCCGACTTCGATTTCATTATCTTACGATGGTAGATCGTAAGGCCCCCAATAACGCGTACGGAACATTAGGCATAGTTACCTGATAGTTTTAGAGAGTTACATACCCCTTGACATAGTCTTGCATGTATGACTCGACATCCCAGAAACATCGCCGGCAAAGTTGGATGAGTGCGTGGCTTCCACCATCGGACACGATGCAGGGTGATACTTATCCTACATGCACGAAAAACAGATTGGCACAGTCGTAAGTAAACACGGTAGCCACGGACCGACGAATGCCCAATGTTTACGTTTCTAGCAGCCGGACGAAGTATTAAACCAGCATTCAGTCATACGCATACTATGTCAAGAGATGTGTAACTTTAATTGATTGTATCTCTGAGGCTATCGAGTGATTACGCCTAATGTTTCGTATGCGCCATTGGGGGCCTAGAATCTGCCGTTGTGCGAAAGCTCGTTAAAATCGAAGTAGGACAATCGAGAGGCTTCCCTTGTCAGTATCTCAGGTGTTTAAGTACTTATCCGAGTATCCAAGTACTTCTCCGAATGTCCTAGATGTTCAAATATACTTATCTGAATGACCTACGCGTCCAAATGTTGAATGTCCCAGGTGTCATAGTACTGAACGCCCTTAGTGGCCAAATGCCAAGTCTCCTGTCTAAGTATTTATCCGAATGTTTTAGGTGTCTAAGTACTTATCCGAGTGTCTTACTTATCCAAGTACTCCTCTGAATGTCCTACATGTTAAAGTACTTGTAAGGATGGCCTAAGTGTTCAAATGTTTAATATCCTGTGTGTCGTAGCACTGAACGCCCTTAGTGTCCAAATGCCAAGAGTCATAGGTGTCTAGGTATTTATCCGAATGTCTTAGGTATCTAAGTACTTATCCGAGTACTCTTCTGAATGTCCTAGGTGTTCAAGTACTCATCTGGATGACCTAAGTGTTCAAATGTTTAATATTCTGGATGTCATAGCACTGAACGCCCTTAGTGTAAAAATACCAAATGTCCCAGGTGTCTAAGTATTTATCCGAATGACTTAGGTATCAAAGTACTCATCCGAATGTCTTACTGATCCAAGTACTCCTCCGAATGCCCTAGACGTTCAAATACTTGTCTGCATGACCTCAGTGTTCAAATGTTTAATATCCTGGGTGTCATGGTACTGAACGCCCTTAGTGTCCAAATGCCAAGTGTCCCAGGTGTCTAAGTATTTATCCGAATGACCTAGGTGTCAAGTTCTTATCCAACTATTATACTTATCCAAGTACCTTTTTTAATGTCCTAGATGTTCAAATACTTATCAGGATAACCCAAGTGTTCAAATGTTTAACATCCTGGATGTCATAGTACCGAATGCCCCCAGGTGCCTGAATTTTCATCTGAACGACAAGTGTCCAAATGCCGATTGCAGCCGTCATCCAAGCCACGTTACAAATCGAGCCTCCATCGTTCGGGTGCAAGGTAGCTGAGACGATCGGCTAATTCGCGGAGCGTTATTGTCGCGAGCAGGTTCACCGGCTCGCCACACCGAAATGTCGCGGGCCTGACCTTTCGAGGCGACACGGTTTCCGCGATTTCTCGAGAGCCGCGTTTCTAGACGCTCCGTCGCGGACTCGGATGGCCTGCGTTCTTCCTCCCCGTCGTCCGCTCCGAATCGATGCGGCCCCCGGTCATCGCGATGCGTATCTGGGAGAAGGATCGCGCGCGCCTCGCCGATTGTCAGGGAATTTCTCCTATTCTGGGCGCGCAGGCATCCGCGCGGACGCTTCCAGCTCGGACTCGCCGCGAGTCCACTCTAAATAAGGGGCTGCCGGCGGTGTTGTAAGGAAATAATCGATGGACCGGATAATTTATTCCGGCCGGTGCGCGCTCGCGCTCGCATTTAAATGGAAAACGCCGGCGCGGGGACCGACGGACAGGCGAACGAACGGACGGAGGACGCAGTATTCGCGATTTCGATCTGGCTAAAATCGAGTCGATCGGACGCGGACGACGTCGTCCGATCAACCGCTGATCGATTCCCGATGAAAACGAACGGGGAAACCAGGCTGGTCGAGCATGCTCGCTTCTAATACGCCGCGCCGGTACTCGGTACTCTCCCACGTGAATAATTGAACCTTGTACGCACTGCTTTCGAGGGAATTGCTTTCCTTCGGTGAAAAGCAGCGATTTATCTGCGGCTTTTTCGAATGGAAACGTCTGGTTAATTAATTTCGACTGGGCACAGGTTTTTTTTTAGCAGACTTTGAAACATATAGTAATTCTACGTGCAATTCTCCTGCGATCTACAATCGACGAGAAAATTGTCTGTACTTTCGACATTGAAGTCAAATTTATACAATGTATGGTCGTAGGATAAATGATAAGCTCTTGCTATATATATTTAATTTTTTGCATGCATCAAAAGTTTGTCATGGGAATTCTGAAGTGAAATCGAACCATTTCGACGTCAACGTGTAAAAATACAGCTGGAATTTCGAGTGGATGATTCTCGTACCTTCATTTGAAGACCGAACTCGGTATACCGAAATTCGGAGACTTCGTTCGTGGATAATTACGAATGTATTCTGAATTCCAGTTGTTAACTAGAAATATTTAAAGCGCGAGATTCCGCAAACAGAAATGGACTTTTCGCCAAGAAACTGAATTTCTCTGCTTAATGCTCCAGGGTCTTATACATCCGCTGAAAAAAGAAAGAAGAAAAAACGTTTACTAGTGTGTTTAATTATACGGCTGCGTCTGCGATGTATTTAAACACCGCTGCGGTAGACGTACCACTGAAATATAGTGCTGTTTAATGGCATCGTTGAACCTAGCCCTTTCAAATACATTTCCAATAAATTCGCCTGCTGTTGTAATTATTTACTGTTATTGTCATGATATTATTATTATTTCTCTGTAAGTCTTTATTGCGAAAATAATATGCCGTTAATTTGGAACGGATAGAGAAAGAAAATAATAAAATTGTACGGCCAGCAGAGAGGCGAGCCACGGCTACAAGCTGTTATTAGCCTAATCTTAAGCGTGCGTACAAGACGGAGCGATGAATGGAAAGGTGCACAAGATATTTTCATTAGCTGCGAAGAAAGGTATACTTTCCGAAAAACCCGCGGCCGAGAGTTCCCTTCTCGTCGAAACTTCGACTCGTCGAATAAGGACAATAATTAAATTTCTATTCACGGAATCTTGTTGATACATAACAGTCTCTTCTGCATCCCATTCATCGATGTTCGGAGCGCTGAAAAATATAATTTAGACCTCTCTGAACAGAATTTGCAGGAGCTCACCACGGCTTATTCGCAACTAGACTTTGGAAACGGCGATGACTCGACGATTGAAACCGTAATCTCTGAAATTAAACAAGAATTTGGCTTCACTCGTAATCGTTTTAATAAGTTGCCAATAATATTACGATGCACGTAAGCTCTTCTAATGCCTAGGCTGTCTTATATTTCACTTACCCGCTTTGTCATTAAAGCGTGCAAACTGTAATCTGCTAACAAGGCTACAGATGTTCGTAGTTCGAGTCAGAGATAATGAGTAGGCCGGGAATTTTATGAATTTGTGACAAAAATCAAAATAGCTGCAACACACGAAAGATTACAAGAATAGAGAACTGTCGATATATACGTCCTACTAGGATTATTAAAGAAAAAAATTCGAACTGATAAAGAGCATCTTTAGTTTGCAAAACAAATCCGCAGTCCGATAACGAATTAACACGGCCGACGTCGCATTGTCGAGCGACCCAACACAGGCGTTTATTAAAAGCGGACAGAATCGAAATCATTCGATCGTGGTATCCCATAAATCACCGGACACATCGATTGTGTCGACGAAGATTCATTTGTCGGCCTGGATCCGCGAGATCGAGAGGCGTTCGCGTGCATAGATCGAGGGAGCTGTCTCGTTGCCGGGTTCGAAGGTGCCGAATGATGAAATACAGAGCCGTGGCTCTCCGCGTACTCTCGTCCATCAGCGAAAATGACGTGGAATTAGTAGTTTGGAAATGGTATAGCGGCAGCGAATTTGAATTTCATCCGCGAGCGCAGGCTGGCGCGTGCACGCGCTATCGCGGCTTTACCATTAGCGCGCTCCTCGGTGAAAGGCATCGAGGACAGTGCGATATTATTTGTACCTTTTTACACTTTTCTTACGTCGAAACGTTGAATCATTCCCTGGGAGTACTCGTTACTCGTCGCCGGCGAGCGGTGCGATTGTAATTCGCGACGCACCTGGAGCTATCGATGCCTATTCACCAACCTGTTCGAAAGGTTGCGCTGATTGCGGCTGTTTACCCTCGTACGTACCGTCCCGGCATTATTTTGCCTCGCGGTGCGATTCGCGGGCATATTAAAAAGTCCATCCACAGAGTCGATGAAAAAAGCTAATCTACGCGGAGGTCTCTGATCCCTGGAATCTATCGACTCACGGCGCTCAGCGCTCTGACACTTCCTCGTAACCTTAAGTCGAGCCTTTTCTGCCTTTATTATCACGGAGATACGTTTGCTCCTCGTCAATTGGAAATGCGTCGAAGCAGCATAGGATTTTAATGGAATTTTTCGTGATCGAGAGAACTTTTCGCGTGCTGAATTTTAAAAAAACAAATCGATATATTATTTGGAAAAATTAATAAGTAACTTGTATCTCCGGATGTTGTCACGAAAGTAGAAGAGCAAAGAAAGACGTAAATGCTGAGGTTCCATCAAACGAAGGTTTACAGAATAAGTAACTCGTTGTTCCAGATTTTTTTGCATTATTTCGGAGATGTCCATCAGGAATTAAAAGTCTAATAATGTAGAACAAATTATAAAGAGACGTGATATATGAATCGAATTTTGGAATCTGAGAAAACAAGTCGATATATCATTTTTAAAAATTGAAAAATAAAGAATTAAAAAATCTTAGAGCGGTTGAAGACTTTTAAACATACGAAAGTACATGATCATCGAAAAATATAACGTTTGTCCTGTAAATTCTGTGAATCAATTAACGAAACTTCGAGTAAACTAGAAACAGTGTTCCGATGATTTCATCGAGTGGTAAAGCAATAATTATAATTGCTAGAATAATCGTGAGAAAATCCCAACACACAGGAATAAGTATAATCGACTAAACCGCTCATGCAAATTAATACATTGATAAATACGAATCTCGACGTCTTCGATAATTTATGAAACATTAAAACTGTGTGCACTTCAATCGTAATAATTCCAAATCTAATTCCTCCTATTCCTGTGTTAATCATTGAACGATCAATACGGCTTCCTCATTGTCGCGTTATTGGAGAATATTTCTGCAGAACAGACAGCTTCCTGCGGGCGCGGAATAAAATTGTAATAAATTCGGCGTTAAATATACGAAGAACGCGCAGCAGAAATTGATTTACAATCCCGTTTCACGAGACTAGCTCGAAACTAACGGCTTAACAATTTTAATGCATCCGAAGTCCATTGCATGCGCCGAACGCAGTTCCCAGAACGCGTTCTGTTCTTATTTCTAGAAACTGTAACGCGATATCGCGGGCTTTTCACGAGAAAACGAGGCTCGTTAAATCGTCCAGAAAATCCCGGACGAACGGTTAAACGAGTAATCTAGCTAAATTCGTAACAATTCGAGCGAACGTTCCCACAAAAATGACCAGGAACTCGCTCTCGCTCCAGTAACCGTGACTATGATTTAATTATTCATCCTCCGTTTACGATTCGATCAAAAATCTGGAATGTACCATTCGGCCGGCTCTAACTGCTCGCTAGTTAAGATCCACAGTGTGTGTATCTTGTTAATCACCGGAAACGCGTGGTTGGGTAAAGCCCGGTAGAAAGCGGGAAGACAGGAGCTACCGCGATAACAGGTAATCCGTGATTAGCAACGCGTCGATTGCCTCGTATCGTTGATCGGTAGTCCGATCCCAGCGATATTTCAAGCGGATCGGGACCGTGGACGGTGAAACTCGATCTCGGGGATCTCGGGCATGGGATCCCCCATCGGGAAAGCCTCCTTTGAGAAGCCGGCAGCACCGCGGACGTACCGGCGGCCTCCGCTCCGGTTGAGTGATATAAAACCGGCACTCGCGAATAAATACTCCATTGCGGGAGTACCGAGGGCCCTAAATATTCATGGGGCAGAGCTCGCTCTCCTTAGTGTCCTCCGTCCTCGTTCAGTACCTACCGTTTTAACCTCTACGGACGGTGCCCGTGCCGGGGAACGTCACGCTCGCTACTGCCGCGGGAGGACTTTACCATTGGAAATCGGTGGAAGGCTTTGTATCGGTCCGATCCGATCGATGCGACGACATCCACGCTACGAAACGCCGAGTTTATTCCCGTGCTGCCTACTTTTTACCCCTGCCCTCGGGATCGGGTTCATAGCTTCATTCCAATCGATTTTGGCGATCGGTGCGCTTCCCTGACCTTTCGAAAAATCGATTTCCGAGTTTCAGTATTCTCAGATATGTAATTGGTTCCCGAATTTTAATGGAAGCAGAAGGTAATTTGGACAGCAACGAAATATTTATGGTTACTTTATTTTATGTTATTAGACGATCTTTAATTTATTTAGCATGGAATCGTAGCAATTGAATTATAGCGTATGCAAGAAATGATGCATATCAAACTGAAGTAACTGAAACCCGTACGAAATGTAAATTATATGTTTTTAGTTCATTCAGTGATTAGAAAATATGTTTCCAGAAAGTATGTCCTATGTTTAGTTCTCGAGATGATTTCAGGTTAACAGTGATTTGTTAATTCGTTTTTATTAATTTTTGCAGTTTAACCCTTTATACTCGAAGCTATTTTAACTGTAAATATAAGATCATTTTTCTCACTTACAGTATTTTTATTTTATATGATAAAATGCATTTTATGGATATGAAATTGACTCTTGGGACTCGTGCAACAATTACGCTCTTAACAATTTTTTAAGTCTAAACTTTGTAAAATATAAAAATTATCTTAAAACGTGATGTAACAAATTTTAGTGGTGCCTTTGAGTCACCATTCGAGTGCAAAGGGTTAAACTAGCGTTAGAATAATATCGAAGATTAATATCGAAAGGTGACAGATGCATTTCAAATGGTTTTATCAAACAAGAAATTGAAATATGAAATACATACCACGATATAATATCTAAAATATCAACACTAACAGAACGCTTTCAACTTACCGTAAAAATTATCTTTAAAAAATTGTCATTGAACGCGATAGAAAATTTTACATATTAAAGATCGATGACGCGGTTTCAAATTCCGAAATCTATATTCTAAACGAAGCGAATGAAATTTCTCCTGAAAGCGACCGTTGCTTCCGCGAAACGGACGTCGGTTTCAAGTGTTCTCACGGTTGCGCATCGGCATTTTATCGATTTCTTATTAAACTCGGACAGCGTTGTTGCTCTATTCAGTAGTTCGTCCGTTGGCTCGATTTTTCAATAGGATCGTGACGGGGTGATTACCGAGCAGCTGACACTCGGGAATTAAACTATCATCGAGACGTCGGTAAATATAGAGATATCTCTTGGGCATTTCTTACATAAAACATCGGGTTGGTAGTTAATTAAGTTGCAAACCTAGGAAACGTACTTACAAACCGTTCTGGCAGACTTCATCGATACGTAATAACGTTTTCACTCCGGCCCCGTAAGTCATCGTTAACCCTCCGACGTGTATCGTCAATTTTCCCCATTATCTTAATATCTTCCATCGTCTCTGCACTTCCTCCATTATCCACTCACGTTTGACTCGCGAATCGAGATTGCAGATTAACCGTCGAAAGCGGCGTTTAGCGTTAAAACGACCTTTAATTCGCGTTATCCCGAAGAGAAACCTCGCGCGATTGTACGCAGTCAATACAGATCATACGTATACGCGCGCGCGCGCGCGAATCCTGTACCTTTCAATTGTGAGATCCGTGCCATCTTCATTATCGTATAATCATTGTTACAAACGAGGGGGTAAAATAATAAGCGACATACAGTTTCTCACTTCGCCTCGGTAAATTAAATGGTTACATTTGGTACGCTATAGCGGGAAAACAGGTGCATGATCGACGAAAGTACAATTTTCCATTTGTAATTTTTACCGTTTTCTGATCGACCAGGCGACCCTTCACCTCCGTCGAGTCTCCTTTTCTCGTTTAATCAACCGTTTCGCTTAATTTTCTCATAGTTCTCCGCGCCGATGCAATTGCAATTGCGATTGCGCTCGCACAGCGCGGCGCAACAATTCGCCGGAAATTCGAGGAATCCCGTCCGCGTGTCAGATTCGTTTTTTGCGAAGGATCCCGGTGAGTAGTGACACAATCGGTCAATTAATCCGGCAGAAATCGTCCGCGGCGGTAATTGAATGGCTCGCCAATGGCGAGAGGGACGATCGCACGAAACAATTTGCTGTCGCGACTCGTTAGCGCGGGACGTTGACGTCCAATCGTTCCCGATTTCGAAGCGGCCGTTAATAAATTAACCCGGCAAATCCCTGCGGGCGAGCAACGACGAGCGTTCCGTTCCGGCGCGTAATTAAGTTCGCCGGATCGAGAGTCGCGACCGGCGAGAGACCGGCGACCCGAGGCCGACGCTTCTTCTCGCTTTTCTTTCTCGCTGTGTCCGTCGTGTCCGTCACCTTACCCGCGTTAATCTCCTCCGATCCGCCCGGCTCATGCGTGAAGACAAAGCGCAGGAACTTCGACGTCGGATCATCGATCTTTACGGCCCGCGGGGCCATTTTTACGGTGCGCAATTGAGTTACCTTTATGACGGATTGACAAGCCGCGCCGCGCCGACGCCGTTCGAGCCGTCCGATAAAAGACAGCCAAAACCACAAGGTTGACGCCTCTTCTTCATCACGTGATGCACTTTTTTCCGTCGATATTTGCCTATTTTTAGTCTAACGCGCTTTGTTAGCACGCTCGTGTAATCATCAAGAACAACGTCGTCTTCTGCCTCGAAGCTGAAGAGCTTTTAAATCAGTTCGTTTCTTTGGTAAATCCCGTGAGAATTATTGTAAGACAGCTGTTATTGTTGATGTTCAACGATCCATCGCTGCGTTAACACTAGATTTACGGAGTAGAAAAAAATAGTTATTTTATATTAGTTTATAAAAATAACAATAAGACATTTATTCCGATTTTTAACCAGTGTCATTGTAACATTTGCCGTAAATAACATATAAATTGAATAAGTAAATAAATGTATATCATAAATGTATCTCTACGATATGAATAATCGTAAATTAAAAAATTAGTGACCCGTCATTTTGACGGGTTCCGTAAATCTAGTGTTAACCCTAGCATGTTTGAGGTATGGTCACGCAATCTGTGCACAGAATTTTAAAAATGTATTTTCGCTCTAACAATGTTCTTTTATAAATGTCCTATAATTTATCTTTGCAGACAGCTAAATGTATTATTTAACACTCGTCGTATAAATAAATATATCTCGAACAGCACGCTTTACCGTGAAGTACGCCGGACTAAATAAATATTCGTCCGATCCTATAATAATTTGAATAAGTTGATCATACATCAGTACCTCGACTCTTTCCCTCGAGACATTAATATCTCAGGAACAATTTCTGCGTACTGCGCACAGACTCCCAGATAAGTTATTAGCCTTAATTGGATGTCAACCACCATGCGGAATAATCCGCGAAACATTAATGTCACAATTACCCGGTCGGCGCGGCATCATTATTCAAATCGAACGGTCTGCGTGCAGGAATTTAATAGAATTCCAACGAACACTTAGCATAAACTGTCGCTAATAAATGCCCGAGCGTGTTATAATCTAACGCGTGCCCGTAGGGCAGAGATAAAGGGTGCGAGATAATCAGGGAACACCGGATTGCGCGGCAACGCGCGGCTACATTGTGACTAAATCGGGTTATTTTGAGATCATCGCCGGCTCGGGAGATCCCCGGTAGCCTGTAATCGCGTTGATATCGGAGTAGATCCGATTATAGCCACCGGCTAGCAATACCGATTCCGCTAACAGACTTCCTCGGCAGTCTCGCAGAAGACGCGTCGAATTTCTCCGCTCGCTCGGTCGTCCGCTCGGTCGTCCGCTCGCTCGATCGCTCGCGCGTGTGTGTTTACGCCGATTTACCCACGGAGAGCGGGGCCGTCTTTTTTCTCGTGGGCCACCGGGAATGGTCATCGGGCACGCAACCAGTAGCACACGCGACGCATTAATTCCGGCATTTTTCTGGCGTCACGGCATTAACCTTTAAAGTAGACGCGTGATCGCCCGCAATCACGCGTGCCACCGTTAAAGCCGCCTATCGTTCCACTTTTGCGACCGCCGATATGTTCGTCTCCGTCGCCGTGTTTTGCCCCCCTTTGACGCGATTCCACCGACGCGACGACCAGCTGGGGAACCGCTCGCTCCGCCAGCAGATATTCGTGACGATCTTGTTGACAACCCGAAGACATTAAACCGCCCGGCGGAATGGTAAGTGCGCCGTGTCACGCGGACCTTAACTTATTTCTGTGTCGCTTTTTGCGGCCGGCTGCCATGCCGGTTCGTCTAAACGGCATCGACCAGTCTCTTAATAATACACCGATCCACCGTACCGTCCCATCGGTCATCCAAGGCACTTGAACCTTTCGATCGGACGAGTTCACGTGTCTCCATGCTAAACTTGCCCGCACTATCGCCGGCTGATCGGAGCACCGAACGCTTCCAATTGGCTCGATTAGCGCCGTTTTTCGAAGTCGGTACAAAACGGGACCTGGGAACTTCAAAATCGCAATGGAGAAACGATTTAACTTGTTTTATTTTATTTTGAGAAAGTAAGGCTTAATAAACAAGCGAGACTCGATAAATTCAATTTGTATGGAAATAATATTGAAATCGTTTCGCAGGACGATCTATCTGAAGGATTTATCTTTTGTTATTCTTTGTTATTGAACGAGCTAATCGGCCTTTAATTCGCATCATTTTCTGTAGAAAGTTATACGTGGTATGGCTAACAATCATGGCGTTATTTCGCTTGTAAATTTTAATGGTCCATCTCGTTTTGCCTGGCATTTAGGACAGAACTTCAATGTAATCATTGGGTTTTAGAATGATCGATTATGTCTTGATTGATCCATTTTACAAGGCACATACATTAACAATAACATAAACACTAATAACAATAAGATTTACGTATTTACGTCAGTGTTATTACATTTAACCCTTTGCACTCAAAACGACTTTAACTGTAAATTTAAAATAATTTTTCTGACTTATAGTATCTTCATTTTATATGATAAAGTGCATTTTACACATGCGAAATTGAGTCTTGAAATCTAAACTTTTTTAATGTATAAATTATCTTAAAACGTGATATAACAAATTTTAGCGGTGCCTCAGAGTCACCACTCGAGTGCAAAGGGTTAAAACAAAACTTTATAAACTATTTACTTCATTCACCCATGCTTTTATTTTCGTTGCCATGCGTCTGTACATCTGTATACATAAATAAATGAACAAATAAATAAATAAATTTGATTCCTAACGTTTGGAAGCGTTGTATTCAGGATCCGTCGATTTTCATAAGCAAGAAGAAATCTTCAAAATCTTCGGAAACAGAAAAACTCCTAAAAAAACACGTGTTATAATTATTTTAAAGACATCTTCGAACCTTGTCAAACGACACAGCAATAACTCCACGACAGAATTAGGCTCCAAATCAAGTCCACTGATTGGAACCCGAAGGATTCACGGTTCCGGATACAGGAAAAATTGACTGTACGATTGACGAACACGCGTTCCTCGGATACCGCGATCAATCGCGTTGCAACAGGCGGCTCTAAACTGCCGGCCGTTTAATAGTTCATAAATTCGCAATTCGCAAATCATTCGGCCGAGCGAGCGAGCGGCTCGCATGTATGTATATCGATTCCTCGCGCGACGACCCGCGCCGGTCGATGGAATCGAAACGACTCCGCGCGAATAGAAGTTTTGACGATCATAAGTTCCCGTGTAATGACTTAGAGGATTGGATCCGCTCGGCGCGCGATTTACGCGGCTCGTAAGTCGCCTGCTCCGCGGACTTACAAAGTTACATGGCGCCCGCCTCTAATAGAACGCCTCGTAATTTCGTCGCTAACGATCGTGGAACGCAACTTCGATTTCACGCCGGTTCCCCGTCGCGATCGGTTCGCGCGACGCGTTCCTCGCGACTCGTCGTAACTGGATTCGCGGACGTTCTGTTACTTCATCGCATTAGGCTCGAAAACTTCGCAGCCGAGTACTTAACGATTTTTAAGGACACGTGAGTTACAGACGCGGAGCGTTCGAACTTGGTTGCCGAGCACTGATTATGCACGGAGGAATTTTAATGAAGCTGCCAGGGCTGTGCTTGTGGAAGATGCTCGAGGCTTTCGTGAAATATTTTGTGGAAACGTATTAACAATAAGGTTGCTCCAGTTGCGTAAATTATTCGCGGTATCATTTTCTACTGTCGCACATGCAATAAGCAGTAAGAGTTAAAAAGATTTGTGATACCTACTCCGTTTCGTTTTGCAGTTATGTTTCTCAATACGAGAACTTACGCGTTGACAAAATATGTACGGACGAGATTTACCTTTTTTAATTTGTGATATGTATGAAAAATTTAGCTAGTGATATAATCTGAACGACATTCTCGCAGTATGAATGCACTTTTTCATCTTAGAAAGCATCGTGTTAAAGATCGTAAATCGTAGCAAGAAGCAATAGATCATCACGATATCTGAATAATTATCTTCTTATCATGATCACGGACATGCGTTTTGGAATATTCGTTGTTGCATGAACGACTCGCTTTATTACCGCGCTTGTTAGAAGCATCTCGATCGTCGTACGGCGAAGCCGTATTTAAGATACCGAATCTGTATTTAATTTTCCCATTGAAATAACGCACGGAAAGGGTTAATATGATCGTCGATGAATTTCCATTTAAACAAAATCGAGCAGCAGGCTGAATGGAGGCATAAATAAATGTGCCCGGGATCACGATTAACATACCCTGCTCCTCTTTCGATCGGAACAAAAATTGAATAAAATCAATAGAGGCATGCGGAGCGTTATTAAACGGACCCTGCGGATTGTAAATTTTTCCGCGGAGCAAATGAGAAATCTGTATAAGGATCGGGCGTCTATAAATGGGAGTCGAAAAAATGTGAAAAATCCGTGCGGGAACTCGCGCCGAACAAATTCCGGGGCCATCGATTACCCTGGCGGGGTTCGCGTGGAGCCGGCGCGAGAACCGTATTCGTTCCGCGGCGATAATATCGCCGGGATATATCCTCTATCTCACGAAATATCTGCTGATAGTATCTGTACAAGTGCTCGCACACCCCCATGGGTCGTGGACAGCGCACACCTTGCGCCGTGGCTCGGCGTACACAAGCATTACCCTATAGAGGCGTACGAGCTCGGCCCTAAGTGTATCTATATGCATCGCGGCCAGTGCATCCCGAGCGCCTGTTATGGGTTGCGCTGGCGTTGCACCATAATATTATTAGATAAACGGCGCGCTGCTAGATAGTGTGTGCTTCTATATGGTTTACATAAGCGGCTGTGACCCCTCGCCTCGCGAGGGCCTCTTCTTCTTCTTCTCGCTCCTCTCCCGCCTCCTCCTCGCGCTCCTCTCGTCATCGTCCTCCTGCTTCATCTCCTCCGTCCCTCTACTTTCGTTCTCCTCTCCTCTCTCCTTCTTCCGTTGGTTCGTGTGGTTCGAGCCAACTATGTAGAACCCGGCGCATCTCGACGCGATGCAACACACCGAGGAACCTGGCAAGCGACAAGTGCGATCTTCCACGTCCTCTCCCCTGATCCTCCTCGCGCCTGTTCATCCTTATCCCTTTCTCCAGAACGTACCACCTTCTTCTTCTCTCCTCTCTCTCTCTTTTTCTCTCTTTCTCTCTCTTTCTCATCCTCCTCGCTCTTTTCCTCTGGCTCTCCGTCGTTCATCTCCGAAGGGTTAATGGGGTTTCAGGGAAATTGCCTCGCGCCTAGCGACGGATAAGAACTGCTCTCGAGCCGGTGGGGAAGCTTCCTGCTTGCTCGAACAATGGCCGCGGGCGACGAGCTGGAGAAAATAAGGACCTCGCAGCTAACTCGATCTTCCATTGTTTCCTGGCAATTGGTGTTGATTCGGATTGGTTGTATTGGTTGATTCGCTGGCAGTTAGGGGTGTGACTCAATCTAGTTTTTAAAGCAAAGTCTTCCTGAATGTTTAATCTGATTTGTCTTAATTTAATTGATTTAATTAACAGGAAAGTTCTTTCGAAGTCATTCTCTGGCAGATAGATCGCAAAGCAATCGCTGATTAGAGCGACTCAAACGGAGAGAAAATATAAAACGCTTTAAAATAAATATTCACATCGACGAACACGCGATTTATGCAATTCTGTACGTCATAGTAATGTACGCTGGTTTTCTTTTTGTAGATGTTTTTTCGATCTAACAGACGTCGGTGAGCAACTTGAACAGAATAAAGCCAGTAATCGCGGACAGACAATCAAATCGTTACGTATCTTTCGAGCAAAAATGATATCATTTGTCATGCGAGTCCTATAGAGCGGCAAAAGATCAAACATTCCGTTCGAAGCAGTATCTAATTGCGATCACATAATAGGTCATTCTCCATGCGTAAGGCGGCGAAGCGTAGAAACCGATGCTGAGTAATTTTAACCTGATCGGGTAGATGACTCTGAGACGAAGAGATCAGATTTTGGAGATGCATATTCCAGAATAGAACGAACGAGTGAGGAATATAGTAATTTCAGAGTACCAATGTTCCTTCAAAATTTCAAGATGGTCCTTCTGGAACGCAAACATAAATAAATAAGGCATTTTATTTTACCAAAAAAAAAAAAAAAATAGAAAATTAATGAATCTTCTCGTTTCATTTAATTCGTCAGCATTCCACAAGTAAATACAAAAAGGCCCGATCGTGCCTAACTGATTCTTCGCTTCTAAATGCATCTTGTATCCATCGATCGCTATGCACCGTAACTTCTCCAGGAACGATCTCCAGGTATTCCGATACTAAGTAGATACAAGATCGTTGACAATCATTGAGATACCAAGGCGAAGATTTAGCATCGATTAAACGGTACCTGGCCACGAATGTGACCTGACTAATTCCCTCTCATAACAGCCAGCCGGATCCCCCCGGCAACAGGAAAACGCGTGTTCCTTGCTGGAAGCAGTGACAGAGGTTAACGAGCGACGAATTCGAGCGTCTTCCGAAAAATATTGCGTTGTCAGTCTTCGAATGGAAATGTCCCGTTTGATTAGCGCCACCAGTGCCGATAACGATCCTTATCGTCGACTGGCATCTACCTAGCCGAACCCTCTAAACCATTCGTCGTCCGATTCCGGAAAATCAGCCTCGGCCGGCCGCGCGGCCGGACGGAGTCGCACGAGGGCTGCGTTTCCCCGATGATGAAGCGCGCGCGTCTTCGATTTCCACGCGATACCGCGCGCACAGGTCGAATCGCCGGATCAGGAAGAGGATCGTGGAAGGATGAAGAATGTTCCGGCCGGGCCTCGGGTCCTTCGGATCTTCATTAATAATTACTCCTCGCCTTCGCCGGATCAAGTTTCTCTGCGTGTACGCGCCTCGGGACGGTCGCGTTCCTCGTTCCTTCGATCAGAAAGTAACCAGATGCTGCTACCACCGAACACCCCAGCCGACCAAGTGCCGTGAAAGCCTGATGAAGACGTCCGCGGAGGCTGACGCGCGTGCACCCGGCACTGTCGTTAACGAATTCATAAGGAAACTCAATTAGCTGCGGGGATAACGTCGGACACTTCTATTTATCCGTTGGCTGATGGGCCCTTTTCACGATTACGTGATTGACGAAGCTCGGGACCGATTAGTCGTTCTTTCGAACGTGTTTTTGGAGCCACTCGTTCTGGACGTGTCGGTCTTTCCAGTGGTTAGATTGTTTCGTTGCCGATGGAGCGAAATTAATCGCGTAGAACCGAGGAGTCGTGAGACGCGATTTTGATGCTCTGTCTCGTTGGAGCGAAAAGATCTGCGGAATTTCAATAAATATAGATTCTTTGGTGTAAGCGAAGAGAACTTTCAATTTGATGCGACATGATCTACAGCAACATACAAGATATTCATACATTCAAATTTAAGTTGTCGAAGATCTAGTATAGTCTGCACAGTGTTAACCCTTTGCGCTTGAAGCTATGTTAATGCAAAATCTGATACATGATCTCTGATCATTTTATTCTATTTCCATTTTACGTAAGTTATTCCAACTTGTATACATATGAAATTGAACCTATTGACACGTACAATACTTACAATTTTAACACTCTTTTAATGTCATCAAATTTGATACGGTTAAAATTATTTTGAAACGTTAATTTTTCGTGGCGTCTCAGAGTCATCGCTCGAATGGAAGGGGTTAAATTTAATATCATTTATCAGATAACAACATTCACGGAGTCGCACAATTGTACATTTTTATACATGAAAATTATAGCACGCGCTAAAGAATAGAAGAAAACGATGCTTCTCCAATGAAATTAAAAAAAAAAAAAGTAGAACAATTCATCCTGCTTAGCTGAAATCTATTATACAAGAAACCAGTACTTCAGCAAAATAATCTCAGAATCAGCGAAAATAATATATCACCGAAGAATATCAAAAAATTGTGCACAGAATTTCACGAAATAACTTATCTAGCTTATTTTGCGTGTTCCATGAAAGAAACGAAGAGCGAATACGAGAAGGGGATTTTTTGCGAATCGATGTGAACGGTGGCATCCCGGCACGCGCCCCGCAATCGAAACGGCAGGTTCGTGTCCTCTCCTCGTCCTTCTTCCTCGCCACGATTCCCGACTGTGCCTCGGGTTTCGTAAGAGAACGCCGAGCGAGTTGGCCGGCGTGATCGTTATGTCTGCGGCCGGTTCGCACCCGTTGACAAATTTGACAAGACACGCAATCGATCGCTCTTAACCGGCGCTAATCGATACAGCGATCGGTTCATTAGGCGGATCAGGCTCGTTTCTCCCTGCAGCCGGGATCGAGCGCAACAGATATTGGCTTTTCGATCACGTCGGCTCTCACGGAAATCTCCCGGTACGCTCCGCGCCGCGCCGCGCCGCTCCGTCGTAGTCGCGCGGGCTTCCTTCTTCGCCGATCTCGCGCCTCGATCGATCCCCCTCGGATCGCGATTCGTCCACGCTCACGGTAGCCGTTTTCCGGCTATCTTCGATCTCGAAACAAGGTCGCGTCGTCGTTCGAGCGGCCGCAGAAAAACCGTCGGCGCGATTGGGGCTCGATTACTCGAACCGGCGAAAGCTCGTTGCTCTTTCGGCGATTTCACCGGTCGTGTTGCTTTTCTATCCGATCGAACCGAGAAATAATAAATACCCCTCGTCGCGCTGGCAACAGAAACATCCTTAAGAACTTGCGCGAGACATCCTCGACCTATTTCGAACCGAAAGCAATTTAATCGATGTAATACTTTATATGAATTTCTTCGTTTTTTCTCCACTTTTAACTAATTATATATATTGTATATGTTATACATAAGTACAGTAAATTCTCCTTAATTGTCTTTTAGCTTGTCTCCGTTTTTATAGTTGTTGACAATCGACGACTATAAAAATGAACCGCGAGGCTCGAATAATCGCATCTCCTCTTCCCGATTGGAAAGAATTTACTGTCTATCTAATGTATAATGTAATATAATGTAAATATATTTTAACATAGGTATATAATAAACGTAAATATGTCTCTTAGTGTACTTTCTGAATCACTTTATATTATTATTCTGAATCACTATTGTAAAATTTTGTCTTTGTTCGTAACAAAGTGTTCCTTACCCATATATATAGATAAATAAATTAAATAAAATTATTTCAGTCTCTGGTGGAACCGAAGTGAGTCGAATGTTATTTGAGAAATGCGAGACACTTGGTGCAGGAATTTTGCCTTGTACCGTTTCTATCTTCTACTCAATCCTCGACATTCAATCTAAATGCAAATATCTAATTATAATTTTGCTGCTGAGACATATTAATTAATATAATACCAACAGTATCGTATGCATCAAAAATATAAACGTCAAGTTCCCTGCACAATGCGCAAGCGTTAAAGCATAAGCATCTGTGCAACAAAAAAAAAAGAATAACTCGAACAGACGTAGCTCGAAAAGTTCGCGAAATCGTGAAATACAAAATCTAGATTTCCAGAACAACAACTATACTACGAGAACGTTTGAAAACTGGTCACCGAAAAAATTGTCGGTTTACATTAAGCGTTAAGTTGCATCGTAAATGATTTCCGTTTTTGGTAACAAATTGCATTGAATCGCTCATCCCACTAATGACGCATCCGATCATTAAAAAAAAAAAAACGAAAAAGAAATACTTTTTACGATCCAATAATAACCAAACCCATTTCTATATCGGTTCAATTATGAACTTCCTATTTTCTATAAAAACACGCATTTGCATAAGCATCCACAATCTATTCATTAACAAATAAAATAGATATAGGTAGTAAAACAGAAAATCTTTACGACTCGACCTAATAGTCCTGCGTTAGCTAAAGAAACTGCCGCGCTATAACTCGAGCCTGCATCACTATGAAGTTCCGCGCGTTCGCGAATCCGTTCACTGGATTGGCCGAGCAAGAATCGTCACCGGCGTCGCAGCAGAACGAGACAATACCTCGGCATGATTCCCGAGCGGTCGCGAGAGAGCCCGAAAGCGATCCGGGAACGAAATACAAGCGTAGGAATCGGTTCCAATGAGACCGGCACTACCGTAGCGGCCATAATTGCCCAATAAAATTATCCTAATGGCGCGGGCTCGGCGAACGAGCGAGGCAAGAGCAAATCGCGCGGTCAGCGTTTATGCCGTTCGAGATACGACTGTCCTCGCGAAGCCGAAGCCGAAGCTGAACCCGAAGCCGAAGCCGAACACGATGCCGAAGCTGTGGAGCTGGAGGCTCCAGCTGGCGCGCAAAGGCCCATCCGGTCGGGCCCGGATAAAATCCGCGGTGAAAGCGCGGTGTTCCCGAGCGGGAACGCGTCCCATAAAGAGCGATCGACGCGAGGCGGAATCGGCGACGAGACGGTCGGCCCTCGATCCAGATTTCGATAGTCAAAAGGGACGACACTCGGAACTGGTCCAGCGCGTGGTACGACTTCCTGCATGCCCATATACGCGGCCCACCAGCTGGAATCGGTGAGGCGAGGAGAAGAGAGCGGGAGAGCGCGCGTTGGGTGCAGCCTACGTCGTCGCGAGCCATCCACTTCGGCCCCGAGAGGGAAGCGGAGGGGCTTGGAGCGGAACCGTGGCGTGCACGGAGAGCGTTAGGGGTTAACGAGGGCCGATCGTGCGATCGGTCGATCTTTCCCAAGAGCCGAGGCGGCCCAATTAGAAGGCACGTAAAAGCCGGGCGCATAATCAGCAATTTGTATTGTTGAAGGATAAGGCCGCTCTCTATGGACGACGGAATCCCTCTTTTTCTCTCGTTAGCTCCCTCTTCGGACGTTCTTCCCTCTTCCCTCATCCTTCCCGCTATCCCCGTCCTCGTTCATCGTCATCCACCACGGAGGTTTCATCTCGGAGGCCACTTTGCGGAATAACTTCATACGAGCCACAGCCGAGGCGATAGAGTGGCGAGATGATGAAGAGGAGAACAACGGGAACACGTGGGAGGAGGCGGGGAGGGGGGAGGGGTGGCGCCCGATTAAACCTATGCAGAGCCGCCAATTATCGGCAATTTGATCCGGTTATAACTCAATTTAATGTAATTGGGCCGCGCCGAGTGCACGCCGCTCCGACTATCCTCGGTCTCCTTCTTTTTTCTTCTCTTCCGTGTTTCTCGATGTGCACGCGAACGCTAATCGGGCGGGAGAGGAAGGACGTCGCGCGCGCGGCTCCGTCGCTTTTAGCACCCTCCGACGATCGTAAATCGCCGGGATCGAGCCAGACGATCCCCGGGGGAAAGAAGCGCGCGCCGCGGACGCAAGCTGACCGGCCTCGTTCGCTCGCTCGCTCCCGATCACCAACCTGGCACTTACTTTTACTCGGGAGGAAATGGAACGTCTTATTACGCGTTACGCTCCCGACAAGAATTTTTCGGCGAGATTGCCACCTTCCACGCCGGATACGCTTGTTCGGCTAATCGCATAGGCCAGGTGCGATAGGGTTCCCGATTCGGAGGACCGGGTTATCGCTTGCGGTGCTCGCTTGTTCGCTAAGCGAGAGCGTCGGCGACCGAATCGAACGAGTTTTTTTTTCACGTTCGCCAGACGGAATTTGACTCCTGACGCAGTCGATCGTTTTTTTTCTTGAAGACAGGAGAAAGCTGGACTGGACTTCTAAGAAACACAATTGACCATCGACCCGCTCGTTGCGACATTAAAGCGTAACCATTACAGTTTCAGCATCCTCGACAAATTTCGCGCACGTTTAAGCACGCCAGTGTAATATCACTGAATTGATTTCCAACATCCTCTTAAGAGGAGACACACGATGTAATAATAGGTTGTTCGAGGAGATCGTCTCGGTTTAATAATGATGATGACGTTCGCGTTGCCTAACGACATCGGGCACGAATATTACGAAAAGAACTGCCGGTACAACCTGATAAAACGCGTGTTGGCATCTCCTTGATACGCTATCAAATATCATCAATTTAGGTTACTTTCATCGAGCTGTGTCCTCTTCCAAAGAGACAGAGAACCGTTTCGTGGATGAACGCGACAGTTACAGCGACCCCCCCCCCCCCCCCCCGCTACCATTTCAGAAAGCCTCAACACCCGGTATCGATGCATCGCGTGATCTCGCGCTATCAGGCCTCTCGTTTTGCTTTTTAAGGCACGGACTCTCTACGGGAAGCTGTCGCGTAAACATTTCACAGTGTCCGAGGCAGTGCTTCGAATCGCAGGTGGCTGGAGCACTTTATGAATTAATAATCGCGCGAAGACGCGGCTCATTACTCACCGGTCTAGCAGCCGGTGGTTACGCGTGTACGCGTACGTTGTAATCAATTAAAGCTCATTACGGTTGTCCTTCTCCCTCCCGGCGATCGTTAATTCCCCGCAGCCGCGGAGAGGCACGGGGGAAAAAGAATCGATGGCGCGCACAAAGAGACCGTGCACAACCGGCGACTTCTTATTCGATCCGCGTAGAACCGTAAGTAAGCAGTCGATCAATGGTCCGATCCGTGTCCGCGTTCGGGACCGGGCCCCGATAGTCGACCGTGTAGGTCCCCGGAGAGCTGTTGACATCCAGCTCTCGCGGTGCGCTATGTTCACCGGCGGTGCTCGTATTTTATACAAGCGTTTCTCCTTTCGCAGTCGGTTCTGCGTCGCGCGCGAAGGAGAAAACGCATCCCGATCGGTATTGGCCACGATCCGGCTGGCGTTCTTATGAAGAACTCTTAAAGCACTTCCGTTATAGTCGACGCCCGGTATGTCAACAATGCCGAGGCGGCCAGGCCGACGAACTTTTTGTTTTCAGCGAATCAACCTATCAACGTTGGCGCGTCTCGCAGCCTTGTTTACCTAATGCAAGGGCATCGCAGCTTTTCAAGCTTCGCGTATTATTTCGCCTTGGAACCCGCGTACCATTCGCAATTTTACGATTACTCTTCCGAGGGTTAATTGGTTTACACGCTCGGCGTGCTAGGCGGTTTTCCGCAAACCCTGAACAACGTTCGGATGCACGAGTGAAAGTTCCACGATGGCTATTCAATTCCATTCGGACGCGAACGATTTAACCGTTCGAGTCCCAAGCAGCGCGATCACGGTGTTCAGATCTTGTGTCGCGATCAAACTTTAGTGACGCACGTGCATCGCATAGCTGCTTCTTTTCATTTGTTTTTCTTTTTGTTTTGCTTGTCAATCTTGACGAGCGTTATCGCGCCGCTTGGTTCTCTTCGCAATTAATTAAGACAAGCACTATCACGCTGTTCATCATTTTTCGACCGTGTTTTCTGAATAACCCCTGGGACACAAACGGTTGATAACCGAGACAAGAGTTAGCTTCGCTACGAACACATTAACAGCTTCATCGTGCACTTATTTTGCGTGCTTAGATGTCGTTTAGACGTGTTCCAAGCAGTCGATGCAATTATTCAAGGAAGAATTGTATTTTTATTCAACTTCTGTTATTTGCTGTTCCGTAAGAAAATTTTTATTTTGTATAGTAATGACGAAAAGAAACGATATTTTTTTATAGAAACATCACGTGTTTTTGTATATTCATATTCCAATTATAATTTCGACGATAAATTTGTAATTTCGGAACGATAATTTCGAAATCAATCCGAACAGGAATAAATTAATTTTAGATTAGAATGACTTAACCAGTTAGTTGTGTTTTATTAGTATAATCTTGCAAATTTCCGGTTTAAATTCCAATTTTGGCAAAAATATTTAGAGATCTCAAGGCGAAATAAAACAAACAAACAAAAAAGCATAAATAATTATTATGTAAAAACGGTGTACATTAGATTGATTAAATAGTATACTTGTTGTTTGCAACAGCTGACCGGTTAAAACTATGAAACCGCCTTGATTCCACTGTAAGAGATTAATGACCTTATGCGCAAAAATTCATTTAGAAAATTGAGAAACAGATGAAGAAAGAAAAGATCGAGCAAAATATGCACATGAAAAATCTGCCTCATCAAATTAGATACTTATCGAATCCCTCAGAATTCGATTGGACTTTCGAATCGAACGAGCACGCTGATGGAGGAACGACGGGTGATTCCACGAGTCATCCGATCTGCGATCGAAGAGGGATCGGTGCGCGACCGGGAAGGAATCGCGAAGGAGCTCTCGTCGAAGGAGGTCCGCTCGATCGCGATCGCTCCAGTTTCTCCCGCAGTGCGGATCAAGCGGCCGACGTCGATCTCTCGAACCCTAACCGGTAACCCCGGGCCCGGCGATATTTCACTCGGCGAGAGGCCGAGGGAACGCTTACCAGCGAAATCGCGTCCTGCGTACGAGTACGTACCGCGCCGTATCGTATCGTATCGTATCGTACGTATCCAGCGTTGCCCAACTCTCATGCATAGAGTCATGACGAGCCTAAGCGATTGCTTATTGCTCGGGTGGTGCAACCAGTCGTCGTATACTGACGCATTGGTCCGAGTCTCGCCCGTTTGTTATCCTGGATAGTCGAGCGCGCACACGGCGCAGCCCGGAGTGCTGCGCGAGCTCTCTTCTCCGCTCGGCGAATACGATCCGAGTTCGGTCCATGTACGTGCGCGTACTCGGCTCGCTTAAGGGCACCTTTACACCGGCCACGATCCACCGTAACGACCGGCCGACTGGAAAGGGATGATCCTAATGAAGCGACCCTGTACGATCATCGCGCCGAACGGAATTATAACTTACTGCTGCGGCGGTTGCCGCCTTCGATCAGCACCCATTCTGTGCACGTTAGACCATGTTTTGGTATGCATTATATGCATTTGATCAACGTCCGAGCTTGAAATAATTTATTATTTGATTCATTCGTCTTTTTGACATAGTTTTGAGGGTACTTGCACTACACAGTCTCTCTTTTCATGTACAAAAATGAAATGTGTACATATTTGAGTGTGTTAGTATCATAGTGGCGTAAGTCACATTTTCCACATTGTGAGAAATAAGGAGTGTTGTTATTCACTAACATCTGTATCGTTTATTGGTAAAATTTATTGTTAGAATTATTTAGAGTTAAGTTAATTCGTAGTGGCTTTGTAATTTATTTCACTCATCTTTTTGTTATTTTTGTATGCATAGATTGCATTTTAAGGCATAAATCAACATTTTCGAAAATCTGACTTACACCACTACGATTCTAATACACTCATTCAAATTCATTTTCATAAACTGGGTGGTCAAACAACATTCTTTTATGCTCTGGGTCCAAATTGAACAATTTGCTCGTTTAAAACCATTTTACAGAATCATTTTGAGACAATTTTAGAGTTAGAAACGTATCATGCAGATTCTAATAGTCCAGATGTAATTTTTAGAATAGTAATTTTATGAATCTAATGATGAATCTCTATGATCTGTAGAATTAGTAATTCTACGCATACGCACACACACACACACAAAATGTGTAGATAAAATATTAAACGGTGAAAATACCGAAAGTATCGACGAATTATGCCACTTTAAGTTTAATAAGAGCATCAAGTAGGTACATTTCTTTGAGAACGTGTGAAAAGGAATTGGCGCAGCAGATTCGTATATACTTAAACATCGACGTGCGAATCGCGGCGTCGGCTGTGCCAGAATGAACGATCGTTTAAGTAACAGATTGAACTTAGGCAGCTATTCAGCACAGGCCCATCTCGTGGCAGTGTAAATGTACCCTAATAGGTTCAGGGTCCGCCGTTCGACAAATCGATCCGCGCTGTTCGCAGCAGCGAGTTTTCAGGGTGTACCAGTTTTCTCGAGCGATACCTACCGCGCGCGAAACGGGGCCCCATACGCGTCCCACGTTCCGCATACATTACGCGCGAAATGAATGATTCGATATATGGGCCGTGATACGGTGAATGATGGGCCGCAATAAAACGCCGTGGCCCGATGAGTTTTGGAGCGCGCACTAAGGGGCTCTGATCCGAGGATGATTCCGATCGTTGATCGCGATTCACGCCGGTGAATCCGAGCGAGATCTCTCTCCACGGGCTTACGCGAAGTTATTATCGCGCCGCGAATAATACCACGCTCGATTAGCATCGATGATCGCGGTCGTGCGGGAGGACGCATCGCGTGGACCGGGGGAACAGGGACGAGATGCATCGTTCCCGCACGATCCGGTCGCGCTAGGAACGATCGACTTGCCAAGGTTAACCGCGTGGGATGATCGGATACCAGAGTTACGGAGCTTAACGATTTTACGACGCTCTTGCGTTTCCTGTTGCGATCCGCGCCGACTGCCGGGATGGGATCTATCTTCGTGTGCGAGATGCGCACATTGAATTAGCATAGCTGATGCTCCGTATACTCGGTTTCACGATAAATATGTCCTCTGCCATCTGATCGGTTTTGAAACGGGCGTAAAATTGAGTCACCGATTGATTGTTTACCGCGTCTTTCACGTACACTGCCCTCTAAAAGTATTGGTACACTAACAGAAAATTAGATAAATTTGAGAAACCGATAGGAAATTCTTAGAATTTCTTCAATGCATTTCAAAGGTAACTGTATTAAACTGAAATAGGTACACTAATAGAATATTAGATACATTTAAGAAACCTATAAGAAATTCTTATAATTTCTTCAATGCATTTCTAAGGTAATTGTATTAAACTATAAGAAATATACATGCATGTACTTTTTTTATATTACAATAAAAATAACGTCTATTTTATACAAGAAAATTACATTTTCTTTTCGACGATATATCGACCGCGTTTTTTAATTACTTTTTGGACTAACTTCGGCATCCGTTTTATCAGTTTGTTCATTATTTTTGATTCCATTTGATTGCATGCATGTTTTAGCATGTTTCACATATTTCGAAAGCATATCGTACGAAATGAACTCGGCATGCGTTCTCGCTGATCAAAATGCAATAAATGGGCAAACTAATTGCACAAGTGACAGACACTTTTAACTTAATGCGCACTTTCGATGCCATTAAAAATGCCATTAAACTTGATACTAGGCATAAAATATTACCTAAACTGATCGAGGAATTACAATTTATACTAAATCAGCAGGTGTACTAATACTTTTGGAGGGGGAGGGGGTATATCTATTCCTGAGTATATCAGGATGAAACTTCTAGTTTATTCCTGTACTTTCATCCGGGTGTGCATGTTTTGATCTCGATTTTTGGATGTACGATTTTACGACGATTCTTTAAATAAAGGAACTCGATCATTGTGAAATACACATTCTATTTGAATCGTTTCACGTACAATAAAGTGTACTATGTAACAGCAATTTGCTCACTTTACGTTGATTTTGAAATGATACAATTTATTTCTTTTTCAAATACAGTCGAACCTCCTATAACATGTTTCTTCGGAAACACGGATTTCGATACAACACGGAACGAATCTATCGCTTTGTGGCGGCTAAATTCTGCGCTCGCCAGCAGATAACCTTTCCGCAACTATCCTCTAACCTTAACCGATTAAAATCGAAGCTTCAAACTAAAATACCGAATACAAAATAAAATACAAAATAAAATAACCTTCGAATGTGGTCTAAATCACCAAGAAGCGTTTACTCACCTTCGAATCTGCTTTCGATCTCGAACAGCTGCCGGAGGAGGGAGGGATGCGAGAAAAACGAGACACAATGACCGTAGATTAAACAAAAATATTTAATTCCGCGTTACGTGTATGTACTGGCCGCTAGGAGTTCACCGCTTACATGCTATTATGTACAAAATGGAAAGGAAAGAAGATTCATCGATAGGACGGCGGACGAAGGATGAGGAGGAGGAGGAGGTGGAAAGAAAATAAAAACAGAGAAAACAAATATACGTTCGCCTGTCGCGCCAGCCGAGAGGTCGTACACCAAGCGGAAGTGCAGAAGCAGTATTCTGATTCGTAGACGAAGTCCTGTCCCCCATATCTCCATTTTCGCGTATTTACAGGATGCGCGGGTCGCTTGATTGATGATACCTGACGTCACTCCTCCCGTACGTTTCATTTACTGGCCTCGATCGTCGGCGACGGGGTCGCGGACGCGCGACGAGCGCCGTATCCGCGTCACCTCGACCCGCGCGCACACGCTTCGCCGTACGAAAAAAGCAGAGAAGAGAAGATCGAATCCGATTCGAACAGATGATCACGGATTGGCCGAGCGATCGCGCGCGCCGATCGAGGCGCGATCCTGTCCCAGGACGGGCCGGTATTTCAAGTTATACAGATATGTATAATAAAAACAATATTTCTATAAATATATTATATTAAGGCACTCGACTACTGGCCGATATATCTGCGAATCCCCAGGTTTCATTGTACAGGACTCATAAATCTGTCGGAAGGTTCACGCACACCTTCTGAAATGGAAATACTAAAACTGGATAGGTCGTCAAACGATTCTCGAATCCTTCCATCGAACATGGAAGGATCTTTGTCAAATGAAAATTTTCAGGTGCGCGTCTCGCGATGTTCGGTAAGTTCAACTTACAAATGTAATCATAAATAATGTACAAGCGTAATAGTTTTACGTGATTGTTACAACTCACATAGTCGTTCGATTAATTTCCACGTTGGCCGATATCGACGAAATTTTTGTCACGTAAATCGTTCGAACCAGTACGAAAAAAGAAAAAGAAAAAAGAGAAATAGAAGAAACGATATTCTATCCGAGAAGATGCACGGAATCCGTTTTGACGGGCACGTCGAGACAGCGCATGCTCGCGCGCGCGCGCGCTTGTGCCTGTGTCTGTGCGTGTATGGACGCGACGCGACACGCGGCAGAAAAACCTCTACATGTCAGAATAATGGACCTAAGTGAAATCAACGATTAGATCGACCGTCTCGCTCGCTTTCTAGCCGCTACCGTAATAAATTAATCTGGACTCTTGGATCGGTTCAACGGACACCTATATACAGATTTGAACACATTCTCGCGATTCGACGTCGTTGCTCCAGTACGATCCTCCATCGAAGCTCTCGGATGCTTCGTCGATGCCTTCGTCATGTTGCATCTTCTTCTCAGTCGCGTCTCCGAGGTCTCCGTTCTCCCGTAGAGACCGAATCCTCGTCGACTCCCATGGAAGCCTTCCGTCAGCCGGCCTCCTCGAACGAGGATTCACCAGTACCCAAGTTCGGATCAGAGCTCAGAACCAGCCCGTTTTGGGCCTGCTAGTTCCACCGATAAGTTCACAACGACAACGGCAGCTCCGCCGGCCTCACTCCCAGCCTCAGGTCCAACGGTTTGCTCTTGGTGGTCGCCTCCTCCTTCGCCGGGCTGTTCAGTTTGCAGACGTTCTCCATAGACCTGTTGTCCTCCTCGGACAATTGACTCGGTCTCGGGGAGCTTCTGCCGGATCGGACGCTGAGATCGATCGGCTCGTCCTGTTCGACGGCTAGGCCGCCTGGGCTGGGACTAACCAGCAGCAAATCGCCGCCTCTGGGCGAGTGCTGGGACGCTGCTGGCGTCACCAAGCCTGGCGGCGGATAGATCAGACCTAGACTATGGTGAGGGTGAAATCCAGTCGTCAGGGTGACGGTGGCTCTGAACTTCCTGGGCAGGAAATCCCTCTCCGAGAGAGTCGGGGACGCTGCCCTGGCCTTGAAATAACTCAGCGCCGAGTTGCTTCTAGATTCGGTGTCCTGGCCGTCGCCACCGTCACCGTCACCGTCGCCATCGCCGTCGCCGTCGCCATCGCCGTCGGCGTCGCCATCGCCGTCGGCGTCGCCGTCGACCGACGACGCGCCGCTATCGCTGGGCGTGTCCGCCCTCCTTTTGTACGTCGGAAGGTAGGGTCTGAAGACTTCCGAAGGGCTGGACGGCACGCAGACGTCCTTTTGAGCAAAATTCATGGGGAACATCGGCGAAACCGCGTGCTGTTGCTGTTGTTTGTAGAAAGGGAGAGGTGTGGTGTTCCTGGGCGGTGTTGTGGGGGGCTGCTGAGGATTGCTGCTTACCCTTTCGCGCTCCTTCTGCCAGGCCAGCAGGCGTAACTGGTTCTGCAGAGCCACGTCGTCCGGGTGAGGCGACTTGTCGTCCACGTTGCGCCGTTTCTTCAGTAGCGCCATGTCCTCCGGGAGAGGCGACTCGTCGTCCACCTTGCGCCGTTTCTTCAGCATCGCCACGTGTAGGAGGTGCGATTGGAGGGCTAGGTCCTCCTGACTAGGTGAGGCCTGTTGACTCTGAGTCTGAGGCAGGTAACCGGGCAGGAAAGCTGGACCGAACGGAGATCCAGGGCCAGGGGTCACGTTCACGGCCTGACTGCCGTTGGCTTGTTCCTGCAGGAGACAGTGGATCTTGAACCAGTTCGAGCGACGACCATACCGGGAGCCCGACTTCGACATGCCCACGTTCAGGCACTTATGCAGCCGACACGCTTTGCACGCGGTGCGGTTCTTCTTGTTGATCACGCACCGACCGTTGTTCTTGCATTCCGAGATGCTGGCCAGGTTGTTGTAGGTACGCCCGAAGAACGACTATAATCAGAAAAGACCGGATCGGTGATTCGACCGTAGGCAGATCGGGGGGGAACGTTAGAAGCTTAGATAGTTTATCGACAGATATCGTAAACGCGCGCCAATTTGGCCGGGCTTCTCGCGGGTGGTATTTTCCTTCGATCTGGGGAACGACGATTGTTTATTGAGCATAAAATTCATAGCAACTTTTTCGATTCCGCGCGGGAGCGCGATCCGAGGGAATTCTATTGCCGGTGGTTGGATCGTTTGGTCAGTGATTTACCGGCTTGCTAATCAAGTTTTTCATAAGCCGCCTCTTATCATTCGACGCATAGCGAATGATTTCTTCTACTCGCCGCTAATAGACTGGTCGACCACGCTTCTGGGAAGCTGGGTGCCGTTTATGACCTCCAATCGCGTTGCGTTCATTAATGGCCACCGTTGCCGTGTAACGAGACTGTTGGTTCCGTGATTATGATAATATCCTCTCCGTTTTAGTTAATTACCAGCGCGCGCAGGAAAAATCTGCCGTTTTCTGCTAGAAGTTTCACACTCGAGGATCCTATACTTAGTTTGTCCTGAATATACGGATCCTCGCGTGAAATATTTGTCTTTCGCGTTACAGCTGTATCTATTAGATCGCGGCGTTAATTGTTCCCACGGTTACAGGAGAGCGAGGGGCGGTCCTGGTCTCTTAATTTTCCAAATGGTTCTCCTTAAACGGGGAAAATGCCTCGCCAGAAGCGGCTCCGCCGATGACAATACATTTGCTCGCGGAGATCAACGGTGTGGTGAGTTATTGCCAACGAATTTTTGCCACGGTTTCTGCGAAAGGCAAGTAATCCCGGTAACTTCCTTACGGGGACAGCGAGTGGAAGCAAATAGCGAATCGCGCGGCACAGAATCCGCCGTTCTTTTCGTCGCGGACTCTGCCGGCTGTACACGGTGTCACGAATCCCACGGTACGCGAGAAAACGAACGACAAAATTGGGAAAATTTTTTCATAATTCGAGCGGTCCAAGTTGACTTTATCGAACGGACACCCTGTATATCTGGGACGAAGGATCGCCGAAGGATCCGCGTGAAGGGCCGACCGCGCGCGGACCGCGTTTTCTACCGGATTAAACGTCAGAGGTTAATGTTACGCACGTCACAAGAATTAGCATGCCTAGAAGAAGAGCGAACGACGAGGGGGTGGCTGGGTAGTGTACGAGATTGAGCACACGGCCGCTCGTAAAGTTAGACGCCTGTCGGCCGACAATAAAACCGCCTCGAAACCGACGAGCATCGAGGTCTAATTTACGACGATACTCTCCCGCGTCTTGGGAACCATTTTATTCTTTCGAGGATGCTCGAAGTGGCGATCAACTTCTTTCATCGCGGTCTGGAAGCGTGTAAAGTATTACGCGCGTTTAGTAGCTACGAACGGAGTTACTTTGTCGGGCAAGCCTTGGTGCTTGAGTTTATTAAATATTCTTGCGTCTCGTCTCCTTAAATCTGTCAAAAGTGAACAAATTCTGATAACAGATTAAATTGCTCTATCTGAATAAAGCATTGGAATTCAGTTTGGGAGATCACAGACACAGCCTCGAAATAGCAAGATTGGTTATCGCCAGATTGCAGATTTTATGCATTTATGACAATATTGGATATTTCTTTAGAATTCAATATAGTATAAAGAATACTGGAATTTCAAAATGCGAATCAATTAGTTTTAATTTTTCAAAATGATTAAAGAAAGGATGACCTTGCTATTTAGTTTCTGGTTTTTAGAGTTGATGAAGACAATTTTTATTCAGCATAAAAATCCACAGTCCTGCTATTATAATAGTAATCTATGCTTTAGTTAATTCACTTTCCTCCAAATAAAGCTAACCAATAAGTTAATATATCGATTCTATAGACCGCATCGAATGCAGAAACCGCAAAGAACATAGAACGAGTCATTCTCAGCGCACCCATATTTCATCGTAAACCGGAAACGCTCGGATTCTGGATTTCACCTGACGCATCCGCGTGGGTGACTCGATGACGGTCCGAACCTTCCGAAGCTAGAAATAGATCCCAAACGGGAGTGTCGAATCATCCAGAGGACTTGAAAAAGTGATCGATCGGTCGATTTTCATGACCGTCGCGTTCATGACCGAATTATTCGCATACGTGTCGGACACATATATTCATTAACACTGGGCGGCTGGTTTCAGATTCACTTGAATCCAGATCATAAATATCGTCAGTTAACTGTCCAATTTCCGGCAATCAATTCAAATTTTCACGCGTTCTATTAAGATCTACAGAAAAAAAACTAACCCGCCAAGAGGAAGTATTTTTGAAAAATATATTGAAAGAAACTGACAAATAATATTACAAATGATCCTAATCACGCTGCGTTATATTTGTATTCGCCACCCCGTTATATTTTCATTAGGAAGTTCAGATTCTACGGGTTCAAGAATATTCTCTCGCAACCGAGAAGGAAGATCACATCGAAATAATAGCGGAGAGCGGGGAAAATTGTTCGTTAAGATGCAAATGAATGCCCGGCGACTCGAATCGGCCGGCTCTCGCAGGGCAGTCGTGAGAAACTGGCTCGTTCCTCGGCAATTAGAATGGACGGTCTGCGCGGATACACTTGTTTATTAGCGGCGCGAGTCCCGGTGAAAACGGGGAACCGCGACGTGGGGATCGTAGCGTCAGCCAGGGCGCACGGTGGCGTTGATTAATCGATGTCACGGGTACCTGAGAAAGAGCGCCGGAAGGTTGACAAACTGGTAATGATCGCGAGATGCGAGCCCGGATCGTCGGACCAGCGATGCAGCGGCATCAGCGGCGGCGGCGGCGGTGGCTATAATCTCTCGGCAACGATCTTAGATCTCCGCGCGGTCGGACGCGTTGGAAATGGCTCCCGTACGCCAGATGATCCTTGGCTGTCACCGCGACTGTGTGAAAGGGGTCACGGTGCCGTCCGTGTGCACGCGAAAACCGGCACGGCCTCGGGACCCGATCGCTTCCGCCTACGAAACGCTCATTGTCCGCGCTGCAATATGATCTAGTGTACACGCGTGTCGGCGAAGCCGGTCGCCGCAGCGCGGCGGTCCGGCCGCGAGACCGGGACTTTCGCGGTACACGGAATATTATATAGACCCGGTAAACTAGTATAGAACATATATACATGTGCGCTCTATCGGGGATGGAGGGAAGCAGAGGCGGACAGCGTGAGTCCAAGAGCGTTCCGTTAGAAAGCGTTTTCTTTGCGATCGGAATCGCCGCGATGGTTTAAATCCTACCGATATACCAGGTTTCTGGTTTTATGGAGAAACTCCGCGCTATGGGACTCGTGAGCGGCCCCGCTAGATTGATTATTTTGATTAATGCTTCAATGGGAGATCCCGAGACGCCGATAGTTCCCGTCGGAGCTGCACGCTCCCGCGGAAAACGCGGAGTTTTATGGCCCCAGCTATTGAACTGTGAACCTGAATTTCACTGGAACCCGTTCCGAGCAGCTGTATCAATGGGAATCGAGATCGGAAACGGCTTTAATTGTGCTTCGAGGAAATGGTGATTCCACGCGGACGTTACTGCGATCAACTGGGACGTTGTTCTATCGTAAACTGCGAAGTAGTTCGGAGACTTCAACGCGTGGCGGGAGGTGTCTGCTTCGATCGTTCGACGAGAATCGCTACAAAGTTGCGTCCTCAACGAAGCCGATCGAATTCTCTGACCACACAATGGAAAGTAACAGGGTTACAATCCTCTGCGATCATTGCTAACTACATTTTAAATACGTTTGAAACATCGACAAAAATGTTCTCCATTTCACAGACAGGGGCCGCTAGATAGCCTTACTTGACGAGTCCTCTAGCGGGACCAGGACGAAACGCGCCCTTTCTTTTCCTTCACTCTCCCATCATTTATATTTCCGCCAAAATATCTTAACACTAAACCTACCGCGGTCAAAGTGACCGCTTTCTTATTTTGCAATTCTGCAAAGTTCCGAGACTCTTTCGAGGAAAACGCTTGAATAAGTTATATTATTGGAGCAAGTTTTATAATAAAAACGTTACAAATTCTAAATAAATTCGGTCTTCTCACTTTTGTGAAGCAGTACATGCCAGTTAGTATTACTGCTTGATAGGTTTAGTGTTAATATCTGATATTTTTGATGAATAAAATTTGTACTTCTTAGTGTCGCCCTTTATGATTTATATAATTATTATATTTTACAAAGTGTTCATAACTTTTTTTTCTTAAATCATATTTCTAACGTATTATGCTTATAACATAATATAGGAGAGAATGCGTTGTCGGTTGGCTGGGATAGATTAATTGGTTAAAGCAGTCGTCCGGCAAGCGGAAGATCCGTGTTCGAATCCCATTCCCGATCTATTCGATCGGTCGACGCCATTTTCACCTATAAATTTCAGAAGTGGGACTATGGGGCCCATGCGTTCTGACACATTTTAGACAATTTAGATATTTGGGATCGGTGAAGATCCATGGCCGAAGGCGGCCATATAGTGTCGGGAATGACCGAACTGTGGGAGTCCGGCATTTTTCTGACGTGTTGTTGTGTGTTTATAAGGAGAGAATGTGTTGTCGGTGGGTCGGGATAGGTGCTAATTTGTTAAAGCCAGTCGCCCGCCAAGCGAAAGATCCGGATTCGAATCCCGGTCCCGATCTATATACGATCGGTCGGGCTCATTTTCTCCCACACTACCAAGTATAACCTTGACATAATCAAGACTCGGTACCTTTTCGGTCGGCACTAAAAGGATTAATAAGCTTATTTTTCAGCGTCTTCTTTTCACTTTGTCGAGCACGTCAGGGCGTCGGGGGCGTCGTTAACGTTTGGGAGAACGATCGTTCCCGAAGTGAAACGCGACGAAGCCCGCGGAAAGCTGTCGCGGTTACAATCGAGTTCGCGTACGCGATTGCGTCGTCGAGTCGGTCAGCTGTGCGTATCTTGACCGTAGACAGAAAACAAGGTGGACAACGGGATTCGCGTGATTGCGTAAGAGCGTGCGAGCGCGTGTTCCTCGGCTTTTCAAGTTTTTGCCGGTCCTCGTCCGGTCGCGAATCACGTACCGGCACAGCGCACGGAATCAAACCGCCGCGGCAGCGGCTCCGCGTCGCAGAAAATTCTCAGCGGCTGAAACGCGAGCCATTTAGGGCCGGCCGGCTGCGACAAATCCGTCATGGACGCCGGAGATTATCACAAATCAGCCGGCATGCCCGGAATCCCGGACTGATTTGCAACGCCATATAAAACGCCAGCGGGGAAATCGTTGTCCGTGATCGTGAAGCGGCAATCGCCGCGGGAAAGTTTGACAAATTGTCGGCAGCCTGTACAAGAACACATCGCGCCATAGTTAGGCAGCGGCAAAAAACCGTTCGTGAAAATTCATACCGTATCCTTCCGACTTCGATCTTTCTGTTTCGCCATGCCCTTATGCGCGCGCGCGCGCTCATTCTCCTGAACCTTTCCTATCAATTGCACAATGGAAATTTCGCCAGCGCCGAGATATCTTCAATGTTCTAACTACCAGTAATTAATTGGTAGTCAATCATTGTATCATGTGACAATACATTATAATTATATTATATACATATATTAATAATACATTAAACGATTTTTATCGGTACATAAATAAATACTGTAAATTCTCCCTAATTGACGCTCAGATTGTGCACAAAAATGGATGATTTGGGAAAAGGAGATACGATTATTCGAGCCTTGCGGCTCGTTTTTATAGTTGTTGACAATCGGTAACTATAAAAAGGAGCCGTCAGGCTCCTCTTCTCAAATCGTCCATTTTTGTATACAATCTGATCCTCAATTAGGGACGATTTACTGTAAAATATGATGCTCCGAATTCTATCGTCGATTCTCGATTTACAACGAAATCGCATGCTCGACGATACGAAATGTTACGAACACAGAATAAGGAAAGTCTTCAACCTCATTTCTTCATTTCTCACTCTCTCGTATAATGGTAGGTATTTCTCGAATCAAATTACTGTAACGTAAGCTAGTATGTGCAGATACAATGCGGTTTATACTTCTCGGAACCGCGAGACAAATCGAATTACCGTTGTTCGCATCTAATTAAGCAAGCGAAACCGCAAAATGCCGTCATTCACGACCGCCGCGTTAATTCCCATTAAAATACCGTCCGGCGGATCTGAATGAAAACGCTTCCGCGAAGATCGCCGCGTTTTCCTCCGGGCGCGAGCGAAGAAAATCGAAATGGGCGTTCGGCGAATCGATTAATTTCGCGTCGACGGGGTCAGGACAGCGCCGAACACGGTCAATTCTTCGACCCGGCGTCGGGAATGCGATTGGCACGGTGTTTGCTAAGCTCGCGCGCGTTGCGGGAACAATTTCCTCGTGGAAAGAGCGAGCGAGCGTCCGATCGCGTGAGCGTGCGAGAGAACGCGTGAGCAAGGGCGGAGGGGAGGTGAAAAAAAACCCGAGCGCGCCGATAGTTTCCCGCACGTGACAGGAATTCGAGGCGCGGGCAATCGGCGCTGTCTCAAGCGAGCTGAAACGGACCGGCGCGCCGCGCCGGATTGTAAATGGTCAACGCGAGCGTTGGGCGCGGACCGGAGCTGGCTGGCTCTCTTCGTTCCGGGAACGAGCGCGAGCAAATTCGTCGACGGATTCACAGATTCCGTGAAATGCACGCGACCTTTGTCCGCGCGACACCGGCTAAGTGGTCTCGCAAACACGAGCTTCGTGGCCGACAGACGCGGATGACGTTGCGAGTTAACGCGATTAGAGGGGACAACCGCCTCGAGGCTGAAATAATTTTCACCCGTGACAATCGCGGACGCTCGGCTACGAGCGCCGAACAATGGGAGCCGCGTGCGCGGCGGCGAACACGCCTCGCGATTACGTAAAGTGAAGCGTCGCGGTACGCGATCGCGGAAAAACGCGCCGATCGCATGTCCGCTTCTAATCGCGGCCCGCGATTGCGCGGACTGCGTGAAAATTTGAGGAAAATCCGGGTATCGTGGGGTCGACTGTCTACAAGTGTTGGAAATTCCTCGAAACTAAGTAAACGGATGATATCGGAATTTATTTATTGGTGAACCGTCTGCGCTTCAAAATTAAGCCATTTTACAGAAAACTCTTTACAGCTAAGGATCAACGACTGGACTACTTGAATTGAAGTAACCAGTCCCGAGATCATTGTCTTTGAACATTTATGAACTAAATTTTGTATTTGAATGAAATAAAATGATTAAAACGATAAGGCCATTCTTTTTAAAAAAGTAGAGTTAAACAGTATTCCATTTCATGGTGAACAGGATAACTCGGAACTGCGTAAGTGTCCGCAGTTCAATTACAAGAAAAATGGCCAATAGTTGAAATCAAAGAAGCCGCAAACTCCGAATCACCCAATTTGCGGAACGAAACCGGTGCAACTGCGCTTCGCTGGTTTAAATAAAATTGCGAAACCAAGTATCGTCTCGTCGAAACGAAATATCTTATTGCGTCTTCAGAAATTCATCTCGAACACGTATTACCGATGCGGCAAGAATGAATTGGTGGTATTTTCATCCGTAGACCGGTGATTGAATCAGGATGAAGGAATAATTAGCTCAAAGTCAGCTGGTTGGCGCGCAACAGACGGGTTTGACACACAATGTTGCTCTCCCGAGACCGTACCGCGGGCCTCTACAGTCTAGCTGGACAGGTCATTTCACATTCCCACGTCCTTAATATAGATTCTTGATACGCGAGCGAGTAAGAGGCGCGCGGAACAAGGACGCGAAAGGTAAATGAAAAGGACGAGGATACGAGGAAGACCGTTCCGAGAGATAGAAGGAGGCCACAGGCGAGAATAAACGAAAACGGATGGGTAAAGGCTGCGAGACCAGACATTGGAAGAAAGACAGAGAAAGAGGGAGAGAGAGAGATAGAGAGAGAGAGCGAAAGAGAGGTAGAGGGAGAGAGAGAGACTTTGTTGCGTTACGTGGGTGCGAAGGCGAGGGCACTGGTCTCACAGGTGTCTCAGCTGATTGTGTGGAAACGGCATGGAACTGGGGAACAGGTTTCTCTGTTCACCATTTTTTAGAGGACAATAGAAGATGCGTGAAAAATTGTACTTCCTGTCGCTGAAAGAGTCCGAAGACATTCTTGAAGAACGCGTAACAAAGTCGATACTTCCGAGTTTAAAGAGGACAAAACTATAAGGAAACAATGCGAGAATAATAATTCTTCAAAGACAGGCAATTAGTGGCACAAATTAGATAGTAGTACAGATAAATAACTGGTTAAGAATCATCAATTTTCAAATGGAAAAATTGAAATGTTACGTAGAAGTTAATAGTCTAGCGCTGGTGATCTCAATGCCTGGAAGTAGTATCGCCCCGGAGATTTCAACGCGTGGCAGTGGTATCATTACTCACAGCCAAGGCACCAGTGCTTAAATTCATTTTACCAGGCAATATACTTAACACTAAAAGCGCCCTGTATTCTGCAACTGTTTCAGACTATAAACGTGTACATTCGAGTCGCAGTATCGTCACGATTACCTTGCAGGTTCGCGAACCGGAATATACAGGGTGCTCCAGGTTATTTCTTCCTATTTTAACGAGGTTGCGAATTCTGTGCATTCGTGGCGAAAGCAGCGAACTGCTGTTTCGGTTCATTTTTAAACAGCTCTTGCAAGAGCAGCAGAAAATTTGCATTGTTCTCGGTCTTCTCAATTTTAACGATTTTTTAAGGAGCCATCGCACGTAGCACGTTAAGTGCTAAAAATCGACTCCACGAATTCTCATGAAATCTGCGTGATTTGTTCAATGATATTGAGATAACAAGGATAGAATTTATCTTTGTGGATTGTACTTTAATTTCTTCGAATCCTTAACATCCTAGTAAAATTCAATTTGTTCGAATATATAATATTAAATAAAGATTAAGTTTGAAAACTAGTCAAGAATTAGTGTTATAGTTAAATTCTTCTTTGATAAAATAACAAACTACAACTCCGTGACACTAGAATTGAAAATTTCAGAAACGTGATACGATTTCGTTAATCCATTTTCTAACATTTTGCGGGTCCCAAATTGTGCAACACATAATCAGAGTCGTTGAAAGGCAGAAATAGCGCAAATCAATGTATAAAATTAATACCTTGATACAACATTAAATAACATTAAATCAACCTATCAAGAAATCGACTTACACCGACTTGCCACCGTTCGTGTATTAACGCAAGAATTAATTTCCAAACCTGTCTAAACAATTCCGTCATTAGCGCGTGTGTGAGGCGTCGGTCGAAGCGTGAAGAACGAACGCGAACAAACGATTATCGCGTTGTGACTCGGCCCGCGGATCTGCAGTCGAAATTGCCTGGGGAAGCCCGGGATGCAACGTACCAGTTGTTGCACCTAAGAACCGGTCGTGGATGTGTCAAGCGACGCGTCGCGACGTTGCCCACCACCAATTTCCCGTGGCTTGTGACTAGGACGCGGCGCGACGCGTCGTGACCCTGATACACGCGCGGATTCATGCTCGCCGATGTTCGCGGAACGCGCGTCATCATCCTCGTTCCAGCGAATCCGCTCGCCTCGCTCGCTCGTCCGCGCTCGCGTTTCCTTCCTCCCGTGACTTTCCCATCGGGGATGACTCGGCGATGCTTGAGATCTGAATTCCGTGTCCTGGCACTACATGGTACCAGCTGCTCCGCTCGCGGTAATAATCGGTCACGCCGGTTTTCGTGACGTCTCCGCGCGCCGGGAAATCGTTTTCCCCGCGCGGCGACCGTCGGGCCGCGCGCGATGGGAGGACGGACGAGCGCGAATCGTTAACGAGCCGTTCCACGTAATGACTTATCTAGATCTCCGGCTATTTCTAGCTGTCGCTGGCGGCCAACGCGCGAGACCAGCACGCGTTCCAGTCTCGCGATTTTATTCCGCTTTTCTCGATCGGACGCCGCGCATGACTAACCACCAGGTATGATCGATATTCACCCGATATTCGCCGCGAGCCGCCACACGCCGCCGGCAGTTCCTTTTTCCGCGTACCTTTTCCTCGGGAATAGAATCGACGCGCGGTGAGGCCGAGTCGCGCGGCGATCGCCTCTACGCGGGTCACTACCCCCTTTCGAAATGGAAAGTACGGGTCGCCGGCGGAAAGATGATTTCTGCGAGTCGTTCGAGCAATGCTCGGCGAACGGGGACCATTTGGCCGCGATCCAAGGGAACTCTGCTGAAACGGGATCGCTGAAAACCGACACGGTGACGTCAGCTAAGGAGACCTTGGCTGATGCGCGGCCTGCATGCCGAACAAGAGAACCGAGCCACTCTCGTTTTCGTTTCGATTTTTAACCGTGCCTACGTGCCGCCGTTGCAGATCGAGTTCGCTGGCTCTCGCCTCTGCATCGGCTCGAGACCCGCTCGTTTTAATTATCCGGGGATATGTACCTGGATCCGCGGTGTTCACCGGTGGTCCCCGCGTTTTAATGCCCCGTGTCATTCGAGTTCGCGCGGTTTAACGCACTTTTATGACGCGCGGTGCTTCCATGTTCTACGTACGCCGCCGATTGAATTGCAGATCGCGACGGGGACAGCTCCTAACTGCGGGAACAATGAACGACGGTCATTGTATGCTGATTCCCCATCGCGATTTTGTAAGTTCGTTTCTCCGGCGATACGTGCGGGGAAATGCTGTTTGACGATCGGTGAAATCGATTTTCGTTCCCGTCCGCCACGGAAACCGACGCTCTTTTTTAACGTTCGGTAATTACTCGGGTCGCCGCTGCGGCGGAATTCAGTTTTGGAAGCTGCGAATTGTGGTCGCGGCTGTTTCAATGCTCTTTGTCTGCGAGATTATTGCTACGGTGTTAGAAATACGCTGCAGATATGTATGCATCGTGTATGTTTGTTGAACCTCTTCGTTCAGTTTATATCAGATAGATATCGCGCAACTAAAAAATACCGATAAGGCAAACTGTTATTTTAGAATTAGATCTTTCGTTCGAACATTAAGGCCTGTACTCTTTGCTTGCTGTTATAAATTGCGTGTTCATTGTTAGTAAATCCACTGTCCAATAATAATTTATGATAATTTCTACTAAGTATTTATTATTAAATATTCCTTAATATATGGATTAAGTCCTTAGATAAGCACCTAGAGCTGACCACCAACGATCTCGTACCGTAGACGAAAAATATTCCACTTGATCGTTCGTTCCTCTTTCAAGAATCTTCACAAAACTCTGAATTCGTTTTTTCTGTCCTCTTATATGGCAAACAATTCTAACAGCCTCTAAACGTTTCCAAATCTTCGCCAATCGATCCTCATTTTCTCTACCTGGTGAATCCTTTTCAAGAAAACCATTCGAAGGCGAAGGACGAGTCCGTCTTGATTTTGGCGGCTGGCACGGCTCTACTAATGGCCAATCCAAATATTTTTGAGAGCCGAGTTCACGCGGTTCGGAGCGTCGCGTCATCGTTTCAGCGTCGCCGATCAGGAAGTCATCGATCTTCCGGCGGCGAGACGAGCCCGTGTTTCAGTCGCCGAGCCGCAAGCTCAAGTCCGCCGCTTTGCGTCTGACTGGCGCTTTATGGTCGCGGACAAGATCGTACGTCAGCGATTTTTCCGGCGGCCCGATATGGTCGCGGGGAATTTGTCTGCGCGCGAGCTATTTGCTTACATTAGTCGGTCGCGATCCGCGCCGCGGAGGAGCCGCTCAGTCTATCTCGAAGGGACACCGTACGACGAACTACGTGTTCCCTGGATCCTTCCTCGGATAGCCTAGCATGCCGGGATTGATGCGACGCGCAGGATTCACGCTCCAGGAAGATGCGAGCTTGGACGACGGACGCGTTGCATACACGCTGACCGCTCCAAGCTCGAACGCGGTGAACTGTATTCGAGAATTTCAATCGATTCCCTTTTAAACTACCAAACGCATTGGATGCAAGGAAAGCGCTCGATTCGATATTTCGCCGATAAAAAGCGGGACCTCTACGAGCAGAAGATTTCGGAGCTATCCGAAGAACGTCGAACAATTATGGAACAATACGTCGTTAAATAATATTTGCTCTAAACGTTGAACAATCGTGCTTCATTTTCTCGCGAAAGAACGAAATTACTTTCCGAACAATATAGCGACACTGAATCTATCGAGACGGTAGATTAAGACATAAAAATAATGACAAGTCTAAATAAATTCGCATCAGTTAATCGATTACGTTTAGGATTCGAGAGGTATCGTTGTTGAACCACGATAATCTATAGCAATATGTGACTGTATATAAGTAAGATTCTTTCATTGGAAATGAAAGTTCTGCCCATTGAAGCTTGACACTGATCACATCATGCGTTAAGGCCCGCGATCCATTTGATAATCTAGTATTTCATGCGTGATGTAACTACTTCCGCATTTTCTAATGAGATTCAATAAATCGAATATCCCTTTTAATTGCTAAACTTGCGAGGAACGGTTCTCAAATGAGACTAAGAATGATTAAAGGCTGCTGAAAATCGGCCAACTTTTGAAGACTTTCGCAACAGTCTGATCAAAACCGTTCAGCTCTATTTTTATTAACCTTTTCTTAAAAATCCTTCATCTGTTGATCACAGTTCGTCGTTTGACCGTCCCCGGAAATACGGTCCAAAGTTTGTGCCTCCGTCGTACAGGTGTTTCACGCGAAAAAGTGTACGCGCCGCGACGATACGTGAGAAAAGCTTGGGACAAGAGAAGAAACCGGCGGATCGATCGGCGGATACCGAGGAATTATTTCTTCGGGTTGGTTATCGGGCCACAAGAAAATGCTGCCTGTTGGACGCGGGGCCACGGATGGAAAAGTTATGGTCGGACACGAACGATCGCACGGCGTGTACTCGCGCGAGCGCGCGCGCGCGCGTGTGTGCGTTTCACTCTGCTCGTCCTTTTCCCGTGGCGCGTAATCGGCCGGTCGAATCTATCCTCGCGGTGAGACCGATTCAATTGGATACAATCGGGCATCGTGGTCGATGATCACGATGCTCGGGAGTTTCACCTGCGGCCCGGGTTTCGTGGCCTCTCTCGGCATTACCAAAGCCGGGACGAGGAAACCGTTCGGACTCGCGTCGGAAAAGTCTGCGCTCGCCCCGAAACGGACACCGAGCCGTTGGCCGCGCGGCTCGAGCGGAGAAAGAGAGGCTCGCCGCGAGGATCGAGCGTGATCGATCGCTTAGGACCGGTGATTTATTCGTTGCGTGTGCCGGGAAAATGTCTTGCCGCGTGGATGTCGCTGCGCAAAGGCCGCGCATACCATTTAGCTACCGCGAGATGGATTTAATTGCTCGATCATATTCAAACGTAGAGAAAGGGAGAGAGAGAGAGAGATAGAGAGAGAGAGAGAGAAAGGGATGCAACGCGGGGGAAAATGTCGAACGATCGACGGAGAACCGGGTTTCGCAAGCAGTCGATAAATTGTTCGGCGACTGCCACCGATTGTTTATCGAACCGCTACCGAACCGTTGCTTAATCGAGGCGTAATCTGCGATCGGTCGCTGCCTACGTTCCCTATTATGTCCCCGAGGGAAAAGAATCTCTCGCGGATCAAATTTCTTGACTGAACGGACACGGGGAGAATAATGACGCGGCGAACGATCCCCTCCCCGCGGTCGTAAAACAAACAGGAATATTATTAAAAGCATCCTCGCGAACGACCAACGGCGCGACGCGGTGCGGCGCGGCGCGGCGCGGTGGTTCGAATAATAAATTCGTAGCTTTCACTCTTCGCTAAGCAAGAATGAACACGACGGCACCTGGTGGAGCGCGCTAATTTTCGAGAATCGAGAGATGCTGCGGCCGACGATAACGTGTCGCGATACTGTACGGTACCGAGAAAACAATACGGCGTTTCCTCGTTACGCGAGAGGCCGGGCACGAGGCGGCCGTAGCGTTTACTTAGCGACCTTACTCAATCCGAAAGATCATCCGCGATGCACGCCACCGTCCCATGATGCTGCTATAGAACTCGCGTCTCCGCCATGGGATCCGCGGAGGCAGCAACGACGGGTCACGTGAATCCGATTCCCGCGTGATAATCTGTTCGACGAACGCTTTCCTCGGCTGCCTCGCGTTCGATATTTCATCCCGGGCCGGCTCGCGTGACTAACTGTGCCCCGGCCGCCTCGTTTGCGAACCAGGAACGACGACGATTGTCTCGCGGACAGACAGACAGATTTAGCAGACAACGGGCCGCCGCCAACGTAGACACCCCGAGAGACGCGAGCTTATTTACGAGGCTGCCGACCGGCGGACACGCGCCTCTTCCGGTGAAAGCTCGACACGAATTTTCGATGCCCGAAATCGTTGGAACGCGCGAGCTTGTTTCGTTCTTTCCCTCTCGTTTCGGAAAGCCGAAAGATTCTAATCGACTCGGTGGAAATTGAAACGAGTCCGATCGTAGGACCCGATCGTTCATTTGCGACCAGCTTTGGTCTCTCATTTGCAGTTTCGCGTCTCGATCAAATATAGAATACGAAATCTCGCTCGTAAATCAAACGCGTTAACACCGTTCTAAATACGAACGCTATCCATTTGTGAATCTGTCGTTAACATTTATGCATTCCAGTGAACGTAAGCGCGCAGCAAACAGCAATTTTTTTCTCTTGTACCGAGAAATCATTAAGAACAAAAGATTGACACCGAATGTCGCTCGGCTGATAAAAAATTTTCGATCAGATACACGAAGTTCTCCGTGGTCGACGATAACGATCGATAGCAATTGAAAAATGATAAAGCAATCGTAAACAGTAGACTGCAAAGAGTCTTTTATCTCTGACCTGTCAGTCCTATCAGTCACTCGGTAGTCACGAAGTGCGGTGCACCCAGCAAAATGCAAATGTAAAATATGAGGTCCACGGAGCCGAGCGCGTTTCCTACGGGTTCAATTCTCTCCCGACAGACAATAGACTGTTAGGTTCATGAAAGTTCAGGCTGTAAGTAGATCGTAGCCACGCATAACGCTGCCGGTTGCTTAAGAGTCGGCAGAGCCCGGTGACTTCAACGCGTGGTCACGCGTGTGACCATGATACTTCAAACGCCTGGAACTTCGCTACGGCGAAAAATGAAAGCGATACGAGGTGAATAGACCGATGAACAATTGAACAAGCACGCGCCCTGCCGAATGACCTGTTTTTAGTACGCTTTGTTAACGACTGGTAAACACGGTAAGGAGATCATGGCATCTTGGTAGGAGCTGTAGTATACTCGTGCGGTACGTTCGCAGCGCATTGTCGGATTTATGTAATAGGTTGAACTCTCGGATCCAAGAACGGCCTGAGGGCACTCGAGCCCTTCTTGCGTAAAATGTACGAGCCGATTTTTCACTCCGTTCTAAATGTGTCCTGGAAATTTGATTGCGATATCTCTAAAGTTGGCGAAGCTACGGCGTATTTTGTATCGACGCGCGACGTTCACGAACAAGGTTGATCGTCGTGTTTCGTACCTTTTTGTGCAATGCGAACGAAAATTTGTGCTAAAAGTCGGGGAAATGGAGTCTTCTAATTCAGACTACGAGAGTGAACCAACTTCACGAAGATCTACAGGTCGAAGAATTACTTCAAGAAAACGTCAAGAGGATACGCACTTGGAAACGTAATTATAGTAAAAGACGGAGAACTCAAGCGTCGTCACATGAACATTCAAGTGGACATATTGCAAATAAGAAGGTTTTTAATCCAGTCCTTACATGTTGCCTCAACAAGTGATAGAACGAAATGTGCATAGCAACAAACAGTGCGGTTAACAGGCACTGTTTCATTTTCGTGTTACAAAATTATAAGTTTTCATAAATTCTCGAATGTTATATAAAAATCATAAACAATAAAGAATAATGTTAGTAAATATCATTTTTTAACCACATTTTTGTATTTTATGCAAGAAAGGCCTGACGTTATTATAATCAATAATTGTCGTATAAAATTCATTTATTACACAATTCATGTTATACTAATGAAGTGAAAAGGAGAAAAATTCAAGTCTTAGATATCCTAAAGAGTTTTAAAACAACTTCATTGCGTATAGTGACTCGAATCAATATTCGGGCATCTTTTAAAACGCAACAACTTTTTTAGAACTGAAGTAAATCGTCTTGACTTTTTTTTTAGATGTTAGAGGGACCAGTCTAGTAGACCATAACTAGAATGCTTTGTTTAAATTTTGCTATTACTGGGAATGACGATAAAAATAAGAAACTTATGTTTTTTAATTTTTTTTATCTGAGGCTATAACGAAAATTTAAAAAATGTGTTTTGTAGATCTCAATCAGTTATGTGCACGCTGAAGAATGTAAAAATTACCTATTTCTGGTTGAAATTCGTGAAAAGCTACGATTTTGATGATACTATCAACATGTATATAAGTTATCGAAATCTACAGAACGCATTTTTCTTCATTTTCATTATAGGCTCAGATAAAAAAGTTGAAAATTTTTTAGCCATTGTCTAGTAAAATAATCTAACGCCAACATATAGCAATTCTTGAAAATAATTGTTCAGCCATTGTCTAGTAAACTAGTCACTCTAACAACCAAAAAAAAGTTTAGGCCGTTTGGTCCGATTATAAAAAGATTATTCCGTTTTAAAAGGTGTCCGAATATTAATTCGAGTCACCGTATAAGAAATTTGTATCTTCATAATGCTCTCGATACTCACTTTTGTCACTCAGGCCCTTCTGCATCCATGACGGGATTTGCTTTCGACTCCTCACACTTCTGGTCCTCTCCTTAAAAATTAATTCTTTAAGAAAATACCGTCGTACTTATATCGAAAAGTATCGAAAACTCGTTGCATAAAGTCAAAGGAAGATCGTAAAACCGACGAAAATGTTGAAGAACGAACGGCGATCATCTCGGCGTTTCGCAGAGTGTCGACAGGGCATGCAAATGAGAGCACGTGCCGCGCAATCGTCCGGCTAAGATATTCAGCGACCGAAATGCTGGGCTGATTTCACGCGCAGCTCATTACACGGGCGCTTGTGTTTCCAGCGGAGCCAGTTGTACACCGATTTTCGACGCATCTCCATGGAACAAGCACCGTTCATAGCCTCCCGAAGTCTCTTCTTCCCCGAGAATTGGATGCGGTCTGAGCGAAGCGGTCGGTTTCGCGAGAATTCGCCGGGTTGCGTCAATTCTGTGTCTCTGGGCTTTGCGCAAGCCCCCGATCGTTCTGAAAAGATCGGTCGCGGACGTGAGCTCGGACGTCGCGACGCCGTCGTCGCTTCAGTTACGCAGGGCGACGGGGAACCGCCGCCTCCTGAATGCTAAACGCTCATCCTCAAGGGCGCCGCCGCTGCTGTGGCAAGAGGACATGATCGCTCCGGGCGTGAACTGGGCCATCTTGACCATCCTTTCGCTCCAGCTTTTGTCGGGTTGACCAACGAGTTCGGTCGGCTTCATTTTCTCTTCAGTTATTTATCGCTAACACGTGTGGTCACGATCTTCTATTTCACGCGGAGGCAATCGAAGTCCGCGAACGACCGTCGAAGTATTCGTAACTTTTCTATGATGACATTTCCTTGCAGTTCATAACTGGACTGCGAATATTATGTATTTACGATAAAAATGAGTAGTCGAGATATAGAACGGTGAACAAATTAGAAGAACTTTAAAATGTCCATGTCCATTGTTCTCAACGTATTAAAATCTTGTTGTTAATCGATTACTAACGATTTCGGTTTGTTTAATCAATTCGAGCAGGTTTTATATTTTATCATTGTCCAAGTTATCTTTCAGCGTGTTTCCTATTTTCTATTTTTTGCGTAGCACATATTTTGGACATGATAAAATAACATGTACAGTAATTTCTCTCTAATTGACGCTCAGATTGTCCAGAAAAATGGACAATTTGGGAAAAGGAGATACGATTATTCGAGCCGTGCGGCTTGTTTTTTATCTTCCCAAATTGTCTATTTTTGTGGACAATTTAAATGTCAATTAGAGAGACATTATTGTATATTGCATGTTTTAAATTGAAATTGGATCCTTTGTTCCCATCGTCTGTGAGAAGCAGTAACCAGTTAAATATTACTCTCTACTATTAACGATATTCACGATGACAAAGGGATCCAATACGAATTTGCGTAAAAATTCGTTATCTGCTTACAAGAAAATACACTCGCGATTGGTGAATTTGCATTTGAATATTTCCAGATGAAGATGTCGCAATACACGTCGGTAGCGAGCGTACAGATAATTAGGCCTCTTTCCAAGTGATTTGATAAAGATCGAGGCGAGGAAAAAGCAGACTCGCCGACCGAAAGATTTACACGGGTAAAAATGAGGTTCAAGCGTCATTAGTGTCTGTTAAGGTGAACGTTTTATTACATTCCCGGTTGCAATACCCACGGTTTATTAATAAACCTTGATGTTGTTCTATTAACGATACCGGCGCGCTGCTTCTTATCAAACATTATAGTACGAAGGCGCTCCGAGTGACGTGAAGAAAAAATTTTAATGCCCGTCCAAGAATGTGAAACGAAGTGTACTTTTAATTATACGAACGGAATGCGGTATCACCGTTTCCCAAGGCGTTTAATTTTGTCGTTCTAATTCGCCGAAGATTCCACATTCAATCATAATCTTTAAACAGCACAAGAGATTAAAGCGCATTAAACGATATTAATCGCATCTCCGACCGATTCTAATTAGCAGAAACTAATTGCCCGGGAAAAATCGCAAGAACTTTATTGGACAATCTAATGTGTTCGACACTGATCGGCGAGGTTCCGTTACGGAGATTCCAGGCCGCTTCGCGAGGGGGCGACTGATCCTAATTCGAGGAACAGCCGTAAATTACGGTCGCGCGTTAAATTATGTCACGGATGTTACGGTTTCCAGGCGGCGCGGCGGAGATCCGCGGCGGAGAGGGTGCGCGCTTCTCGGCGCGGGTCTGGTTCGGTGCCGCGGCGTCGGGATCGATAGATCGCGATTTATTGGCTCGTAAAAGGAGCGTAAAGCGGACGTCGCTTGGCCGCGATTTGGCCCACATACGAGCAAGGTGCCGGCCGTCGCGGGTTTCCGCGCTACGTCACCGTCGGGCACCCTGCCCGCTCGTAAATCGCCGCTTTATACCAGAGGAGCATTGTGGTCCGCGGTTTCCTCCCCTCTGTCACGTTTTACGCTCCTCCGGGCTAGACGTCGGCTAGGCTCTGTCTTTCCATGCCAGACGTTCCATGGGAAGCGTCGCCTAGGAATTTGACCGGCACACTTTTTACTCGGATATCGCAACCTAAGCTCTCCGTCTGTCTTTGCAGAAACGGCACAAAAAATCGTCGAAGATGGTAATGCATTGGGCACTGCAATGTACGTTTCCAAAATAGGCATTTGACGAAGCATTTTAACATTTAGTGCTCCCATCATATGTTTGACAAATTGACGGATGACGCATTAAATGGTAACTGGACTGCGGATTTTATGCATTTATGGCAGAAACGAGCTGATGAAATATAAAATTGCGAAGACATAACACGAATTTAATGCTACCGTTATGGTACAGTACTGTCTCTCTAATTGACGCTCAGATTGTCCACAGAACTGGACAATTTGGGAAAAGGAGATACGGTTCGTTTTTATAATTACGAATTGTCAACAACTATAAAAAGAAACGAGCTACAGGGCTCGATTAATCGTATCTTCTCTTCCTAAATTGTCCATTTTTGTGCACAATCTGAGCGCCAGTTAGGGAGACATTACTGTACCTCCAAGTTAACAGAATTATTAGAAGAAACAATTTATTATTACTTCATTTGTGTGTCCTGCAAACGATTTAGGAAATTGTGATTTTGCACGGAGATCCACAATAATATAAACCCAAATAACATCTAAAGGTCTACAATTAGAAGCTGGATCAAATTAAAAGATCCAGCAAAGTCTAAAAAGACTTCCCTTGCACCTGAACACGAGCGATAAATCTCAGCAAATGCAGCAAATGCGTCCGCAAAAATCAGAGCCAACAGCATCGCCGCAACCTTTGGTAAATAACCTTGGTGTAACCTTAGGGTGATCCGAAAGAAAACGGGATGGCGCGCAGCGATCCCTAAAATTTAGAACGCCGTGTAGGTTCGCAGGCACGAAGGCCGATCGGCGATTTATTTGCCATCGTCGGAACAGCAGGGAATGGAAGGCACGACTGAAAACCGCCGAACATTTCGAGCTCGCCTAGTTCCCAGTTCAGGCACGGGCAATCGTCAGGAAATATCTCAGCGGTGTCGGCACCGAAATGCCGGCGGAAGATGCACGGCCGGTGCACCGGTGCAGCCGACCTCTCGAACCTGCCGCGCCGCGCCGCGAAGTCGAACGCAGGTGACACGGAAACTCTCTGTGCCTAGCTCTACCCGCTCGGGCTCGCTCGGGCTCGCGCGATAGTACTTGGCTTTTAGTCGTGGCCGCGGTCGCGCGCACTCGCTCGAACATCGCCGTAAACTCGATTATAGAGGCAATCTCTGCGCGATATCTCCGCGGCTGGCCGGCCGGCACAATTAGCTCTCTCATAAAGCCGACGTTAGGCAGGCAATAAGGTGGCGCGTGTTAACACACGCGGAGAATCCGAGAGCGATTCCAGCGGCGCGCTCTTCCGCCTCCTCCTCCACCTCCTCCACGCCGCCTCCTTTTCCTCCTCTTACGCTCCTTCTCCCCCCGTGTCCTCCGCCATCCCCGAGAGGTTGCTCTTTTCCGCGGCTTCCTTTTCTACGCTCGGCCGCAATCCGCAGGCGATTCGGTTGGCAACTTCGTCGGCGCGACTCGCTCCTTAACTGCTGCGATTACGTCGCCTAATTGCCGGCCATTTAAATACCGCCGCTGCAAATAGATCCTCGCGATAAACGGAGCCGGCGATCCACCGTGCCGGATGTCGCGGAACGAACCGACGCGGCCGTGCGTCGAACTTGCCATTTCCTTTCGGAAAACCGCGCCGTAAGATCGCGATTTTTATCGCTGCTTGCCGAGAAAATCGTCGCCGATCGCTTTTCTGGCGAAACCGAGCCGTTTTTTTGCTGCCGAGGCTTTTGTTCACCGCGCAACACGAACGTTCTCTGCTTCTCGTTTTTGCCACAAGTTCGACACAATTTCCTTTACCGATCGATTAACGATGGACGAGGAAGAATTGAAAGACTCGAAAACGATCGCTTGTCAAACAGGAACACGCTATATTTAACACGTTCTATTGTAGTTTCCAAAAATGATTTCGATCAAAAAATTCTGAACTTTTGCGACAACATAAACGTAAACGGACTGCGAGCTTTATGCATTTATAGCAAAAATAAGTGGTCGAAATATAAAGCTGTGAAGACACGAGAAGAATTTAATAATATTGTGACACTACTTTCGATTTTATTAAAATTAGTAAATGAAACGATTTATTTTTATTCACTTTCTGTTTCTTACAATCGTCTTTGAGAATGTTTATTTCATATTGGTTATGATATTAGATCAGACTTACGTGTGACGCAGTTATCAGAGAAACGTAACTCGATCGGTGCGCCAGTGATTTCAATGAGCGATAGCCAGGCAATATCTGAGAATAATTCCAGAATTGCAACATATTCAAGAACCCAGCCAAGAATTCGAAACCCAGGCTAATAATGTGTCTACGTTCCTCGTAACGAGATCAGGAAAGCGCTATTATCGCGAGCCTTGCGATTTCAATTCGTGATAGACAAGCAATGCCAGCCAAGAATTCCGAACTTCCAGTACATTTAAGAAATCGAGTCGGAATTCCAAATCCCGAAGCAGCAGCGGAGAAACGTTTCGCGGAATGAGGTCGGAAAAATAAGATTAGCTTTATCAATGATTTCAGTTCGCTGTCATTGCTCTATCTGACTATCGTACGTTGTTCGATTCAGTAAAATCAAATTGAGTAATATCTCAGAGAAAAAGAGTCTAACCGCTAAAATTAGAAAATTCTCTTCTCGATCAACAAATGTTCCACATACTCCGTGCAATTTTCTTGTGTACACAACTGAATGATCACTTATGTCTATCAACATCCAAAAGATTTTCCACAATGAGAAAGGACTTTAACACCAGAGCCTAGATACGTTTCAGTCGTCGCATATTTAAGCACATTTTGCTATCAACTCACGTAATTATTCAGTCGCCGGAAAGGTAATTTCATTTTGTAAGAGTGTTAAAAAAGCACTTGATTCAGTATTTTGCCAGTAAAAAAAATACGGGACTTCTACGAGCATAGGATTTCAAAGCTACCGGAAAGAGAAGAAAGCAATAAAAGGTTAACAAAAAGTCGCCCTTCACTTTCTCGTGGAAAAACGAAATTACTCTCCGAACAACCTAACACAATTTAACACTAGAGATATTTCTCCCTTCTCTAGGAGCATCTGGCTTTTGGCACTGGCAGCGCTGCCTGCAAAGTGTCTCCGATTATCTTGTCGAGCGTGTTCGATGCGTAATAGCTCAATTCGCGCAAGAGTTCGCGTCGTTGTCGCTGGAACGGGACGAAAACGCGAACGCGGTAAAACGTACGTCGGAGACGCGTCGTCGCCAAGCAATTCATTTACGTCGGTCCGCGAGGCCACCGGCGGTTTCGCAAACCGCTCCGCGAGTCGTCGACGATACAATTGCAATGGGTTTTCTGCGGCAGTTCGTCGAAAGTCTCGGCGTTCCAGGTTTTGCGTAACCCGTGTGCCTCCAGCGCGTGTTGCCCGCGGAATCGTTACGATTTGCGACGAGTTCGCAAGCGTAACGAAAGGAGACCGATTCCGTGTCGTGCCGCCACGGTGGCTCGTATAAAATACGGGACGTGACAGTTCTGTCTAAGGGACTCCGCAGTCGATATATTCTGCCGCGAGTCGCGGACTGGACACTCCCAAGCGAAGCCAATAAAGCGCCGCGGCAAAAAACGAACCGGTCGACTAATCTGTCGATCGTGACGGGAAACGGTAATCGACGGTCGCGAAATCGTCCGCGCCGTTTGTGGAAATCGGCCTAAACATTTTCTCTAAAACGGCCTGCGTGTCTCCCCGTCTCTCTTTCTCTCTCTCTCTCTCCCTTTCTCTCTCTTTGTCCCTCGTTCTCCCTGGTCCGGTGCCATTGTGCGTTTCCCTGCTATGTCACTTCGACCCAGCACGACGGAATAAGTGTTCTCGTTGCACGGACGCGTGCCTCGCCGCGTTGCATAAATTGCTCCGGTAATCTACATCGATATTCCGCGGCTTCCCACTTCTGACGTAACGATCGACGAGAGCCTCGCTCGACAAAATGGCTGCTTCGACCTGCGTATTTCGCTCGTCTTCAAGGAAGTTCTCCGGGAAGCCGCTCGTCGGGCCATCTTTCCACGAGCCGTTGCGTAACTGCGCTCCGGTTTTAAAAAATTTCGATTGTCAGCGACGGAAACGCTCCATCATTTTCCTTAATTAAATTTCACCCATTTGGGGATTTTTACCACGATGAATTTCCATCCTGATCTAATCATCCATGGAAGCGCGAATATGGATAATAAAATGTGAAATGAAAATCTAATGTTGCATTTCTTGTTTCTATATGTAAAATTCGCTAAGTCTATCAGCATTTTTTAAGCCAGTAATTTAGCAGTTTTCAATAACTAGTTTGCCCTTCTCTCTCATTTTCTCTTCTACTTCTTCTTGCATTCCTCATCCGGATTGTTCCCTCCGAAGTTCCTCTCGGTAAACCGTACATTGTTCCCCTTTAGCTCTTCCATTTCTCTGCATCGGCGATAAAAATAACGCGCTACATATCCGGTAAAGAGTAGAACCTCGCAGCCACATCGGCGTGATAGCTCGAGCAGAAAATCGAAGGGTTCTTATCAAAGGAAACAATGTAACCAGCTGGTATCGCGAACAAAGCCAATCGTTTCTAAGCGAGCGTGTTCCAACTTTTCCGGCACGTGCGCTCTCCAGCACTTCCGACAAGCCTCGAGCTGCGCTTCTAGCTGCGCTTCTAGCTGCTGATGCAACAGCGTCGGACCGGAAAACCCGACACTTCCATCGAGGCTAAGTGCCTTTTCAGATTCCGCCGCCGGAAGTAGCCCGGATTCCAGGCTGAGGCCGTTCGGGCCGACACGACCCGCGACGGGCCCGACAACGAAAGGTTCGCGCGAAAAGCGACCCGGTGCTTTCTTTCGCGGCGCGCGCGTGTCCCCGATCCATCCAACTTCATTGTCGCGCGATGAATAACCGCCCGTCTATGTCCCCGGTGAATCACCGCGGTTCCACGTTGCCGAAAATCGTCCCGCGATATGTCGGTCGCGCATAATCGCCCCGCGGAATACAATGGTCCTTGGATTTGCATCGCAACGCGCCGCGAATCCACGAAATCTCTCCCCACCGTGTGGCCTCTTTTTTAAGACCAGTCCGCATAACGAGCCGCGGAGCCTTGCAAATTGGTGCATCGGGGTGGGGGCCGAGAGCTCGGGTCACGTTAATATTCATATGTCAGGCGCAGCAGGATCCGCGCTGGATCTCTTCGATCGGCCTTCGAGCGACCATTCCCGCCTTTTTTTCGGTCATTTTGCCACCTAGCGGACTCTGGAATCCAAGCGCTGCTAGAAGAGGAATCGTAAAAGAGGGTGGAGGGCCCTGGATTCCTACATCCTAGTGTTAGACTTCTATTTTTGGGGCCCGGGAACTAGTTTGCAAAAAGAGGCTGCGCGGCCGGCTAAGCCCGAAATGTTGATTAAACTGCGCGCCACTTCTTCTCGACGCCGTAACATAAACGCGCGACGCACCTAAATCTGTAGGATAGCGAGCTACAGTAATGTCTCTCTAATTGACGCTCATATTGTCCACAAAAATGGACAATTTTGGAAGAGAAGTTACGATTGTTCGAGCCTTGTTGCTCGTTTTTATAGTTGTTGACAATTCGTAGCTAAAAAAGCGAACCGCAAGACTCGAATAGTCGTATCTCCTCTTCCCAAATTGTCCAGGAAAATTAGGGAGAATTTATTGTAGTTCGAGCAGCGCGGACGTGTTAAAAATGGAGCAATAAATTACATAGGCGTAGGACTGGCACAAGGATAATTCACGGCAACCTGAAATTTGGCATTTCTTGGTTAAATTACTGTAATTATAAAGACGAGCCTCGAGTCTCGAATAATCGTATCTCCTCTTCCCAAATTGTCCGTTTTTGTGGACAATCCGAGCGTGAATTAGAGAGACATTACTGTATTTGCGAGGCGCGGTAAATTCTCCCCAATTTTCCGTCAGCTTGTAAACAAAAATGGACAATTTGGGAAGAGGAGACACGATTGTTCGAGCCTCGCGGCTGGTTTTTATAGTTACCGATTGTCAACAATTATAAAAATCGTATCTCCTCTTCCAAAATTGTCCACTTTTGTTTACAATAAAATAAAAAATTAGAGAGAATTTACTGTATCTTCAAATTTACATTTGAGCATTTCTAACGAAAATTAGCGGACAGAGTTCAAAAGAATTGTAGTAACTAAACTTTTAAAGGAGATCTATGAAGGATTTTTTCAGTAGAGATGTCATATTTACATCGTTCTGAAACATTTCATCGTATATTCTACTCGGTTTTTCACCAAAGAAAGCGCACAATCAAATATCAATATCGAATATCAATGAGATCGAATTATTGATTGGTGCAGCATCAAGAACGTAATTCGTGGCCTTGTCGCGCGAACATGGCGTGGTTCGGCCGTACAAAGTAAGTCCTCACGATCCCGGATTTTCAATGAAAAACAGTGTTTAGCATTTCGCGAATTCCCGGGATTGTCAATCGAGTCGAGATTGAAGACAGGTTTCCGAGGAACGCGGTGTCGCGTCGCCAGAAATGGAAGGAGGCTCGGACGACAAAGGGGGCAGGAAGGACGGGGAGGGAGGCTTTCAGCGGGATGGCTCCTCCTCAATGTTACGCGGGGAATTCAAGGCAGTCGTTAGTATGCTAATGAGTGTCCCCGGTTTCTCGACCCGCTCCCGTAATGCACGGCCCCTTGAATTATTTCGAATATTTCCCGAACGTCCGGCCGGCCGGACCGTCTCGAACAGCCGTGAGAATGGAGAGTCTGCGGTCCTGGGCCCGGATCGAGTCGCAGTAAAACCGAAAGAACCGCTTACACGGAATTCTTTCGGCTGGTATCATAACTCCTAACATTCTTCTCACTTTCCAAACACGATCCTCCCGCCCTGCCGATATTTCTCTGCCGATCATCGAGACGCACATCGCCCGTTCGCCCGCACATCGAATTACATCACCGCGCGCTAGAGCGGACGCGATTTTTACGAAGCATGCGAACCGTTAGCGTACCAGTCGGCGGATAGTTCTGCCGAGATGTTCCCGGGACCTTTTCCCGCCCCTGATCCGGCATCGATCAAGCAGCAGGCCTGGCGAGCCGGAGAGGCGCTGAGCAGCGCGGTGCCGTGCGCGGAGCGGAACGCAACGCGCAAAATTTCTCATACGAATTGAATGTTTAATTAATGATCGCGGATCGCCGCGACACGACGGGATCGGATGAAAGACGATACGGCCGGCCACGCGAATTAATATTATCATCTCGCGGGGCCGTGTATACGTCGCTCCGCGGCGTAACTATGTGCTCGCGGAGGCCGAGAGGTGGCCGGTACGTTGCTCTCACGGCGTTTCGATGTTATCGCGGGATATATAACGGCGCCATCGGGCCCTGATATCGAGAGCCGCACGAAAGTCCAGAGGTGAGAATTAAAGCCACTCGGCGACCCGGCGACCGATCTCTCATCCCACGCGGACGCACCGGCAACGATCCCAGCACAGACCGCCTCGAAAAACCGCATTCGAAAAACCGCCTCGCATCGGCTTCTTGAACGGAACACCTTATCGGGAGGACCGCTCCGGTAGACAGGCATTAGTCCCGGGAACGAGGGTGAACCTTACGTAACCAGCGGGCAATTAAAATGAACTTTTTGTTCCGCCGAAGAAAACCGAACGTGATAACTAGACTCCGTTTGTGCGAGTTTCTATTTTCGAACGGTAGTTTTTCTATTAGTAGTTCAATTGCTTCGGCGTGATACAAAGAAGAATGAGATTCTAGTGCTCGAATGTCTTTTTCACCACTTTTCAGCCTTTTTTAGAGATTTGCTAATCAACTGGAAGCTGTTCATGCATCGAAGTCCGTGTAAATTCTCAGGGGCGATTAATGGAAATGTGCGAGCACGTAGAAATGGATGTAGATAAGTGTCAGGGTTCCAAAGAACGAAGGTTGCTTCAGATTTTCGAGGGCAGAGACTTTTGTCTAACCAGTTTAGAAGACTATAATTACTTAAAACTAAACCTAGTGAACATTAAAACTAACTAATATATGTGTTGCTTTATGGGGATGATAATATATTAATAACGTCGGATAATATATGGTCGAATGCAAAAATGGATTCAGCCATATTCTATGAAAAAATCTTTATAATATCAGCAATTTTAACGTAAATCATAATCAAATGAAACCAATAAGTAATTCAAATTCTTACTGAATGTATAGTTACTACTACAAAAGTTGCAACACTGCTTCAAAACAAACGTTAAAATCTCGAAAATGTTTAGTAATTACCAAAGTACAATCTCCGGAAATCTCCTAAAATTTTCAAATGCCTTCAAAAGAAATGGAATCTTTTTGCAGTTCATAGTACAGTAAATTCTTCCTAATTCGCGCTTAGATTGTACACAAAAATGGACAATTTCGGAAAAGGAGATGCGATCATTTGAGTCTTGCACCTCGTATTTATAATTATTGACAATCGGTAACTATAAAAACGAGTTGCAAGGCTCGAACAATCGTACCTGCTCTTCCCAAATCGTCCATTTTTGTGCGCAATCTGAGCGCGAATTAGGAAGAATTTACTGTACATCCGGAAAGGAACTCTCTCACGGATCATCGAGTCGAAGCCGACAATCAGTCTACGCCGGCCTTAATAAACTCATGAGCATCGCCCCTTATCGCGTAGGTACTCAGAACGGCGGGAAAGGCGAGGGTATATGTATAGCGTGGACGATAGAAAATCCGGTCTCGGAGGAGGATGCCATCGAAGGCAACGCAGATATACGGACATAAATCTGTGTGGCGTAGACCGGCGGCCGTATTTTCCCCGACGGATCCGATCCTAGTCCACAAAGAGAGAGTCTAATTTACCTAAAACGCGTTATCTGGCGGCTCGGTCTCTCCGGGAAACCGAACGCACGCGGCAGAACAGAGACAACCCGTGGGCCCCGTTGTTGCCTTAATGAGGTCCAATTACTATCGGATGGGTCACTTAGTATGCGGTACCGATATTCCACGGTGTACCACATTAGTGGGACGAGAGACGAGAGCAAGGGTCAACACCCTTCGGCCAACTAAACGCGGCCTAACGAGACTCGAGGATCGTCCTGTCGGCGAGCGAGTTGTGTACGCGCGTTCGCCGCTCCGCACCGCGAGCGAGAGCGTGTGCGAGCCTGTGCACCCCGCGGAACCCGCCGATTGAATATTATTTGCGTCCTTATCGATCGATCCCGCGACCGGCGAACCGTCGAAGGACATCGCGATGAAAGCGCGGTCCCCGCTTTGCTGTCCCCGCGAGTACCCGATCGCGACGTTACGAATCGCCGTCGAAGATGAAAGCAGGCTTGCTTCGTGCCTCTACCGGCTTGGGAAACATTGTTCGAGCGTTCGAGATATGAGCCATAATTTCAGATCGTTACGCTACACACAAATGCCAAACTTCCAGTTCGAAAGCCAGTTTACTCCGCGAATTTACGTTTGACAAAAACTATTCGGAATTTTTATGAACGTTCTCGTCAGAGATTTACGGAATTATAAATGATGACGTGAAATTTGTTTAGTCTACGGAAAAGTCTAGTTTAGTTGATCGTATATAATATACGGATTAGGAGCCATTAGAGTACGTAATCAAATAGAATTGTATCCGTTAGTCTTTATCCCTTATCCGTCGTGCGAATCAAACTTTGCCGAACGCCGATTCTAAGGAAGAAAGATAATAATGTCAAATGAAAGGGTAACAAATTACTTCGAGGAATTCAATTACGGCGAGGCTGCGATAAAGGTCGAATTCGAGCGCGCGCGATTTATACGGGAAATCCAAGCGAGCAAATTGTTAATTTCATCGATTCTGTGAACTCGATTGCGATCGGATCCGAGAGAAATCCTCGCTATCGTTATAGTTTCTAAGAACTGCGTTCGAGGCGTTCGGAGAACTTTGAACGCATTAAAAGCGAGCGTAATCAGTTCCGAGCGAACCTCGTGAAACTGGATCGTAAATCAATTACCGCTCGAATATTTTACGCCAAAATCGACGCATTTCTATCCCACGTTAACCCAATAATGATTCGTTTTACATGCCATTTCAGACTTCGCCGTCCAAATAATGTAATACAGTTACTTAATCGTTACAATACCGTGTGTAACAAGCTTAATATTTTCGAATGCAAATGTTTCGTTCTCTTTTTTCTTTCAGCTTTCGTATCTAGCCGGTTCGATCAAATTGAATAGCATTTTTTTCGGGATACGCGTTATTATCGCGACAAAGAGTTAATTCTCGGGAAGAATAACCGCGGAATTCGGATAATTGCTTTCGAACGATCTGCGGCGCATATAAAACTTCCGAATAAGGTTCCGTCGACGAATCCATCCCTGCGGGAGGACGATCCGCGGCAATCGATCCGTCCCGCTCGATTTTTCCGTCCACTTACGGATTCGCTTTGGGCAAGCTTTTTTCCCAGCACGCTCCCGCTCGTCAGTCCATCAAGACCGGACTTCCTCGCGTTCTTCATCGATCGACGTGTCCGTGTGCGTGCCGTTCGTTCCTGTTCGCGATTCGTCGCGGCTTATTAACCCTCTCTCTCTCTCTCTCTCTCTTTCTCTCTCTCTTTCTCTCTTTCCTTCAAAATCGGAGCGGACGGCGCGGGTCGTTTCCGACGCGAGATTCGGCCGGTGATTTCAACGCGTGTAGAACAGCGTCGCGCGCGAAAGGCAAGCCGCGTGCGCGCGACGCGGCCTCAATTAATTCGTTGATACATGATTTACGCGTACGCGTCTGACGACGCTATCTTGTTGCTGACGTGTTGAGCAACGCGTAACGGAACAGCCTATCGACGCGCGAAATCTGTTCACCCGTTGCAAAGCGGCGTACAAGATTTTTGGCCGATCCGATTGAATTGTGGCGTACGATGCATTTTTATTGTGTATTACACAATTTCCGAGCGTGTTACAAGATCATTTATAAGAAACGGGATTTCTGGGATTAATGTGAGCTGCAGATACCAAGAGATTGTCTCTGTTGTTGACGATACGAGCAGACGTTGCGGTTAATGTTGACATTGCGAAAGAATGTGTCATAGCGTTCAAGGAATAGTAGCTTAGATATACATTATTTTTATCCGCGAGGACGAATTATATTTTATTCGTGAATAAGGTAATAGTAACCTTATTCGCGAGACAATTGTACGCGAATAAAATTATTAAATTATTTATTCATTCGAACAATTATCTGGATGAATAGTTATTCGAATAGTGTCCAACAATGACTTTCAGTCGCTAAATATAATATAATATATTAAAATATAATAATAAAAATATATTTAAAAAATGATTGTAGCGCACGTTCATCTGTCCAGATTAACTAATAAACTGCAAGGTCAGTTCCGCGAACTGCTTCCACTGTTCCCCAGATCTTACACGCGTAGAAAAATATGCGAATTTGATTCGTCTCGATCGCTTATTTTCATAGCTATGACCACTGCAGTCAAGAAAGCGGAGTCCAGGGAGTCCGGGGAGTCCGGGGGGTCCCGGACAGCGTTTTGGAGCGTCTACCGGGTGAACATTGTAATTCTGAACTACGATGGTGACGCGACGCGCAGCCTCTGTCCGATCGTAGTTCAGAATTATAATGTTCGCCAGGACTCCCCGCGCACGAGTTACCTCGCATAGTTAATTGTCTTGACTGCACTGACCATGGCATCGAGACACATATCCTTCCCTAATGCGTTCGAAGAAGTTTACTGTTATTACTATTCGAAAAACTCGCATTTTTCTGCCGAACAAACCACGACTATCTGATCTGAAGATCCTTCACGATGTCTATTCTCGTCCGATTTCCAGGTTACTCTGTGCAGTGCCTGGTGCAGCCGTTAACAGAGATCTATCTAACAGAGATCTATTCGATTTCCAAGACCGCGATTTCCCGGTGGAAAATTGTTCCCCGATTTTTCCGGGATCTCGTTCGCGGAACCTTTCGCAGACGAGGAGGTTCGCGATAAGCGTCGGGGTTAAATAGACGATTAAACGGATTCCTTACCTTACAGCCTTCGCACGTGAACGCGCCGAAATGAAAACCAGCCGCCGGTTCACCGCAGACCTTACACTGTTGGTTCATCTGTAATTATAGAAATTATAAATATTATTCGCGGCCGATAGTGCGAATGCGTCAGCTTCGTGCGACTCATCCTTGGAAAGATAAAGGAGACGGAGCGGTCTGTCAGCAGGGGTGCGGTGCAGCAGGGAGAAAGAAACGAGAGAGAAAGAGAGAGAGAGAGTGAGAGAGGAGTGCAGAGGAGAGGGTGACGAACCGGTTCCCAGTGTTCGCTTCGATTTTTATTCCTCCCACAATATCTTACGGATGTTCGAATGCTATTTGGATTACCGGGAACGGGAGAGCTTGAAAAATTATTCCCCGTCTTTTTTACGACCATTATCGCCCCTGACACGGTTCACCGGTGTGTAGTAATGCTTCAGGCATCCGAGCATCGCGACCCGATCGATTCCGTCCGTTTCTCCGCGCCGTATCCGACTGTTCTCTCGATCGTTAACTTCGGGAACAGATTTGTCGAGGCCAGGCCGCCTCTCCCTTATCCCTCGTGGCCAATTAATAAATTAATGTCGTTTGCCGGGACCATTAAGCCCTTTTCGGGCACGGCCGAGTGTCTTTTTCTGTTTTCACGGGGACAGGTTACGTCCCGTTCGAACCGGGGAATCGTAAATCAACGCTATCTACAGGAAAACTGGCGTCTGACGCAGCCCGGTGTCGGGGAAACGAGAATCAAATTAGACCATCGATGATCTGATAAGAACATCGGAGCACGAGCAGACAGTGGAAATGTATTAATTATAGTCGTTAGGAAGGACTCGGCGAAGATCCTCCAGGCTCGGACAACAAGAAGAACACTCCGAAATCAAGTGGGTGGAAAAGGCGAAGGAAACAAGCTGGTTTTTATATTTTAATAAATTCGTTACGCTAAGCAACGGAGCGGAAGACACCTGGCCTGATGATCGAACACAGTATAATTTACTCAAACGAGATCGTCGATAAATCCAACCTCTCTCGGCAAATGCTCTCTAACATACAGATCGTCGCTGTGCAGAGCTGCTTGCAGCTGGTTCCAATTTATAATTTCACAATCAGTTTCGCCCCAGTTTCCATCGTTTTCGAATTTGAAAAGCTGCTTCGTAATTTCGATTCCGACGAGTGCCGTTAATACGCAATTGAATGTGCATCGCGTCGGCCTCCGCCGTGGTAGATGCACGTTTTAAGACGTCATTAACGCCTTAACGAGAATCTAAAGCGAGTATAATTATGTCGCGATTGAACGCCGAGCCCTTCTAATCGTTCCCTCGCGATTGTTCTTCAAAAGGAAACGATCTGACGCCAACGGTCTCCCTGTGCTAGCCGACCGAGGAGGACGGAGGAAGAACAAAAGCAACAAGGGCAACAGAGACGACCAGTGGAGCCGCAAGTTCGTTAAGGTTTCCGAGTTTTTTCTCGACGCAGTTGTTTGACGCCCGCTCTTTCTTTCATTCCGTTTGCTCACGAGGCCCGGCCATCCTCCTCTTTTCCCTCTGTCTTTAAAGAACCGAGTAACAGGTAACTTTCCTCTCGCCCCAACCTTCGTCTCGCTCTCGTTCCGACACAGCCGATGCCCGAACAATTACCGGGCCGCCCTTTTTCCAGATTTTCTGATCGCTTTGCCGTCTAGACCGTTGGACACCTCGATTCGCGGGCGCGTACTGTCGTGGCGCACTTTGTTGGTGCATTTTACTCGTGCACTCCGCGCACATGCACTCCGGGCCGGCGATCTTTGCGTCAGAATTTTGATTTTATTACAGCTTATATAATAGAGCTTTCTATGAACGTGTAATCGTCAGATTACTTAACACTCGGCCGCGGTTCTTTATGCAAATTCTCATTTTTTATTAACTGCTTTATGAAAATCTGAGAAACATTTCTCCGACCGGAATATTCCCCGCGGTGAACGTATAATAGTAGCACAATTAATCTTTATTAATATGCGTGCACTCTGCGTCATAAACATTTATCGCCAATGTATTTAACTTTTCTTTTTTTTCGGCCGCAAGTTTATAGACCCCGTAGTTTCTATCGTCGAAGGTGAAAGGCTCTTTACGGCGACTGGCGAAATAACCCTCGCAGAAAAATTCAATAAATTGCTGGACAACGTTCTTTTTGTTTTTATCGTTCCGAAGAATCCACAAACTGTTTATCACTTTGTGCATGAATTTCCTCAAACAGTGAATTTATCTTTCGTAAAGAAGATGATCGCGCATCGAAGTCGTAAACACCGAGAAGGAAGACAAATAATACGTTCTAAACATTTGTGTAAACAAACAACACGTTTGCTACTTTAGCAATCAGATTTACAGGATCACGATGCGATATCTCCGATATCCAGTTGTTCGGTAGCGAAACAATTCTTCGAATATCAACGGTAGCATTTACGAAAATATTCGCACGGTTATCTTTCCCAGGTAGCAGCGCGTTGGAATCAGCCATTAGGGCGCAGTCCACGAAAAGCGAACATCGAACTCGTTATGTAAAACTGTCGAGCGAATCGTGAAAATTCACCTAAAAGCAAAGTTCGTGAGAATCGAGCGGGAGGTTCGGGATCTTGGGAGCGACGAGCATGATGCAGAGCGGGCCGGAAAGGACGGAGGAAAGGTTAATCGGCGCAAAAACGGGGCGCGGAGCTGATATCGGGGACGTTGTTAGCATCGGCGCGGAGAGTCGAATCGGCCGGAATCTGTTCGCGATCGGTTTGGCAAGCGGCGGCGTGCTTACGCAGGTCGACGTTGATTAAGAGTGGTCTCGCGATTAACAGTAAATCACGGAGCGCATCGATTCAACCTTCGTAACCGTATCCGCGGGGCCGCAGCCGATCGCGACCGGTGACTATAACCAGCGAACGGTACCATTTAAGTAGCCGAGCCTATTGATTTTACAAAGGATCGGGTTAGACGCGCGCCGCTAAAAGAGACTGATATCGGATGCTATCCCACGAAGGTTAATTCGGGCCAAGGCTGGATCGGCTGCATCGCCGGCGAGAGATCGATTTCTCTGCCCTAAACTGTCCTCCGATCCGTGAAATCGACTACCGCCGCCATTTCCGCCGCGGTTTCACCGCTAATCGGAATCTTTAACTCCCGGTCGTCTCTGTATCTCTCTCTCTCTCTCTCTCTCCCCTCCTCCCCCTCGATCAATTATTTCGAGGAACACCGGCTCACGCGTTTCTGGTTTCCGTAATCGGATTTCGATACGAAACCCTCGTGATTAATAGCGCTTTCTGAATATTCATGCGCCTTAACTGGACGGATAGAGAGGTTCGTGTTACGGCAACGGGCTCGTGGCGTTTCCAATTCGACGATAGGAATTCGATCCGTTCACGAAACACGAAGGCGCGCTCAACTGGACTCTCGAATATCGGGGATCGTGCAAAGCCCTGCTCTGCTTCACTCCGCTCGGCTCGGCTCGGCTCGGCGGCGGCCGCGGACGCGGCGTACGCCTCGTTAGATCACTGTTCGACCATTTCGTTTCCGATGATCGCAGCCCGAGCGTTCGTAGGACATTCCAGCCGAGCACCGAATTCCCGTTCCCAGCGGGCTTAGGCACGGCTTCGAGCGGCCATTGCAGTTTCACCGCAACCGAGACGCTTATCAGGGGGCACGAAGCATCAGATAACGCGGCGACTACCAGGTCAGCAGCCTCTTCCATTGATATGCAAAAAATCCCGGTGAAGCCTGAACAACGGAGGCTCGGCCTCTATAATCTGCTCATGAGGATTGCTGCACGAAGGCACGGCGGTCTGGAACGGAGCAATTTTTGGCAAAAAATGGCGGCATCGATTTTTCGGTACGAATATATCTTCCTGTGACCCGATAACCCTTTGAAACATCGACAGCCGAGATATTGCTTCTATAAAGTAACTCTGTAATTAAATACGAACGTCGTAGAGTTGAAATTTTAAAATTGGAACTTGAAACATTCGTTCTGATTATACGCTTTAGAGCATTAAAATACTACTTCTATGTTTTCACGTTTAGGCGTACTTGTGTTTCAGTTATTTAATTATGCTACAGGCGTACTTGAATACGAAGATGTTTGCAATTTGAACTTCGAAAAGGATTTCAAAGAGACGATAGAATATGTTAGACATCAGATTTCAGCTTCGAATATCTGTGCTTTGAAAAAAATCTATGAAGAGTTTTAGCATCAAATCTTTTTCGTACGACAGCTTAAACAATTCCTAAGAAGATGATATCAAGTTTAGGTGCAACTTCCTGCAACCTTCGCGCATGCCAAAAAGAATTCAACGACCTACTATGCTCTAACCTTAACCGTCGAGACAACGCTGAAATAAATGAAGCCGGAGTAAGCGAATTGCCAGACCACTTTGAAAGGCAGGAACGGTGACCAGGGGGTACAAGGTAGCTCGTGTACACACGTGCACCTCGTACCCCAGTTTCCAGAGTCAATATTTGCCACGGGACGCGTTAATGAAGTCGATCGACCTGCTCCAAATATCGGCTTACACCGCTCCGACGCCTCGCCCAGGCCGAAACGAAGAGGAACGCCGAGGATTCGAGAGGCAGGGGGACCATGGGGTCACGTACCCCTCCTGTCATCGTCCCGCTTCTGCCGGCGCACGCGTGTTCACCCGGTCCAGGAACACGTCGAACTTTACGCGCCATTAAACTCGAGTCCCGTCTGACGTTTATCCCTTTATGAGCGTTTTTTCGACGATCCACACCGGCTGCCTGTCCATTGTCCTCTCGCACCCCGGCAACCCTTTTCTTACCGGCGACTTCTTAGGAACCCTTCGGAACGCGGCGCGGATGGGGCAGGGAGGATCGTGATCGGAGGGTGCGCAGACCAGGTCCGAGGAAGATTTCGGGAAGATAGGACCGCATTGTGAACACGGCCAGCCGGAGAATGTGGGACAGCTAGGCGTTAAAAGGGCGTACAGCAGTCAGGAAGAAAGAGATCGGCTTGCTAGACGGTGTCGATGATGTGTTCGGGCGCGCTAAATTTCAGTACTTCCGAGCTCAAGTTTGAGAGTGAAATTATCCCTAATTGTTCTTCAGCTTGTGAACAGAAAGTACGATTTTTTTATAATTGCTTCGTTTTTATAATTATTATCCTTAATTTTTCTTCAACAAACAAAAATAAACGATTTGGGAACAGGAGATACGATTTTTTATAATTGCCTCGTTTTTATAATTATTGTCCTCAATTTTCCTTCAACCTGTGAACAAAAGTAGACAATTTAGAAAGAGGAGATTATTCGAGCCTTGCACTTCGTTTTTATAATTTTTGAAAATCGGCAATTATAAAATTGAACCGCAGGGCTCGAATAATCGTATCTCCTCTTCCCAAATGGACCATTTTTGTTTAGAAGCTGAAGGAAAATTGAGGAGAATTTACTGTACTCGTGAGCTGAGAGTTAATGGGTTAGCAATGCTCGAGATTGGAAAATCTCAATCTTCGTTTTACGTTCGAACTCAATCGATGATCAATCGATTATGTAACCGCGAAATCTGACGTGTAAATCATGTAGTTATAAGAGCGTTTACTTTCCGGACATACGCGCCATCGCGAATTGCGACTTTCTTCTCGTTTCGACTATAAACACGTGTGCTCAATCCTGCGAAATTATATTTTGTATCTTACGCAAGCAAGATCTTCTACTGTATTCCCATAATCACAAATTCCAACATTTTATGTAATTCAGATTGAGTCGTGACCGATGATTTGTATGTTATTAACCCTTCGCACTCGAAGCCACTTTAACTCCCAGTTCAAAATTGTTTTCCTGACCTGCGGAGTATTTCCATTTTACATGACGCACGGTGCATCTTATGCAGATGAAATTGAGCATTCCGACACATTCAACGGTTACGCTTTAATAGTTTTACAAATGTAGATAAATTTGATCATGTAAAAGTTATTTTGGAACGTGATAGAACAGTTTTTAGAGACACTCGTGTGCAAAGGGTTCACTTAAACCTAGCATTGTTGCCATTGTAGTCGTAGAAGCAATCGCAGACAATGGGATTGAGAACTTAAAAGTGAAACTAAAAGAAATTTTAGAAGTGTCGGGATCCCCTGAGGAAAAGAGCGCTATTGGAAATTGGGAAAGTAGGAGGGTTCCGTGGCTATTCGAGAAAGTCGACCGTCTACGAAGCGCAGGTCCCGGCTTCGATTTCCGTGTGCGGTTCCCTGTTTTCACATTTCAGAATTTCAAAGTATAACTTTTTCAATCCTTAAAAGTGAAAAGTTTAAACAATTGCAGACTTGCGAAAAAATAAGCAAATTAGAGCAATTTGAGAATTTAAATCGGAAAAGTGAACTAATTCAAACGAAGATTTAGAAATTCGAGACATTCAAAGATTTGATACATTGACACCGACAAATTTGAGGACGCGAACATCAGCTGGACGTTTATCGAAGTCCTCCGGTGATTTATGAGCCATAAACGCAAGAAAAGCGCACGCGGCCGGTCTAAGAGCCGAAAGCGAGTGAGTATCTTTCTGCGTTCCATTCGAAGAATCCGTAAACACAGCGAAGGCCCGTGTAAATCGGGCGAGGCTTTAAGAGAGCCAGTTCCGCGGAGGAATCCTCCAGGTAGTTTCCACACCCCCGGAATAATATAATCCGTAGATCGGCGGCCGATCGTGTTGCAGGCTCGCGCCGCTTACAATTACAATCGGGACGAGGTGCCCTCGCGGTCCGTTCGTTTTCTCTAATTGGCGATAAACGGTTGTAATCGTCCGTATATTTTAGCCCCGATGCAGGCCGGCGAGCTGGGTCGCGCGAACGAACGCGCGCGCGCAAGTCCGAGCGCGTAACTACGCGACGATAAGATCGCGACCGGTGGTCGGTTAACTTTCGTGCGAAGAAATTCCCTTGACGCGGCGTTACACACCGGTGATATATCGACTCCCTCTTTCGAGTAGATTCATTAACTCATTAACTTAGCGAGAAAAATCGTCGGCCGTATATCACGGGGTTCCCGGCCGGGTAATCAAGCGGTCATTCTTAATGCGGCCATAAATTCGCGAATTAATATACCGCCAATTAATTAAATCGCGCAACGCTTTCTCTAACGTTCGAGCCTAGGCCGAGACCCGAGACGCACGGTCTAGGGACAGGGTGGTGGGGGGGAACAGAGAATTGTAACAATCGCTGCCGGACTTGCCTTGTCAACCGAGTAATTGCAGTTAACGCGCTCGTGAATCGCCGCCGTCGCGGCAGAACTCGTTTCGCCCGGTTCGCTCGCTCGCGGCGGAAACTCTCCATCGACGAAAGATTATTCGAACCGTTTAATTGGACGATTATCTCTCACTCGGTTTTTCGTCCCTGCGGTTTTTGTCCTATCAAGGGACCGTCCACGGTTGTCGTCCGCTCACCGCGCGCGCACCGTCGTCGCTCCGCTCCGTAATTAATTATCAAAGAATCAGGCGCGAGAGAGAAACCGGTCCGGTATTTTTCCGAACGGATGATAATTTTATGAACGGCCAACGGCGACGATCGCAGCCAGTCTTCGATCGAGGGTGGCAAACGGTGTCAATGTCGACCGTTCAGGAGCCTCGCGGATCTTCACGGCAGACTAAATACGGCTGGCTTTCTTAAATATTGACTCGGCGGTCGATAGATCCACCGACAATTTCACCATGCTCGGCTTGGTAAATACGTACAGGGCTACCGGTGGGGGTGGTGGTGGTAGAATATCTTGCCAGAGGCGTTTTCACTCGACCGCGCCGTATTATTTGAGACATCCTGGTATATTAGTTGATTGCGAAATTTTGCGAGAATTTTTATAGGCTCGCGGCGGACACTGAGATTAATTCAACTACTGCGTTCTTCGTGAATTGTCACGGACGATTGAGAATAGAAAGAAGCAACACTCGCTTCGAACAAATTGTGTACTTTATGTTTCTTAACCGGTCAGCTGTCGCAATCTCTCTTCGAAAAGTGTTTAAGTTACCGTAATTATAGTTACGTTTGATTTTCTTCATAGTTTGTTTAAATACAACACTTTTATGAAATGTATAATTGACTAGAGGAATATGAAAGTGTACATACAGAGTGTCCCAAAATTATGGTATTTCCGAGAAATGAAGGATTCCTGAGGTGATTCGAAGCAACTTTTTCCTTTACAAAAATGTTCTCCGAGGCATTGTTAACGAATTATCCATGAAAAACACTGACCAATGAGGGGCGAGTTCGCTCGGCGCTAGGCGACCGAGCCAATGAGCGGAACCGAGCTCCGTGCGCTCGTTGGCTCGGCCGCTGCGTGCCAGCCAAGCTGCTCGTCTCTCATTGGTCACTGTTGTTTCGTTAATAACTCGTAAACGAAGCCACGGATCGCATTTTCGCTAAGGAAAAAGTTACTTCAAATGATCTCATGAACCCCTCAGTTCCCGGAAATACAATAATTTTGGGACACCCTTTATATCCTTCTTAACCAGTCGGCTGTTATCGACAAGTATACTCAGAAACGGCAATACAAGCAACGACAATATTTTGTGCTGCGACGAGTATGCTCGTCAAAAATAGTGAACTGGTTAAGGACCGTCTAACGTTTTTAGTACACATCTCATCCATTTATTTCTATCATATATTCAAAAAAAGTTCCAGAATTCCCTAACGACACAGAAGACAATTGATCTCATCGTCCAAGAACGAAACATAGAAGCCAATACATTTTCAGCGAAAGTGACCAAGAGGATCGGCGTGAATCGTTCGAACGTCGTCCCTCTCGAAACAAGGTAAAAAGAGGACCTCGCAGGACCTCGGGGGAGAGGTGGACACGCCGGTAAAAAAGGTGACCCGGCTAGACAGACACGGTTACTTGCGAATTCCTTTGTGATCCATTTCCCGCTATGGGGTCCAAGAAACGAGACGCAGCGGTTAGGTCTCTGTCGCCGAGGACCCGAGACGCCCGCTCGTTGCCAGTCGCCGCGGGTCGTCGTCGAGAGCCAAAGCGAATGCATCCAGGCAAGAGGGAAGAGATTCAGGGAAAGCTCGTAAGGGAAACTAACTGGAGTGGCGTTCACGAATGCGGCCGGGTATACAGGTCGCGCAATTTGTATCGGGCCTGGATGCGTTTTTAACGATCGGTTTGATGGATGATGGCCGGGCGCGGCGCGGCGCGGTGCGGCGCGGTGCAGAGCGGTACGGCTTGGCGCGTCGATCGAGACCTTGAAAAATGATGCTCCAGATCGTTGTATACGGCAGACACTCGAGCATGGTCGGGTGTCAGGGTCGGGACTCGCGCAACACCGTCGATTCGACGGGCATACACGCCCGGGGGTAGAGAGGACGGCAGCTCCTTTTCGGTTAATATGTTTTCGCGATCCACAAAGCGCCCGGTTGGGAGTCAAAGACAATTAATAACCCTCCGCAGGATCATTTATCGCGACAGTTTAGCCCCACGAAGGCGAACCGGGTTTCTCGCCGCGCCTTCACACGCGCACGTACACGCAGAGACGCGCACGCACACACGCGGCACCACCTGACCCATGCGCGCGATCGTCTCTCGAGAAGCGACCGACCGATCTCCCGGCGCATTGTTCGTCTCCTCGGCCCGTGACCGATCCAATTTTTAACTGTGACGATCCCCCCCCCTCCCCTATGCACGCACCATTTTCCTCAGCCACTCCAGGTTAATCGAGAACGCGCAACGGCAACAACCCTTGCCACTTGTGGGAATCCGCCGCGCAGGATTCGTTGTCCCCGCGAACGTTTAGGGGAGCAGTGGCATCGCTTGTGTGGCATCCATTGAGGAAAGCAGAGATCCACTGTCGGTGTCGCGAACTCGCGAGAAGAGAACTTTCCGAGATCTACGCAACCGGACACGCGTTCAACTCCGCTCGCGTCTCGTAAGAACCTGCGAGAGGTCCGCGAGGGACACGCGTAGTTGTTGCATCTCGTGTTTCCGACTCGCAGTTCGCACCGGTTCAAAGTTTTATTATTGTCCCGCCGGTAACGCGAAAATAAAACCGAACAATATCGAGCATCTGGTCATAAATTACATGTAATCTAGAACGACAAGCGTTTTTGCGCGATCGGTAGTACGGTGGCGAACGCGTCGCGGCCTCGTTTGCGGCGTTCACTGTCACAAAACACTAATAACTATTCACTGGATTACGAGCGCATCGTTCGCAAAAAGTGGGTTTCTCAAACGACTTTTAACGGCGGCAAGGGTTAACATCGCAACTCTCCGCAAAGACGTCTCGGACGATTGCCTAGACGCGAGTCGCGATTTGGGAAATACCCGGCGATCGAGTTTTATGCCGCGAATAAATTGCCCTGTTCCAATAATTCAGCGTCGTTAATTCCGCTTTAATTACGCGTTCCGGTGATTTACAATTCGACGGTGCCGCGCGCGGATTTTATGCGGCCGCCGCGCCGTTCCCCGCCGGCGCGGCCAGCTCGCGGCGTTCTGGCCGTCGCGTGATTTAATCTCCGTTTAAACAACGATTAAACAAGCCGCACCGTCGATTTATAATATCGTAAGAAAGCGGAATCCTTTTCCGACTGTATCGGCCGTTAATCTCATCCGTGATCTCGTTCGAGTCGCAAGGAGAATTAACATTTCGGTGTTTCCCCGAAACGATTACTTGGTCGAACTTGTATAGTCGAATTCTTGAGGAAATAAAGTAATTAGTTTATGGAGGTGGCCCGGTACCTGAAGTTTCGGGTTAAAACTGTATCGGGTATTTTCTTCGGGTTTCCGAAATCGTAAAAACGGATTAGGGAACGTTTCTAAATCCAGAAATCTATTTACAATTATCGTGTTATATGACCCACACGAAACTTTTGCTGCGTGTCGGACGTAATAAATTAGCAGTAATGTTCTGCGATGATAATATTCTGTGACATTTTAATAATGAAATATGACACTTTATTGATTCACCCGAATTCGCACTGCTACTTCAAATAAATGTCCACTGTGCAACGTCCTTTGAAATAGTGAACGTAGATGTTTATTATTATTTCCTAATTTTCTTGGAAACGAGTTGACAGCGTTGAAGTAGCTAATTGGTATCTCGCTTTTCACTTTTGTCAGAGTCCGAATAAATGTTCGAGAAAGAACAAAGTTGATTAGTCTTTCCAACCACTCGTTGCAATGTCGAGTTTCGTCGGAAATTTTAGATCGAGCTCGCGTAATCGTGAAAATCGGTCTCAGGATTGCACAGCGATGAATTTATACCTGAATTGTTCACTCGATTTCTGTCCCGCAGGAAAATTTATTAACAATCCAGCGTGAACGTGATTACCAAACAAATCATAAGGCGCGGGGTCAAGTAGATGGAAATTCTAACTCTTGCGACGTTAATTCCTCGTTTCTTGTACCGAAGACGAAGCGAATATTCTCCTCCAGAATGATAATTGCCATGCTGCTCGCACAGTACGCTGACGGTGCATCGAATACTTTTTATCAGCTCGATTCTCGGTAAACAGCACGGAGAAAAGCAAAATCGCATGCTTCGGGATTGAAACGAAACACAGAAGTTGTTTCTCGATAGAGCGATTGCTATATAAAATGATAAAATATTCTTGCGATGTTATTGTACTATCGGTAGAAATTGACAGCGAAGACGATGCATTTAATCATTTGATCTTGTTCAAAATATGAATCGATGTGTCAAATAATAACTGCCAAACGATGACCATGAATAGACTCCAAACATAATGCACTCATGTTATCCCCAATTGAAAGAAGTTTTTCATCTATCTCTTTACAAAGCAGCTTGAAAAAGTACAAATTTGTATAAAACATCTCAGATCGTTAATAATTGAAAATGTTTCCAAGGAAGTGATAACGATCTTGCAAAAGGTGCAACTATCGAAGAACGAACACACTGCAGCGATTTCCATAAAAAGGGCGTGCTTAAAGCTTTGATCGACGAAGCATGTCGCGGACAACAAAGTTGAAAGCAATGCAGTTTCTCCGGAAACCGCGAGCGGAAGGAAGCACGGGAGAGTGTGGTTCCTTGTATTTCGCGTCCGATCGAGTCCCGAAGCGGCTGGCATCGGCCTCAGATTAGAAAAGTAACGGGTTCGGGGGCCCGTGTACCGTTAAATGCATGTCTGTCGGGACGTTGCATCGAGATAAAGTCTCGCTGGAAAAGCCGGCGTATCCTCGAGCACCGTTTTTCGCGGACGTCGATTGGAACTCGGTCGTGGAACAGGTCCCGACCCGGCGTGACCCGGGGGCCCGACTGGCCCGCGATTGCAGGGGCCGCTCAACCGACGCTTCCGTTTCCCGCCAGGCACCGCAAAAAGCCGAGATAATACGCGTATTTGCCGGGACTTTTACGATTTCGGGGCCCGCCGAGGGGTGGAACGGCAGAAAGGCGTTAAGTCAGATCCTCGAGCGGGCCCCGCGGAGGGTTAATATGCAAATGAGGACCGACGATTCTCGGGTACGAAGGACCGCGGCGAAGGGTTCCGAACCGTTGATCGGCCGACAGATACAAACGCGAGTTTCGAAACTGCACTCGCCGTTCAGATTAAGGTTAATTAAACGCCGTCGATGCTCTAGGAGGCGTCCTCTTATCGATGCTAATTTAAAGCTATTCTACGTGTCCACGCTTTCTCCTACAAAGCAATCCTTTTCGAGACTGGTCTCGCGCGCGCGAACGCCGTGGATTTTCGTCGACTTTCTCCTAAAATTAGTCGATAGACCATGTAATCTTCGAAATTGCCGTTCGACAGGATCCACCGGGAATTTATTCGAGGCTCTTCTCCGACGGAGAAATCGGCGTGCTACCATTTTGAACAGGCCCGAAAGAAACGGTGGCACGTTTACCGCAGGCCCCGAGGCCTCCGACGACGTACAAGTGGGTAATAACCGTATGAAAGGGCAACAATAGTGGCTGACACACCGCAACCAGGCGAAAAAAGAGAGAGGTGACGGGGTGAGAGGTGGGGGGCAATAAATATATTTTGACATGGGAGAACCGGGCTGGGCAGCTATGCATAATAATTGTAACGCTTCCTCCCGTCTCTCCCTCCCTTCCTCTCGCCATCTCGCTCTATCTCCTTTTCTCTTTCTGTCCCCCTCCCCCCTCTCTCTTTCTCATGCTCTCGCTCCCTCCTTCCGTATCGCACACGTGCGTGTGTATACGTCAACTTCCGTGACTCTTGCTCGCCTTTATGCGACGACAAAAGTGCCGGCCTTTGTGCGGCCCGAATTACGGCACTGTCTACCAGTAGGCAAATATTATAGCAACAGGCAGCCGCGAGGGGTGACGATAATGTTTTCATTTGCGAGCAACCCCACGACCAACCGCACCACTCCCAAGGGTCGCGCGGCGTACCCTATGGTCGAGCGTACTCTCGAGAGTCCGAACGAAATGACGCCGGTGTGCCTGACGCGGGGACCGCGGGGGAACGGCGAATCGCGGTCGCCGATCTTTATTGGCCGGGAAAAGACGACGCCGACGACGCTTCTTCCTCGCGGGAAGCCTTTTCTCCCGAGGAATTCGTGAAAGCGTCGAACTTCCACGCAAAAAGCTAATACCTTGTTAACCGTATAATGGAAACGCCGGTCTCGCGAGACCGTTCGAATTGCTAATCGCGCCGGACGAAGCCGAAGAATGCACGGTGACAGAGAATTCGTCGTGTTCGATAAGAACTTTCCAACCGGCGCGCGCGGGTTATGTTCTCCGATCGAAATCCCCGGCCGGCGGGCCATTTTTAACGGGCCAACGGGGCCCGCGCCGCAATTACGGACGCATTATCAATTTCACGGCGCTGTCTAATCGCGAGCAAAACGCGGACACTTCGGGTGTAGACATTAACTTACGAGGGATAAATGGGGCGGTGAACGGGCCGTAAGATTGACGAAACGCCGTTGATCACCGGCTGAACGCGAGTGATTTATTCCCCGGTTTTTCTAAGCATCATTAGCCGGCCTTTTTCATCCCTTTGCCGCCTTTCACGCGCACGGTGCCCGTGCATTGTGACCAGAATCTCCGTCGCTTTCGTTCACTTGCGTCATGGGACACTGACCGGTGGATAGGTGCACGTCGAACGAAGGGGTCAATGACACTGGGTTGGGATGTTCGTTCGACGATTCGGACGCGTCTTAGTCGCGTTATCGCGCGGGACCGGAGACGTCGACGCCCGCATATAGCAGACGTCGTCGGATCGTATGAGAACTGTTTCACTCACCTTCGCAGTTTGACGATATCCAAATGAAACTGGCCAACCGGTGTCCGTCCGCACCACAAACTTAATAACAGTCTTCCTCGGAACCAAGTCCTCTGTCACACGTTACACATCATGTCCGAGCGTTTCTGCTACCTCGGCGAGCAAAAACTTTGATCGTAAGAATCGTTCGATATTCCCGGCACACACTGTTCGAATAGCTTAAGTCCTGTTGCGCGGTCACGTGGCGTGATAGACCGGGACCTCGTGCACACCCTGGAGTATACAGCAGCCACAGATGATATCGTCCACCTCGGTCTCGACTGGGCCTCGTTCGCAACCCCTCGAAGGACGCGCGAATGGTTGACCGTTCCCCACGATGCGGATCCGAAAAGTGGCCCCGAGTGCCTCTGGTCACTGGGACGATCCAAGCGAGTGCCGATGCCTGCTCTCCTCTCCACCTTCCGTCTGTCTACCGAACTATCTATCTATCTATGTATGTATCTATATATCTATCTATCTATCTATGTATCTCTATCTCTCTTCCTTCTCCTCCTCCTCCTCCTCTTCTTCTTCTTCTCTCTCGCTCCCTCTCTTTCTCTCTCTCTCCACCTCTTGTCGTCCTCGATCCTCGATGAAATTTTTCCTCGACCTCCGACTGACTAACCAACTGTCTATCTACTTGTCTGTCCGCCTCTCTCGAACATCCACGAGTCACGGTGCGGCCACGTCGATGGACGGGAGAGGACTGGCGCTTCGCGATCGCTACGACCTGTTCGACTGCATCGAAGGCGCCTAAAGAGAGCCACGGCGTACCAACGGGATCCGATTGTCCACCGCTGGCAGGGAGCAACCCGTACCTGCCCATCGGTATACGCCCATTCACTCGGCGACCAATGGGACTCGATCGGGCCCCGCTGCTCTGCCAATCACGAGCGACTCGGTCCCGGAACGACGGCCACCCAACTGCCCCCTACTCCTTCAGATTTCTCGATTCTCCACTCCGCAGTGTCTACCGATCCTCGTGTACTGTTCCAGCGAGGGCCCCGTGGGGATTCGGTCGCCGCTCGAGGTTCGATCGCCTATCTGCCCCGGGAGGAAGCAGATTCGCCTGAAGGAGTGGGCACATGCGATCCTCTGTTTATCTCTGGTTCTATTGTTTTCCCGCTCTCCTTTCGTTGGGAACTCATGAGATCCGAACGCGTTCGAAATTTTGGTTGGAGTTGTTGGAGGATTCTACTTTACAACCCTTTGAATGCTTGAAATCGTTCGATGTTCATTTTCAGGCGAAGATTAACAACGGAGATACGATTTTGAAAGGGTTGAAAGTATTCTGCTATTTTGTGTTCGTCGCAAAATGGTGAATTCGATCTGAATGATCGTTATGTGGACGATGTCCATTTGAGTTGACCTTCGGAGACAAAGTTTCGAATATTTCATGAAACATTTGGTGAAGGTTCGACTGTGTTTTAGACTTTGTTAGGAGTATTCGAAGAACTGTTATAAATCAAAAAGTTCATTTCGAAGAATTTTGAGATATCGAGATCGAGTTTCAGATATTTTATGGAACTCAATCTGCTCGTCATTGGATTAAAATTTTTGAATACTGGAAAGACTAGGCAGCACCGATCATTAGCTACCGCGAAGTAGAGCAATGCCCTAACGAACGATGCTGCACGAGAAACAATAGAAAACGGATGTGGTATTAGGTTTATTGGAAGGACGACCCAGACAATAGGTACAATAAATTCCCTCCAGTTGTACAACAGAATGAAAAGAAAATTTTAGAACGAGAGGTACGATTATTCGAGCCTCGTGTACTGCTTTTATAGTCGCCCATTGTCAACAAGTATAACTGACCACAAATTGTCCATTTCTGTTTACAGGTATTTATTGTACTTTATTGTACACTGTGACAGTATAAACATGGGCCGTTCGGTGTATTTTACTGCCGGTCGTTCACCTGGGTAAGCATCGAGCACCATCAGCTGACCTAGACGCTGTGTACAAAAACTAGCATCGCGCCAGCGTTTTTATACACAGGCCTGTGTGACACGAGCAAGAAATAGTTCAGCGGAGATTTCGAGTTTATACAGTATGTCCCAAAATTATGCTACTTAATTATGGTTCCCTGAGTCATTCGAAGTAACTTTTTCCTTAGCGCAAATGCAATCCGTGGCTTCGTCAACGAGTTATTAAAGAAGAACAGTGATCAATGAGAGGCGAGCAGCTTGGCTGGCGCGCGGCGGCTAAGCCAACGAGCGCACATTGGCTCGGCCGCCTCGCGCCAACTGATCTCGTCTCTCATTGGTCAGTATTTTTCGTTAATAACTTGTAAACGAAGCCGCGGATAGCATTTGCGCTAAGGAAAAAGTTACTTCAAATGACCTCAGGGACCCCCCATTTTCCAGAAGTGCCATAATTTTGGGACATACTGTAAATAAATAATGCGATGTTTTGACAGTATGTTAATTAATATTACCATTTTGTTATTGTTTCAGGACTTGTTTTGACAGTATGTTAATTAATCTTACCATTTTGTTATTGTTTCAGGACTTACTTAATTCGAAACATATAATCTGTTTCTCTAGTATTTTTGTGTAACGTTTTCTTTTTGTAAAACTATAAGCGTATAAACGTATGAACATTTATAGTATTCTGAACTATGGCTCTGGGTTATATGTCCTTCATTTTTCTATTAGTAGCTTAAAAAGGCGTTGCAGGTACCAGTGTGATGCATTGCAAATCCCCGCCTTTTATAGTCAATATACCTGCGATTTTTAGCAAGTTACTAGTTTGTTTCGTTTATTTATATATTTCATGTTGTATGGAATAATTTACGATTGTAAATATCTGTCGATTTACAGACAAAGAAGCGGTCTGTAATACCGATTGAAACACTGAGAGATTATCTATGGTTGCTCTAACCTCGAAGTAACGTAACGCTGATATCTTTAAAAAGTAATAATTTGCAATCTGGTTCGTCTTGGTATGTAACTTTTACGGAGTTATGTAGAGGAAAGTATTCTGAAAATATACCGTTTGTCCGAAACTGTGACTCCTTGGGCGTCAAAATATATTCCTTGTTAAATGTAAGAATTTTTACACTTTTTGTATTTTATTAAATATTATATTTTTTTATGTATAGGATACAATAATTTTAATTTAAGCTACTGTTTCCTAACGAGAAATATTGTCTTCTAATGTAAAAAAAAGCAAAGGAAAAAATTAATTAGGTCCCTCAGGACATTGCATGGAAAAGAAGCATAATTTAATTTGTCGAAATCTATTACAATTTATGATCATTTTCATTAATATTTACACTTTCGGGGGTACTGGACATTTAACAAGCAATAAAAATTGACTGGAGATCGATATGAAAAAATTAGGTTTTTGTAAAGAGGTCACCAAAATCTTCTTTCCGGCCCACGGCGCGCCATGACGCATCCAAAACCATCGTCGGTGGTGATGTAGCTGTTGGAGGCCTGAGCAGTGTGCACGGATTGCGGCGGTGGCTCTGACGAGCATAGGAGATGGACAATGAGTTTTTGCAAAACTATGTCACCGGTTGTGCAGTCGGCGAAATCGTCCAGTACCTTCACGTTGTGCTCTCGCAGGTCTCTTGCGGCCAACTGGACTGCTAAGACGCTATGACCCACTTTCGAATACCCTAAGTGGAGGGAGAAGCCCTGGGGTAGACTAGATAGAGGGGCTGAATGGTGGCGGTCTACTCCGGGAGGGTGAAACAATAAGTAAACGGTATGAATTTTTTTTAAGCTGTTAGAATTAGTCTACCAGGCAATGGCAAAAAACTTGTGTTCCAAAATTGCAATCGGTTAGCGCATCACGAAAATTTAAAAAATGCATTTTTTAGTACAGCTACGAGCTACAGTAAAAATGTAACAATGTAAAAATGTAAAAATTTGAAAATTAAGAAATTTAAAACTTTAAAAATTTCAAATTAAAAAATTAAAAAATTTTTAAACTTAGAAATTACCTATTTTTGATTAAAATCCGTGATCTCGCCACTGTCTAGTAAAATAGCCCCTGTAATGGTTTAAAAGTTATATCGTTTTAAAAATTGTACGAATACTTTCTTACGAACACCGTATTCTGTGCCCCAAACCTAGTTCAACCTTAACCGAGTCAAGGTGTTCTTATGTACTACTTACTTTACGAGGCACGTTTTTTACCCGAAGAACGCGATGCAGATTTATCATACGAAGCAAGAATATTGAAGGAATGATTTCCTAAAACCACTATGTGGAATAACTCTCGTAATTGCTTGCATCTGCTTATTCACAGAATAATTTGTTGTCGAGCCTATAAACGAGCCTAAAAAGTAGCGTATAGATTCTACGTCGATAAGATCGTACCCCATCGATGCATCGTCCGGACACTTAAATTTCAATCAAGCCTCGACGCCCAGCATCTTCTTACCACATTGGTCCTCCTGCTTTTCCGTTTCTCAACGTCTCGGAACCAAATTCTCCGGAATACATAGATCCGAGTCCCGACAACAGTCTGCACGCGCACGCCTAAGTCCGAGACGCATCGACCAGGCGGAGTGGCTCGCCCATATAATTTAGTTGCTGGCCTGAAAGACGTAAGCGCTCGTAATGATAGCTATTACCTGCTCGCTGGTTCAATTAACGTACAGATCCGATAAACACGCGCGAGAGGGAGGGGGGGTTTACTCGAGACGGACGGAGGCGCGGAACCGTCTTCGATGTTGTCGCTTCCATATCGGTGGCTGCTGGGAACGAAGATCGACCTTGCGAAATCACACGGGTACAATTAGACATCCCGGGCTAATCGCGAGGCCGAGCGGAGAGAATTTTAGAGCCGGGAATCGGGGGTAAAGGTGCGGATACCCCTCTCGATTCGATCGCGTCCAATTTCCAAGCGTTTCCGATGCCGAGCGGATTCCAACGAGTTAGAGAAACTGGTCGACCCAATAAAATGTCGAAAGGCGTCCGCAGAGTAGAGTAGGAGGGCAGGAAGGACGGGGTTGGACGGCGCCATAAATTAAAGAAGATGTCCACCCGTAAAAATTAAACCATAGAAACTGGTTTCGAACGTAAAACGTTTCTTCTCCTCCTGCTCTCGATCCCTCCCCTCTCGTCCCCGCCCTCGCCGACCTCTGGCTTGCTTTTTCGTTTCGTTTCGAGTCCCCACCCAACGCCCATGACCCTATGAATCCTGCGGAGCCCGGTGCTTTTTGTGGTCGCGTCTCCCCTCTCGCTCTGTCTCTCGCTTCCTCGTTTAACGACCGATTTCATTTTATCGAGATAATGCCGGCGAAGAAGCGGCTACAAATCTGGGAAAGTCCGCTACGTTTCGACCCGATCCTACGGTTTTTTTCTCCTCTCTTTCTTTCGTTCTCTGTCTCCCCCTCTCCCGTCCCTTTCTTTCTTTCATTCTTTCTTTCTTTCGTTCGTTCTTTCTTTATTTCTCTCGTTTTTTACGAGCCAGATAGCCGATGATGATGGTGTCGGTTGACCCGGCCCCGGACGGGTACACGATACACACACCTTGGAATCGGGAATCGTAAGAATTGCGTCACTCTAACGCTCGATCTTCCAATTCCTGGGCCGCCGTCATCGATCGAAAGCCGCGTCCACCACGGGCCGGCTCGTAATGGATCGTAAAACCGATCGGAACCTTGTTCCAACGCGGCGAAATTTATTCTATTAAAGGTCCATGTAAATTTCTGTCTCGGGGGCCTGATAAAAAAAAAAGGAGAAAGAAGTCGGGTTGAGCAACCTCCGCTAAATAAACACTAATGTTTCTACATCGCTAATTCATATTACAGCGCGGCGTCCTCTTTTTGTTCGCGACAAAAAATGGGGGTCGAGAAACGGAATTGATAGCGTTCCATCGTTCCTTTTTTCGCACGTGTGTTCATTTAAATATTTCTTGTATTTTGTTTGTCGCTTCTTACCACGGCCAGGTAGCACGGGACTCTTCTTCTCTGATTGCTACGTTCAATCTCGTCTCCCATTTTTACCACTTTCCACTGGATGCACCGGCTCTTAAATTTTTTTACACCGCGTTCTTAATGCCTCGTTCGATTCTGCAATCAATTTTAATGGAATCGGATTTTATGCTCTTGCGACAAAAATCCAATTTTCAAATTGCTATTAGAAGAGACCAATCTAAGACCAGTCTAAGACTAAGATTAAAGGAATTTTACGTCAACGTGTTAGCTGCGGTTTATTAACATTATTAAAGGAAAACATAAATTTGCATTTCTGATTTTTACAGTGGACACGAACAATTTTCATTCTGCCCAAAAGATTCGGCACCTATCAATCAATATTACACATTCTTCTATCCATTTATAACATATTTCAGCAATTTGTAATTAGCAATTTGTATAAATGCATCTTACCAAAAATTAATGAACCTTAAGAATCAAGAATCTCGAAATGAAGAAGTTCATTTGTCTCGGAACATTTTGTGCAATTATGACACATTTTAGCGGCGAAATTTCCGAATACCTCGCAACGATCACAAATTGAGAAACTGCTAAACCAATTTTATTCGTCTCGAATCATTTTGTCCATAGAAAATAGCATGTCCCTCCCCGCGTCCAGGCATTCCGCCGCCATAAATAATTTATCCGACTTCTGGCAGGCCGGTGTCGACGTGGTAAATCTCGCCGATATGTCTGTCGATGTGTAGCAAACAAGAGAGGCGCGGCAAGCGTCGTCCGATTCGTGATCAATTGGCCGAAAATAATCCGGATCTATTTGCTTGCGAGTCCGCCGATCCGCTGCTGGTCCTCCACGTTTTGTCTGCCGCCGGGTCGTCCCTGTGTGCCAGCTCGTTCATGCAGAAGCTCATCCCTAGAGCAGGCAGATGGGGCTAATATGAACTCGATTCTGCCCCCGAAGATATGAACTCATTCTTTCGAAGGTGTCTGCCCACCGACACGGAAGGAAACAAGATTTATCGTGCTCTCGACGACGAACTGTGACCTTTCTTTCTCTCTGTTTCGGTGACCTCTCCCTTCTCGACGGTGAAACGGCTCCTTCCAACGATCTCGAGTGGCCCGGGGTTGTTGCAGTTGTCAACGCTGCGACCTTCTTCTCCATTGTAATTCCACTAATGAAAGATTCGAGGGACGGAACAATCGTCGGGGATTATGCAGGATCGGTCAACTCTCAACTTTTGCGCCCATGGGTGTCGGACTTTCTTCCGGAAAAAAACTGGGATGGAAGAGCGTTGAGCTATAGACGGTACAGGGTGTCCCAAAACTGTCTTGCAATCCGGAAATGGAGGATTCCTGAGGTCATTTGAAGCAACTTTTTCCTTAGCGAAAATGCAATCTGCGGCTTTGTTTACGAGTTATTAACGAAAAACAGTGGCCAATGAGAGGCGAGCTCACCTGGCGCGAAGCGGCCCAGCCAACGGGCACGCGAAGTCCAGTTCCGCCCATTGGCTCGGCCGCCACGCGCCGGCATACCTCACCTCTCATTGGTCGGTGTTTTTCGTTAATAATTCGTAAACAAAGCCGCGGATTGCATTTTCGCTAAGGGAAAAGTTACTTCAAATGATCTCAGGAACACCCAGAAATGTTTCTACGGCGTTTATATTTTATCTTTGTAAGAAAGAATAATTCTGTTTCTGTTTCTATAAAATAATTCATGAAGATCAAATCACGAGTTATCCGCACTAGTGAAATCTTCCAACATTCAAACGCTGTTATCTCGAAAGTGTGGTTGAGAGTATGAAAAAATGACATATAACAAAGTCGTAGAGAACTATGTTCCCTTTTAATCTTATTTGAACAAAATTTCGATAAAACGAATCCTTTTCGTGAAATTCGTTAGAAATTGAAAAAATATTGCAGAACTTCGAAACTTTAAAGATCTGTTGGCTCTCCCATTGTCCGAACGAAATAATTTTTTATAGGAATGATAAATACCACCTTGTTAGTTAGTCTTCTTCTGCCAGGAAGAAGGGTACCTAGTTGTGTTTTCAATGTAAAAACGAGTTAAACGTTTAATCCATCCATATTCGAACTCGTATAAAACTGGAAGAAAATTTCGACTCCTGCGAATAAACTAACAAATCGAACACGGCAAATAAAACCTACAGTTGTAATATTAGAAACGTAATATTAGACCTCAGAGAATTGAAAACTGAATTTCCATATGGAATCAACGATTCCAAGATCGTTCCGAGGAACGGCGGAGGCTATCGACGGCAAAGTCGATGCCCGTTACAATGCGGATCGATCATCGCGGGAGGAACACATTGAAATTCAGGCTATCCGCGGAACTGAATTATGACGTTCGATCGCGGCCGGCCGGGGCGAGCGGCGATCGCTTAGGCATTCCCGAGGTTTCAGGAACGCGGGGACGATTAATTGAATTCCGCGGGCCGATCCGCCGGCAGCGCTGAAAACTGGCACTCAATCTCATTAATCGAAAGCGCGGCGGAATGTCGTAAGAGCCGGTGCAAGCGGCGCGAACGGCGTTTCTCAGCCGGTCTGGCTCACGCCGACGTGCGAATCGTCGTATACGCGAATCATCGTATATGCGAAACGCCGCCGCAGCCGCGACGTCCGTTCGTCGTCACCGGTAATCGATTACCACGGCCGGATTATTAAGCGTCCAGCTACCCACGAGCGAAGAAAACGCATCGCACTCGCGAGGAGGTCAAAGGGACACGAGACGCGACTTCTCGCTGCGAAAACTCTGCGAATCTCGCGGCTCGAACCGTGCGAGCCGCATCGTCCATGCCGGCGTTCAAGTTTCCAGGGAAACTGACGCCTTGGCATCCGTTGTCAGCTGGAACGGCAACGCGCGAAAATCCTCGATAAATTGGCTAAAATTGGCAGCACGGAATTTTATGAAACTATATTCACGGTGTAAATTTACGGATCGGATTAACTCGGACGGTGTAAATGTCAAGGTTTCACTTCAGGGTACGAAAACGATATGTAAACATCATGATTTTCAAAGTTTTGTTTTCGTTTAATCCTTCAACCACGGGCAACATATTCGCGTTCTAATTATTTTTTAAAATTTGATTGGCGAAATGCTTTATTCATTAAGGTTTCTTTCACTTTATTTCTTGTTAAATACCATAATCACATTTGTCGAGAATGTAACAAAATATTAATGAAAATTCAAATTCCTTCTGAATTTTTCTTTATCTCTTTTATATCTATTTTAATTTAATTCTTAGGACGCGTCTGTAGAACAAATAAAATACCGTCGTAGTTCGAGGGTTGATGCTTTTGGAAGATTTAAATGTCTTTCTGAGTGGATCGATAGATTCTCATTTACGAAAAATGAACGGGAAAAAAATCACGTTTATTTGGTAAATTATCTGCACTTCGTGTACCGTGGTGGGAAAGATGAATTTTATTCCTGCATAGCAAAAAGAGGACTTTAATTTCTCATTTCATTCTCGTTTCTCAGTTTCATTTCGTTAAAATAATTTCGTCTCTATGAAATTTCTGCGGCAGCTGACTCAGATTATGATCGTCGTAATCCAGTCATCCTAAAACCTCTGTAACAGTCAAAATTGCCGCAACGAAAGTGGACCAGAAATTTGGAAACAGCGTCTAGCGATTGAGAACACAAAGGTGTAGATTATTAGACCGTGGAGGATCGGAACGAGGAGACATCCGAAACAAAAGTGACAAGGGGCTGGATGAAAAATGGACCGCGGTAATGGTCCGTTCACCCAGAAAAGGGATGCCAGGGAACGTCGTCGAGGCGCGTTTATCATATTGTGGGCAAACATCGTTTAGTCACCTAGCAACCCGGCTCTCGAGTGACCATTCACGCGGGACTCCTACCGTTGCGGAGATCCCGCGCGAAAGGACCCTTTTTCAGCGGGTCACGAGTCCAGTCGGAAACGGCAACGCTGTTTGTCCCGATCTCGACTAACGACGTTTTGACCAGAATCCCCTCCGGGTTCTTAAAGAAATCTGCGCCGGTACGAATCCTATTAGGGCTCGTTAAAGCGTCTTTTTCATCGCGCTGTCAGTCGACGGAGTTTCCTGTGCGAAACGTCCTCGCAAACCGCCGCGTAACGGATACTTTGGCTTACCGACTGCGGATGGACAACCACGCTGGCTTTGAATTCGTCGTTTGCTGTCAGTTCCGAGCTACTGATCATCCTCAGTGGTAAATCTCCGGTTCTCGCAGGTGTTTTCCCGGTGCCGTTTCGAAATTCGCTTTTCTCCGCTGGCTGTTCACGCGAGGTTAAATTTATTTAATCTGCCGGGGCTGTAATCTGTTTAGTGGATAACTGGTCGGAGCGTGCACCTTTTGTTACAATGCCTTAGCCAGGGCACATGCAGCTAGATACAATGGATTTCATTGAACAAAGTGAAATTTGTATCGATTATCGAAATTCACGTTTTCCATGGAAATCGCTCAGTCGTAATCAGTTTTCGCGTGAAAGCGTGACGATGGATTATGGAAAACTCTCTAAAAACAGTTCTGAAATAATTACAATATAATATACAATACAATATGATATAGTTGTTACTATAGGCTACACAATGCAGCCACGTTTTTTTTCAGAGAAATCAGTCTCTTATAACAGTTTTCAAATTCGAAGTACCATTTCCAAATGCAGAGTGGCCACTGAAAAAGCGAAGGATTTGAAAAGGTCACAACTTGTTCATTTTCAATCTCTTTTATTTTCTTTATCCATAAATTATACAGCAATTCTGCATATAAAATGGAAAAATCAATGATTAAAACTCAGAGAAAATACCTGCAACATTTTAATGTCAAAGTACATTTCAAAAAATGCTAAATTGCTTGGCCTTCGCGTTCACTTGATTTGACGGTCCCAAATTTCTTTTTATGGGACTACGTAAAATATAAAACACGTAAATAAACCTCGAAGAATTCGCGAGCAGGAAAATGGCGGACGTTGTTTTTCGCACATAATACGAAAGAATATCGATTAATTATGTTTCATCAAACGTGTTCGCGAATGCTATTTTTCTTTTATATCATTCAGTCGTTCAGCGGGGCCACCCAGTAGAAGCAACGTTCCAAAAGATAGCGATAAACGCTAAAATTCAGCGACCAACCGGACCGAGCAATTGCTTCGACCCCGGAGCTCCTATCGTCTCCTATCAGCGGGCATTCTAAAAGTAGCAACGAGATGGCGATACTCGATCGAGCACCGTCGAGAGGTTGGAGCCAGTTCCCAGCTCGGCGCGCTATCATCCGGCGGCAGTCCGCGATCGGCAGAGTTATCGGTCACCGTTGCACCCCCGACGAATAACTCTCCGGCTCGTTGAAAAAGGACAAAGAGGGTAGGTTCTGTGCTAACGTTCGCGGGCGTCGTGCATCGGCTGGTATCGATTTCACCGGGGACAACGACGAATTATTTCGAGTGATCCGCTGGAAACAGGATCTCGAACGTACGCGTGTCCTTCGGCGGGTATCCTTCCGCGGGAAAGGGCGTAGGCGAATCTTCGATCTCGAAAGCAACTGGAAGTCAACCGGCGGCCATATACGACCGGCACGACCCCACGGGAACTGGGAGTGCACCGCCGGTATCTCGAATCTACTTTGTGTCCTTCCACGGGCACGTCGAGCAACAAAAAGAGAGAGATAGAGAGAGACAGAGAAAGAGAGAGGGAGACGTACACCCTCTCTCTGGGTACAGGTACACCCCTCGCGATCGGTGGGATATACGTTTCAATGATCTACGGCACGACTGGATCGAATCCTCGCTGAAACCGTGCAGGATTCCGTGGACTCGCTGAATCCTTTTACCGATATCCCGCAGACACCCGGCTTTCGGCCAGCCGAGCTCGCCGGGGATTTTGTTTCTCTTAACCGCGATGATGGATACCGATTAAACGGTGATTGATTCCGAAGCTCGCGCCCCCGAGGATGTGGAGTAAATTAATTGCGATTACCGGGATTATTTCTTACCGCGGTTGGAACGCCTGCGAATCGGCCTTTCTTCGGTACGAGAGACATTCTTCGGCTGATTTATGCGCCGAAGTGCGGTATCGATGATTGTGCAAGTTTCTTGCTTCGTAGGAGAGTATACAGTAATGTCTCCCTTACTGACGCTCGGATTGTCCACCAAAATGGATAATTTGGGAAGAGGAGATACGATTATTCGAGCCTTGCGGCTCGTTTTTATAATTGTGGACAATTTATAACTATAAAAATAAACCGCAAGGCTCGAATAATCGTATCTCCTCTTCTCAAATTGTCCATTTTTCTGCGAAATCTGGGCGTCAATTAGAGAGACATTACTGTACCGGGCTGCCGGATACTTGGCCATCAATTAATATGTCTCTAATTCGCTGAATATTCGACGAACATTGGACTTTTCCGAAAAGCATTGCCCTTTTCTTCGCGTCCGATTAAAAAAAGAAAGTCTACTCTTTTCATAGGTCTGCTCGTAAATTCTACGAATAAAACACTAATAATAAAGTCCACTAGTAAAAGTCTACGAAAATAAATCGACTAGAATTAATTAAAACAATTAAATACATTGAGTTGCGAATAGCTTGCTGATACCAATGCAAATTTTTATTTCGACGCATCGTTCCTAACAACGATTAAAAGTCGAATCGGACGAGCATTCCTTCCGCCGAATATATAATTAAAAATATTCTTATCGTTGACCCAACCGTAAGTGACTAGGAGAATATATTTTTCGGCGAGTGCCGTTTTCTGGCCGGAACGAATCGGCACTCGATGCAGGATGACTTCGCAGGGTATCGATGTCCCCGCGTTCAGATGACGAATCAACAATGATCAGCAATGATTAACATCGATCGTGACAGTCGAGTGTCGGTGACAAAGTGGCCCGGAGCCTAACTAGGCTCCCCGACATCTGTTCGATTTGTCACGGGACGGTTTTCCGTGCAATAGATCGGCCCGCGGCACGCAGCCGTCCTCGAGGTCGCCTCTGTGAATAATTGTTGAATACCGCTAATGAGAGTCTAGTGGTGAGAGACGCGCGATATGCTCTCGAACCGCGTCGAATCGCGCTCGTCTTCTTGTGGCGAATCGGCGATCGGCTCGTGAGAACACTGTTTGGGTAACCATGGATTTCGATCGTTTCTATACGCGTAACTAGGCGATTCACCACTTTGTATTGCGCCCTTAATCAGTCAATATTTATGACCGCCAATGAGGGTGCGGACGGATGAATCGCGAGAGGAGCCGATCGCAATCAACCCTTTCGTCGTTGTGTTCGCAACTATCGTTCAATTTGAACCTTCGTGCATCTTTCGCTTGCTAAACGTATCAAAGAAGCCTGAAGTGTGATAGAATTTCATAATTAATACATTTATGATAATCATGATGATAATGTTAATAATAATGAATGCGGCAGCATTGTTAAGAAATCTATATTCACAGACATTAAAAATCGGAAAATGTTATATTCGGCATGCAAATTCCTCGGATGCTATTAACTGTAGGAAAAGCTTAATAAATCCAAAAAATGAAAATGTCGATGATGTTTCATTTCAATGGTTTTGACAAATAGGAATAGAAGCGAACTTATGTTAAGCGAGAAAGTTCTAGAATTTTAATTAGCAGCCAAAAAGATATGGAATCCATAAATGCGAAAATAAACTGTTAATTTTTTTCTTTATGTAAGAAACTTAAGTCTCTTCTCAAATCTATGAAAACTCTTTTTGTTAACAACATAAGTCCTTTACCGAAACGATAAGGTCGGTTTCGGTTAAAAATTTAAGTTTTTGTTCGAATAAATAAGATTCAATGTAAAAAAACTGTTTATTCTATTATTCGAAAATTCTTTTATCCAAGCAATTTCGTCATCCAACTATTTCCGACGCGGAATGTTGCACTGTATTTTTAAACGAAAAGATCGAACATGAACCGAATCAAATAGCAACGCATTTGCGAAACGTTGCGATCTCGAAAGATAAAGATACTCCACTGAACAACGTACTCCGAAATCGGAATCGTTCGTAGCTGCGACGAATACGGTAATTTTTCTTCTTTAGTAGAACGTATAATAATGTATCCGATCATTTTTGCGTGACCAATTCGATCAGCGTCGAGACAACATCGACGCCGGTTTCTCCGTGATCCCGGCTGGGGCTCGTTATCGCCGGGGAAATATTCATGACGATGCAGCGTGGTTGCACGGAGGGTCGCTAGGAAGCCGCTACAGGGTGCATTTTGTACCGCGGAGAAACAATGGGGGAGCGAAATGATAGCGAAGAAAGAGAGAGAGGCTGATCGGTTCTGAAAGCGAAGAGAGCAGCGCCGGGGCCCCTCGTACCTCGGAGCAACGTTCAATCGTGCGGAACGATATTCACCGTGTGGTTCCGTGTTATGTACTGGCGCGGCAGTTTATAGTTGTCATCCATTAAGCGTATTTAGACGCAGGGGTTTCTCGTCACCGGCAGGACGGGTCATTGCTTCCTGTCGTCGGGAAAGCGGGCCGCTCGCTACACTGTCCTCGGCGGTCGTGAATCTCGTTGGATCGATCAAAATAGTAGAAGCTTATAAATCACGTCGAGCTAGAAAAGACCCTGGGATCGTGGATCGAGCACTGCCACGATTCTACACAGTGTTGCGACGAAATCCGGGTCGATTCTCAAACATTTCACGGTTATTTTCAATTCTTCTTTCGAACGTTCGCTCACGTTATATTCGCAACGAAACGTATTACTGGTCCGCAAATCGCAATAAATGAATCATCGACTACTTGGGAACATGTAGAATATCTAAGCGCACGTTTGAATTTAGAAAACAGCGAGCGCGAGGCGGCGGAGCCTATGAGCGGAATTCGGCTTCGTCCGCTCGTTGGCTCGGCCGCTTTACGCCTGCCGAGCTTGCCTCTGATTGGCCAGAATTTTTCCTTAATGTCCTCAGGAACTCCTCATTTCCCGATTGCGAGTGACTTTTGGGACACCTTGTATATGCAACTATGGTTTCGATGAGACTGACTTTCTGGGTCTCGGCAACTGGCATTGCTCGACTTCGTCGCTGCGGCAACTTTATAGGGCCTTACAGTGTAAACCTCGAGACAAAGGCTTGGTGTCGACAATCGACACGCTCGATACATATACAGGGTATTCCATAATTATGTTAACATCCGGAAAGGGGTGATTCCTCAGGTCATTTCAAGTAACTTTTTCCTTAACGAAAATACAATCCGCGGCTTCGTTTACGAGTTATTGACGAAAAACACTGACCAATGAGAGACAAGCTCGGCTGGCGCGGTACTAGGGATTCTGGCGCGCTACCTAATACCAATGAGCGGTACTAGGCTTCGTCCACTAGTTGGCTGAGTCGCCTCACGCCGGGCAAGCTTGCCTCTCATTGGTCACTATTTTTCGTTAATAACTCGTTAACGGTGCCTCGGAGAAAATTTTTGTAAAGGAAAAAGTTACTTCAAATGTCCTCAGGAACCCTCCATTTCCAGATTATGAGATATTTTTGGGACAGCCTAAATGTCACTCTGCAAGGGATTAAAAATCTTGTACAAGATTGGAGTTCTACAAATAATTTCCTAATTGTATCAACTGTAAATAAAAGCAACCCTCGAAATAAGAAACAAGTAATAAAACCCTTCCTCGAAGAAGGTATTGTACAAAATTCAACAAAGGGTTCACGATCTCATTGTGGATCGATGGAGATTTACGAAGGGCTCAAGACGAAAACAAGAGCGTCGATAGAGGATCGCAACAGCCGGCACGAGTTTTGAAATACAATCCGCCGGTGCTCAGGGGACTACCAGACCCTATCTGAAATTTAATATCGCGTCCTCGCGGTTTTCGCGATAAATCGACTGCCCACCGCCTACCGCCCACTCGCGGGGCCCGGCATATTTAATTACAGAAAATCGTTCGACCTTCGCGCTCGGACCTCCCCACGCGTCTATGGGTTTATGTTTGCCCGTGAACCATCTTTCAGAATCCGCTGTCCGTGAACCCCGTCGCGAACAAAGAGACTTAATGAATTCCCGTAAAGGATCACCGAACGCGAACGAATCGATAATTACCGCTTTCGACGGGGAGCGACTGGTGTACTCGTCGGCTCGTCGTCGGGCCCGATTTTATCGCGGCGATCGCGTTCCCAGAGCACGTCGGCCGATCGTTTCGCCTCGAACTGGTGTCGTGTCATATTGACACTTCGGATCGGAGAAGATCTTGCGATAAAAGGTAACGATTGGATCGAAGAGGCATGAAGAAATGTCGATGCAAGTGGCGAGCCAAAGATCTCATTATTTAGGATTTTATTAAAGATATTTCAGTATTATCAAGTTATATAAAGAATTCACTAATTTTAATTATAATTTTAGATTTTTAATATTATTGTTTTTCTTTGCCATGCAGAATGTATAAGTGCATTATTTATCTGTCGTAAATGATACCGTTGCTCAAAGTTTTTCTTTTAACTGAATAATTTTATTAGACTGCGGATCTTTGAACAAAAGGAAAATTGCCTGCATTAATTGCAAGAATTAATGTATTGACATTAAAGTATTGACTATTGTACATTTCACATAATCATCTTAAGGCGAGATAAATAAAATTGATGCAACTGAAATTTATCTAGGATCAATAGAAATGCTGCGACACAATGCGATAAAAGAATTCATCATTAAGTGGTGACCAAAATATACTCATCTAGAGTTGACTCAAGCGATCATCCTTTCGATGAAATCTGCTCTACCAAATAGTGTGCAAGATGTGTTTCCAGAGACGAACGGAGAGTGTAGAACAGTCGTAACCGTGTCTCAACATCGACGAACATGTGCTCCACGAAGATGCTAGGAAATTTCGAGTTTTCCGGTTAGACGCGACCGCTAAATGGCGCGGGGATTTAAGTCGCGGTGTAAAGGAAAGACGCGAGAAACCGGTCGAAGCATCGATTGCGAAGTTGAGTCGTACGCGTGTTCATAAGCCGGCTGGCAGCTCGGATCCGCGCTTGGTCGTATACAATTCGCAAAGTGGCATCGATGGCCGCGCGAACAGATTCCCGGCAACGGTAATCCGAGGAAATTATCGAGCCGTGGGGAGGACAGCGAGAGCACGGTGGCCCGTGCTCGGTAATTACCGTGGCTTTTGGCGCGCAGGGCCCTTTTCATCCCGCGGGACAAAACCGCAACAGCCACAAATCTAACCGCATGGACGCGCCGGCGTTGAACCGGCGACACGTCGTTCGATAAATCTGCTTCGGGAACGCTAACGTGGCCGAATGAATGGCGTTACGGGCCGACGAGCATGTTGAATAAGGGTACGCCGGCTCGTTGACACGGTAGTCAAAATATTGGGGGAGTTGCCCGGCCCGTTGGATCTGCGGCTCCTCTTCTTCTTCCCTCGTCTTTCGTTTTTTTTTTTAGATTTCGCAGACGCTATCGAACCGACACGGTAGCCTCCATGAGCTGGAATACAGATTCCAAGAATAGCCGTGAGACTTCGCTCCTATGGGGCACATTTTCGAAATTCTAGCGGCCTTTATCCGACATTTAATCGGCGTTTGTAATCGATAACGAACGTTGGTGTGTCGGTTTTGCCTTCAGTCTCTTGCTAGATATATTTTTACGTTGAAATAATTCAGATTCTGTTCTTGTGAACGAAGGACATTGTGCTTTGCCGGTGTTGTTATGCCTAGATTGCGGACCTTTATGAGAAATAAAAATTTTCCAAGATGATCGTAAGGAACAGAAATTAAATAAATATAAATTGTTTCTTTTAATTACTTTGATCAGCTGCAGATAATGTAACGATGTTATTAAATTCTCCTTACATCTTCGCATCTTATATTTCAGGTACTCAATTTCACCATAACTGTGTAAAATTCGCAGTCTAATTATGTTCTTCATTTCTTTATTTCGGATACTCACCTTTTAATACCTCGTAAACCAGTTGCATTTATCATCAATCGATATCATTGATGAAGCGTCCAAATTTTTTTCCTTGATTGTAAAGAACTCATATTCTCCTGATGTTTTTCCATTCGAGTTTCATGAAATGTAGAAAGTGTTATATTAATTCGGAGTATAGTTTATTTTTCATTCAATAATATGAATCGATAATTTTTATTTCTGACTCGATCTCAGAGATTTCATTTTCGGGAACATTACGGAATATATCGCAGAGTTACAAAGTTACCGACCAGAAGTTCCAAATTACAAAAATACGCAACAGGTATAATATCTATTTCGTCGAAGCTATCGATACTAAACCGCAGGCTCGAACAAAAGGCCGGAGCGTCGGTAGCCGGAGCTATCGTTATTTAACACCCGAACAACACCGCGAGCCCGCATAAATTTAAATAATACTTGGATAATCCCAAAGGCAACAAAACTGTCCCATAAATCGTGCGCGTTAGGCGATAAATCCGACACCTGCTTATCAATAAAACTTGCGAGTTAAAACACGAACGGGCGCGTACCAGAAAAAAAGCCGGGCAGGCGTAAGAGCGGAGAGGAGTTCGGGTGGTTGGGTGGAATCAAGAAAAAAATGAATTAACACGCACAGGACCCGAGTAATATAATTGCTTTTACGATTGCGAGTACACCGAGCAGATAATTAACGGAACATCCAGAACCGCTTTTACGAGGTACAAGCGCCGCGCACCGGTCCCCACCCCGAAAACTGTTAAATACGATTTCCGTCTGAAAACGAAAACACTGGGGCCCGGCGTGCGTCCCGATGTTTAATAGTGACAGGCCGTTGTTCCCGGCGTTTTATACGGACACGATGGAAATCATAAAAATGCCGGGGAGTGTCCTCGCGACTGGCCGAAACGGTTTTAACGACATCGTCGAACTCTGGGGAATCGGGACCCGTGAACGGAACGACTAGCGATGGGACCAACTCCATTTTCTCCTCTGTCCATCCGACATAGGACGAATTATCATTCGGACAATCTCATCGAACAATGCATTTTTAGCACTTGAATATAATATTTAGAGCTCGATCTTTATGTTATTCTTCCGAAGCAAATTCTTTGCTCGAACAAATAAGTAATGCCATAGAATTCGTGTCGAACAATGCGACATTTTCTTAGGTATTCGGTATCTTCGATTTTTTAAAAATCTGGTTTAATCATCCTAATGAGTAGATTGGAAAGTAAACGTTCCCTGCATCGACTGCAAGAAATATAAATCAAATAGAAACATACTCCTCGTTTAGACCATTTTGGTCAGTTTTAGATGGTACATCGATGTTCTGAAAATCCATTGTTTATTATTATGTAATGTATTCTTGATAACGTTAGGATAATGTTAAGTATTATTAGACTGCGGATTTTTACACAAAATAGGAACTTTTTATACTTTTTATACAACTTTCTTTATAAGTTGCAACAAACAGGAACAAGATAGAAATTACGTTCTTTGTTTAATGCTTTTAGTGAGCTGATAATAATATATAGATAATTATGTAGATAATTCTGTACTGATTCAAAAGTTGCCAATCTATTTTTATCAGAAATGCATAAAATCCGTTGTCTAGTTATTATCACAGCAATAATAAAGGTCTCTGTTTCGAACATGGTAAATTGACGTTATAATAAAAGACATTTGTGACAATGTTTAAAAGAAAACACCATTGCTTTACTTTTTAAGCATATGTATTTTATAATGAATCAAGCTATACGAACCTAAAAGCTCAAAACCTTATTTCTTTCGTCTTTACGCCAGTTCAATCTACACAATCCATCTGTTTACAATGAAAACTAAATAAGCGCAAATCCCCAATTAAAGTATCAGAGTTCTAAGAGCATAAAAAACCCAACAAACATCGATGCACTTCAGGCGCAGGAAGGGCCCAGAAAGATGCACGAGCACAGTATGCATTCTATCATCGAGTTCGTCCGCTCAAGTAGGTAACAAGGTGTCCCAGGTAGCGGGCACGCGTGGTTTTGATACCGATTGCGACGTTTTTGGACCCATCGCTAGCTGGAACACACGAATTCGTTCGGATCGACCGGGCCGCGGCGCGGCGGGGGAGAGGGTCGGAAGATGGACGGGCAGAGGTGAAAAGAGAAGATGGAGAAGAGTGCTCGTTACCTCTGGCGAGAGGACTCGTCCAGGCGCTTTATGCGAAGGTCGTAAAAAAGGCACGGCGATTTATAAGGCGAGCCACCATAGAAATTGGGCCAGCTTACGACAGACGCCCGAGGAAGACACCAGGCCCAGGACGTATCGCTTCGAGGAACAGCCGGCAGGACGGGGAGGGAATCGCGTTAACGGGACGCACCTGTGTGCGTGAATTGCCCAAGCATTGATACCTCTCTTCTTCCTCCCCCTCCTCCTCCTCCTCATCCTTCTCTTCCTCCTCTTCTTCTTCTTCTTCTTAAATATTTTCGCTAGGTGCCGGAGAAACGCTCCTAACTCTCGATTAATCTCGAGAGATCGTATCGACGGATGGAAGTCGGGTGGTTGCTAGTGTCGCAACCTGCGCGTGGTCCTCTTTAGGAGACGGCAGACCGTCGTCCCTGCTTACCGGTCGTTTGTATCCGGTGACTCTCTTTTCACGCGACGAATTCCACGCCAAAGATGGTCACGCGGGAACGGGTGAAACTGGACGGAAGATGGACGATGTGAACGCATTCCTCGCGGCGATAGGGTATGAGCGGTTATGTATACGGCGTGTCGAGCTCGTGTTTCGCGCGGAGAATGGCCCGTTTTGTCTTCAATTGGACATCTAGTCCCCTTGTAGACGCGTTCGTCCTCGGACCCTGACCAGCTCGAATTAATCGGAACTGTTCGTCAGTCTCTGCTTCATTGCTTCCACGAATTTCCGTATTCTCCGCTTGTTAGCCTAAGTTCCACTATTCCTCGGAAAGATTAGCACTTTAACAGCCGCGTCACCCATGTATGGATCACGGAGTTGTTTGCGTAGACGCAGAAATTCATTTTTGCTACGCTGATCTAATCATATCTTCTTAATTTCATTAAGATCAGCGAGATAAGGATGTTGCAGAATGTCATAAGAATGTTGCAGAAATAATTGATCTCGTACAGTTTCATTTTTCAATGATAATTTAACCCTACAGAAGGGTTAGAGGACCCTATTAGAAGGGTGAAGGTCTGCTTAAGAGAAGACCGTTTCGTACCCACCTAAGAAGAAGTGTTGTAAATATTATACTTTCCGTTCCAGTTATATCGATTGATTCAATACTGTTAAATAAACATTTAGGTACCTGTCGTAAATTCGTGTCTAAAATTAACACTAGAACTACCAAACCAGTCAAAATAATTGGTCTATGATTTTTTCTTTTACGATTCCTGATAAGGATGTTCCTATGAGAAATTTTTAGATAAACTTCTTTATTCAAGCATACATTATAATAAAAATCCTAGAAATTTCAAGTAAATTAAATATTCTCATCGATATAAAACAATATACATTGCGATTATAGCTCGTGGCAGTCAAAGTGCTTCCATCTGAACATGTATTATTTTAGACGAATCAAGAGCCGAAATTATTCTAAATTGTACATCGTCAACTTCTCGATTACTTTGGTGAATTTCGATGTTGTCGTTTCGTTGCATGAAAACCTCGCAGATCCGAACGAATGATAAGAACGTTCGTACAATAGAACAGATACGTAGGTCCACTGCTGGATTAAACGCTGACTGATTTTCGCAATACGGTAAATTCTCCCTAGAATGCCAAATTTAGGATTGCTGTGAATTGCCCGGTGCTAGTCTTACGCCGATGTGGCTTTTTGCTACGTCGATGCTAAGGGTCGGCCAAGCGTGTGTGCGGCACGCGACGCAGCTCCTTGGCTAGATTCTCGGAAGTCAACACAAAATGGTCTGTTTGGGTGTGAGTCAGGTAAGAAAAACCGCGGAGCTACGAGGTACGCGATAGTTACCAGGTACGTGACCGTCGAGTCGTGCCATCTGTCCACCGAATGTCCTCGAATTGGGGCACTTCTCTGAAATGTCAGTCGAACGAAGACCCGAATAGCATAACACAATAATAAATAGCATTCATTAATATTTTCTTTCAAACGACAAACATAGCTTCTTCGACGTTGCCTTTAATATTTCATATGCTAAAAATCGGTTTTCCAATGCTTTTTTCACAAATAAAATAAATTACTTGCTATAATGAATAAATATGGTTTAGAGCGTGTTGCGTTTGGTATCATTTTAATTGAAAAAATCTGACCAATATATTAAAAAAAATTTCTCTCTCTCTCTCTCTCTCTCACGAGATATCGGCAACAATAAAGACGACCCGCGAGGCTCGAAAAATCACGTCTTAGTATTCTCATATCTCTCGGTTACGATTCCGAACTCGCGTCTTCTAACGAGAGATTACCATAATGCTATCTCTGAATCATTTTGGATTTAATTATTTACACGTAAATCTTGCTTGAATAATCATGAATTCAGGTGTCAGAAGTTCTGATAATCGAGATTCAAGTGTATTCAGCATTAAATTACACGAAAGCTCAATTAAACGCATTCCTTCATTGAATAACTCGATTGAAAATAATTCTTCGGGTTCGTACGTCTCAACGCAGTTCCGTAACTTATCCATTTTAGTCGTAAATGCATTAAATCCGCAAGCAGCCAATAAATCAAAGTAGATTATCATTCAATTAGGAAACGCCGTTCCAGCATACACGCATCGCCAATTAAGAAATAACGAATGCCCATCGGAGAACGTACGACTAATAATTGTCGAATAATTCCTAAACACATTTTAATATTCAAACGAGCAGCTCCGAGTCAAGCATTCGTTTTATTATCAAGAACAGCTCACCCGTGAGTACGGTGCCCGGTTTCGAACGAGGTCGCTCGTTCGCCGAAATCCGAAAATTCCTCGCCCGTTTAATTCAGATTTCGCGATAGCCAATCCACACTTTCGAAAGTGGAACGCCGAGAAATACGATCGTTCTGTTAGGAACTAATTCTAGCCCATACGACACATACATGTTCCGAATGGTCGTGTGTCTGTTTCATAGATGAAGAAACCCCGTTGAATTCCTCGTTCCTACTCGATCTCTTCTCGTTAGCTCCTTTCGTGGATCACGTTCCTCTAATGTTTCTGGTACTCGGAACGAGACCTGTCGCCGAAAATAGACGGGTCCCGCGATCTTACCGCCGAGTCACAACCGTCGGCGAACATCTTCATTCAACGCCGTCTCCGCTTAATCGGATTAACCTCGCGTTGATGTAACCCCGTGTGTCTGCGGTGTAACACGTCCGGCGACCTGGATCGATCGAATTGCACGTCAAAACATATCCGTCCCCCACTCCCTTCCAAAGTTCCCGCGAATCTCGTAATCGGATTATCCGCGCGGCTCGGCAGGGAAATCCGTTCATTGGTCATTTTCTTACGAGTCCGTGCTAATCCGTGCCGCTCTGCCTGCAACGTGTCGCACTTCCGCGAATTTTCATCCTCGTTGCGGCCACGATCAGCTCGATTCGATTCGAAACGCGCGATCCTCGAGTCACCGCATCCGGCCGCTCGACTATAAATCACATTGGTGCTTCGTGGTCTTGAATCGAGTATTCAAGCGCTGCGAGTCTCCTTGCCTTGTCAACTTTACTGCGCGGGAGTAATTGCGTCAGCTTCTGCGTCGTTTCATCTCTAAAATTATAACAATCGCGTCGCCGGCTCTCGTTCGCACGGCGACTTGTTCCGGTTTGCGGAATTTTTATTCGAGGGAATAAAATTCAGCCGTCGAGGAGCGATCGTGTAACCGTAGTATTAATAACCTTGACATCACGGTGATGAGTGCAATTCAATGGTTTCCTGTCGGTGGAATCGACAACTGAACCAACGATTTGAATGTTCAAAGTGTTTCGAGTGAAAAATCAAGGTTCATTAAAAGGCATTCAAACGGAGGAATGCGGCTGTTGGTGATTCATGAATTATTGTTAAACGTCGAAGGAAATGATCGAATCGTCTGAGAGTTAACACTAGCATTAATTTAATATAATTCATATAAATTATATACGAAGAATTAGAACATGAATTAGATCTCTATATTTCTATAGAGAGGTGTTACGAGCAATGGCATATAGCAATTATATAATAATTATATAAATATAATATATTATATAATAATTATAATATATAATAATAAGTATAATATATATTATATTATATAATAATTATAATATATAATAATAAGTATAATATATATTATATTATATAATAATTATAATATATAATAATAAGTATAATATATATTATATTATATAATAATTATAATATATAATAATAAGTATAATATATCATAATAATTATATATGAATATCATATATTATTTTTATATTTATATAAATAACATCGTTTACTATGCATCGAAATCACCAGGTACACTATCACCACATTGAAATCATCAAACGTGTTCCCAAATCCAGCTAACTAATGTGCTGTGTTGAAAATTTATCACAAGTATTTCAGAAAGAAAGTATTGTATCTGGAAACGCAGGAAAATACACACACATGTTTGGAGTTAATGCTTGACGCCATTAAATCCTGACAGACGTCGAAATAAATACACACCAGGGGTGTACGGGTATCTGAGCTTTGGGACGGATTTGCCATTGGTACTCGAAGTCATATCGAGACCCGAAATATTACTTTGGGTACTCAAAGCCATATTGGGTTCCGAAACCTTTCGAAATTCTAAAATAGGATCGAGGAGGCTTTTCATTAACTTTTTCTGTTTGCGTATCATCTTTGTTTCACCATTCTTGTATTTCTGCCTCAAATATTTTTCTATGTACTTTTTCTATATATTTAGGGTAAGTACGGCAGAATTCGACCACTTTTTGAAAAAGGTATCGTATTGCTGTGTTTTTTCAGAATTTCATATTATATATTACATTAATCAAATGTATTAACCTAAGTAATTTGAAAAATTATTATGGAAAGTACTATGAAAATAGTAGCACATATTTTAAATTGTGTATATAAATTATATATATATATATACAGGGTGTCCTAAAAATGTCTCGTAATCCAGAAGTGGCGGGTTCCTCAGATCATTTGAAGCAACTTCTTCCTTTACAAAAATTTTCTCCGAGGTACCGTTAACGAATTATTAATGAAAAACAGTGACCAATAAGAATCGAATACGATTGACGCGAGGCGGCCCAGTCAACCAGCGCACTGTTTTATATTTTCTCGAAAATTCTCTGGGTTCGCATCAAACGAACCCCGGCCTCGGTTTCGGCAGAAATGTTACGGTACTGACGATGGTGGTAATTCTCGATGATTTACGAGCGATTGTTAGACAATTTCATGGCATTTCCAGTATCATGCGGTGGCCCACGTAAATTATTGAAGGCTGCGTCGACCTCCGAAAGGGCTAACTGGCTCAAGGAAAGGGTTGAGAGAAAGTTCAAGGGAAAAGGCAAGGCATGGGCACGGACAATTGTACGATTTCTCGGAAACAGCATGGTACTCGATCTTGAAACAAAGATTTCTACGAGTGCTCTACCTGTACCATTGTGATTTATCACTCAACTTGTAATTTATAACTTATACTTTATTACACATTCCTCATTTTCGAGCAATCGTATATTCATATTTCCTTTTCCCAAACTATCTATTTTTGTTTACGAGCCGTGAGACGATAAATAACCTTATAAGTCTAAATAAGATCGATCTTCTCAACTAAAATATATCAACACGTCGAAACTCTGTCGAAAGTGGTACGGCAAGGGGTTAAACGCGTATCTGTGATTCGTTTCGAACGATCTCCCGATTTCTTCCCTAGATCGTCGGGAGAAAGTGAAAGAAAGGGAAGCCGTACGGATAAGTGACACCGTCTCTTTTTAAGAGAAATTCTTCCTCGTGCGGAAGAATGGCCGCCCGAAATTCTATGAGCATTGATTCGTTTAAACGGTCGCCTCCCTTAATCCTCGCCCGGCCGATGTTGTCCATTTACAAGGATTGTGCGCGTGGGGTATCGCAAGCGGAATCTTATCTCGAGGACTTTAACCAGCAATCTGGTTAGACGGCACGCTGGCCCGCCGCTAATCCGTGGATTGACCGCAACGAAACCGAGTAATCCGTGCGCGCAGCGGGGCACAAGGCCACCCTCCCTCGGCGAAAGTAAATATCGCAAAATTTGTCGTTGCTCCGTCGCAGACGCGGAAAGGTGCAGCACGTTAATCCCAATTTAAATGGGATCCGTTCGTGCGGAGAAAAGTCTTAGGGGAATGCCAGGAAAGTGGGCGGCGCGTCATGGTTTAAAACGAAAATCTGCGAAAGAAGATCCTCTGCCGCTAGTACACCGTGGAATTGTCAACACAGAAGGCAAGGTGATGCCGAAGCTACACGGAGAAAAGGATTCTAGTCGAGCCTGACAAGCTCTAGAGATCTTGCTCTTTGTTTTCGTCGGCTCGGACCGACCCGACGAGAGAACCTGCGCACAGTTGAAAAATCTATAATCTACGGTGAAAAAGATCGACTGCTTCGGAGGTAAGCTCTTGCTGTTAATGAGATACTGAACAGACTTTCCATAATTTTTCCGCACGAAGTTCCCTGAATCCTCGTTACAGATGTTCTACAGATAGTTTCCCAGATATCGAGTCTGTCTCTTGAATCGTTTCTCATTTTCGTCCTTTTAGAAAGGCGCGATTAGATTTTTAATTTGATTTTACTGTTCGACAAAATCAAATCTTTCTTCTTGCTGTTAATGAGATACTGAGCAGTCTTTCCATAATTTTCCGCACGAAGTTCCCTGAATCCTCGTTACAGATGTTCTACAGATAGTTTCCCAGATATCGAGTCTGTCTCTTGAATCGTTTCTCATTATCGTCCTTTTAGAAAGGCGCGATTAGATCTTTAATTTGATTTTACTATTCGACAAAATCAAATCTTTCTTCTTGCTGTTAATGAGATACTGAGCAGTCTTTCCATAATTTTCCGCACGAAGTTCCCTGAATCCTCGTTACAGATGTTCTACAGATAGTTTCCCAAATATCGAGTCTGTCTCTTGAATCGTTTCTCATTTTCGTCCTTTTAGAAAGGCGCGATTAGATTTTTAATTTGATTTTACTGTTCGACGAAATCAAATCTTTTTTCTGATTTCCTATAACCACCATGAAATTCTTGTCCTTTTCTTCTTGTTCTCTTCTCCCCGAACAAGAGTCCGAAAACCGAATTGCTTCGGTTAAAACTTGTCGAAATAAACGAGCTTTTGCGAAAACCCAGAATTTTCGACAGAAACGAGACATCGTGTAAAAAGTGAAAACGTTCGAAAATTCTTCGACATTCATTTATAGTGATTGAGAACCAGAAACAATTAATAAATTGTATGCCACTATATTCGGAAAATTCGTCTCTATCTTTTAAGACAGATCAGAACTTTCTAATGTTTTTACTTTTCATGCAACGCATCATTTCTATCGAAAATTCTGAGTTTTCGCAAAAGCTCGTTCGAGAACCGAGGATGTTGGAGCAATTCGGTTTTCGGATTCTTGTTCGGGAAGCGAAGCTCTGCAAGAACTTCGTGGTGGCTACAGGAAATCGGGAAAAAAGTTTGATTTCATCAGACACTGTTATCCGTTTACAAAATGCGCAAACGTATAGAAGAAACTATGTCTGGCAATATTTCAGAGATTGCTCATGTACAAGTTTAGCACGCTCGCTACCAGCCGTCAGATTGAATTTTTCATGTGTCGTTAGTTCAAGTTGCAACACGTACCAGGATATTGTAGAAGTTACGTCGACATTCAAGATAATATTTTTCTTCCATATCGTATAGGTAGTCGTATTTAATAGAAAGTTGTAACTACGAAGAGACGAGGCTGTCGCTGCACAGATGCACACCGATGAAATCTTCGAAGACGTTTTGCTAGAAATTACGCGACTGAAAACAAAGCAGACTTTGCGGACACGTTTAAGCAACCGTTCTAATGACCAATGGGCTACGACAGCTTCTTAATGAGTATAACCCCTTATCCCCCCCCCCCATTTGTAGAATGACAGCGAGGTACCCATATACACTACATTTTATTGTATTTTATTGCTTGTAAATAATGACAATGTCTCGTGTCGAAATAATGATGTTTCGTGTCGTTTCTTTCGGGAAGTTTCTCTGATTCCTTGCCGTTGCCTTCAAGGTTACAGTAAAGATACTGTTTTCGATTGAAAAACTTTCACGGAAGAGGGGAAGAAAGTTCAACTATTCTAAGTAAATCGATACGTTAAATTACGGTAAGGGTAAAATTTTCGGGCAAAAATTGCTAATCGTTTAACAATGCCATTAAAACTGGGTAACTAGACCAATTGTTTGGGACAAGTCGCAGCCGCACCACGCCATAAAACGACTCCTTGTAAATATGTGAAAGACACGATCGCGTCGGTCGTAACGGACCGCAATGGCAGGGCAGGCAAAGCGGAAACGCTTCGATGTACAGGACGCTGAGACCGGCCGCGTTCGTAGTCGCAGGATTGCGATGTGGTAGATCAGGGGAAGCAGCGAAGTAGAGAACCGTGTCCGCATCGATATCGCAATCGCTTGTCGCCACGGCCGGCGAAATCGCGTCCACCCGGAGATTTCAACGTTTCCCAGAACCCGTTGACGACCGCCGCGACCCGTATGACGGTGCGATCACCGGTCGTGTCGCGAATACCATTACGTTTCGCGGAAAACGCAGAGCCGACGCAAAAGTTTCCCGAGACAACCCCTGACCTATGACCCGAAAAATTTTACGCACCTTTCTCCGCGTCGACCGCGCTATGAATCTCGCATACTGATTTTACTGCTTGCGGTCGGCTTGTCGGGAATATTAGATTCGCACGGGCACGTCTGCGAAATAATGTACAACCCCTGGCAAAAAGTTTCCGATCATATATGTGTACACTCGTAGAAAATTGACAAAGAATATTCGCGTTCTAGAGTTGTAAAATGTGTTTTGTTTGTGCGGATAATACGAATAGAGAACGTAGGTGGAATCTAGATAAAGTAAACAAATAGAAAATAACGCAATTTTTTCATGTATTATCAAAAATAAACCATACAGAGAACAAAATGTTGTGTGGTATTTGCGATCAGTACAAATGTTGGAAGAAAAGTATGCGATCAGTACAAATGTTGGAAAAATGTATGCGATCGGTACAAATGTTGGAAAGTAGTTTCCGATCATGGTTCAAATAACTAGCTCTACGAATGCCTCAAGCGGAGGAAGCAAACGTAAACACAACCTGTGCCTGTGAAATGTAAACAAACGCTTTTACCGCCGAGGCATCTGAAATACAAAACATTTCAGTCAGTGCGTAAATAAGACGGACGTGTGCAATATGCCATCGAGTAAGTTGTATTCAAACGATTTATATTTTAATAGTAATCGAACTTTTCAAGCTAAGAAATAATCAAAGACAAGTCGCAGAAATTATAGTATGTAGTCAGAATACGATAAGCGATATGAAAAATATAATATAAAAAATATAGTAATATAAAATAAATATATAATATATTTATATATATAATATATATATAATATATTATATATAAATATATAATATAAAATATAAATACGATGAGTGATATGAAAAATATAATATAAAAAATACAGTAATATAAAATAAATATATAATATATTATGAAAGAGTATAATATAAAATATAATATAAAAAAGAAGTATAATGAAACAGGCAATGTATCTAATCGTAAGAAAAGTGATCATCCTCGAATAGAGACGTCATAAAGACGATAGAAAATTGCGTGCAATTGTTAAAAATATGAGGCGAGCAACATCGAAACAAATAAATGAACAGTGGACCTCGAGCATATGTGACCTTCAGAAATCAATAAAATGAAATGTGCTTCTCATTTCGACAGGCGAAAACAGAACCGTTACTCACAAAGGGACGCGAGAAGAAAGGGTTAAATTGGGGTAAGGGATGCGAAAATTGGACTGTGCAGGTAATATAATACATCTAAGACAAATTAATATTTAGACGAGTCTATTTAATGTTTCGACGAGAATATTTAGACGACTTCCGTTTTTGTCTTGGAGGAGGAGATGACGAAGTAAAATTATGTTGACGAAGATCTAACGAAAAATTTAACAAAGATTGCATGAATTATAAACAAAAATATCCGCAATCGGATACTTGACGGAAAAGGAAGTGGAAAAACTATGCATTGTATACCAGAACGTGAACGCAGAAACATATATTAATATTTTAGAATTTATATTTTGTACAGCTTTCGTTATAGCAATTGTTCCAATATTTCCATAAATATTTTCCATGAAAATGTCGTAATTTCTCCTATAATTTGTAAATAAAATTAATTAATTTTACTTTCTGTCGACGGATCCAGGAGATCGACATTTTGATCAGCCATTGTGAAAAAAGCAGGAAAGGCGATTGTTATAGTGCGGATTTGTCTGCTGCAGCATTTCGAAGATCATTTGTTGGCATTTGGGTCGCGTCGTAGGAATGACAGGGCAAATTGAACGCAAATTGCCTCCTGGGAATAGCTCGCCAGTTGGGTCTTAAACTTTCCAGCAGTAAGAACAGCCCTTTCGGACGCTCCCGCAGAGCGAGCTATTGCCTAAATATTCTCTGCGGCAACTACATAACGGTACGCGGTTTAAAGCGACCGATTGGCTACTGCTCGAGTCCAGGCCCTAAAATGCCAACCGTAGTGAAAGAACAAACGTGCCTGTAAGCACCGTGGCCCCCGGGGACATACCCGCTGGACTCATTTCCCAGACCTTTCCAGCCTCTGATTTTCCGGAACCAATTTGGGATCACGGGGCGTGTCACTGAAACGGCGTGCTGCTGCCATAAGGAGGCATATTTAGGTAAATGGGATTACCGAAATACTAGTAAATACACAAATAAAATGTCGTCTCTACCGGTAGAACAATGGGTCGGTCCGGGCAGCGGTGACCGTTTCCCCGAGTCTATTCCCACGCACTGACATTGACTAGACCGTAATTCCAGCCTGTAAACTGTTCTCTTAATCGGTTTTTATATTTTTATGTTGGTATCTTAAACTTTATTTTGTTGGACTTTTATTAGACGGCATCAACAATAAAAATTTATGACTAAAAAGTCAACAAATGTTACACTAATGTTGACTTGTAATTCTCACAAGAAGAACTACTTTCCACAAATATCTACAATGTTGTTTTAATTCTACCTCATGTGCTTTTTCTATTAAATAAACAATTTGACAATATTTATACGATGTATTTATTTATTCTAAAACAGATTTATTTGTATTATTAATATTATCAATATTATTAATATTATTAACGTTATCAATATTATTAATGTTATCAATATTATTAATGCTATCAATATCATTAATATTATCAATATTATTAATATTATTAATATTATTAATATTATTAATATTATCAATATTATTAATATTATTAATATTATCAATATTACTAATATTATTAATATTATGTATTTATTTATTCCACAGATTTCACAAATTTCTTTTGTAGCAATGACATAATTATTAAAACAAATATTATTGTAACAATTCACACATTAGTTGCGTATCGGATATTGTTATTCTAAGTGTTCACAGTGTCGAGTTTCGCCCAAAATTCAAACCGCGTTCGTACCAAAGAAGCACACCTGGATTACAAAGAGGTGCCACGAGTACGTTGAGTTTTTTTTTTCGAGAGAAACTGTTCTTAGTATGCAAATCATATACCTCCGGTTGCGGCTGCGCAGATGTCGCGTGTACGGTATAACATAATTCCAAGAAAGTTTTCCAATATTTTTCTGACGGTTCGGGGAAGCCGCTACCTGAAACACAGTTCTCGCTTTATCTGTGCATCTCTGGAACAGAAAGTAGCGGCCTGCGTTCGGCCACGCGAAAATTCAACGTCTAACTTTCGTTCTTCTAAACTCGCTAACGGTATGCAGTAAAACTCAATGGAACCGACCGAGAAAGGAATCCAATTTAGGCCAAAAAGGTATCATTGTTCGGCACACGCCGGACGAATTTTATTTGGGTCTGTCTCCGTTGGAGGAAAACAGTACGATGGGTCGAAAGGAAGCAGAGCCAGAATTGAGGGTAGAACCTTTGCGGGAAGAACTGGGACAACCCTTTGACGGAACAACAGAACGCAAGGTCCGAACCAGAAATTGGGCCATAAGTTTCGCTCTAAGATTACGACTCTCCAATTTCCGTCGTAAATTTGTTTATAGTACTCCACGTCTCCTCCGTATAATAAACTTTCATTCTAGGCGAAAACTTGAAGTAAAAGGATTTTAATAAATTTGAATGTGCTCTATCTAGCTTGACTCATAGCACAAATTAGTCATGGATTCAGCCGAACAAGTATATAGCGCGTCCCAGAATTATGGCATTTCCGGGAAATGAGGGCATTTAACATGAGGGCATTTTAAATGAGGGCAACCTTATAACTTTCGAAAATATTTGCGATGTGTACACTTTGGACATTTATTTTTTACGGCAGTCTAAAGTTCTATATAGGAATAATAAACAAACTATAATATATTTCTTAGTTGAAATAGGTGAAATTTATAATTGATTTACGCAAGCACCTACTTTCTTCTTGAATTTTCTTGAAAATATTCAACGTACACGTACTAACAATAATATAAACCTTTAAAAAATATTTTCTCTTTTGCATAATTTCAATATTTAGAGCAAAAGTCAGAATATTGCAAGAAAATCATGCAATTGATATTACAACTACAGTCTTACATAATCTCAAGTAATTTTCACGCTGTGCACAGCGGACGCATCGGTGACTTCGACGCGTAGTCAGCGGCTACAGTGATCTTTCGCTACACTCTTCGTGGCCTATACTACCGGTTTCAACATTTACAATAATCGCTCCAAACCACCGCGCCAAGAGATCCACGCTTTTTCATCCGTGTCAACTTTCGCCGATACTAAAAAAAAAGAAAAAAAAACAATTTTCATTCTAATGAATAATAATCGATCGCTTGGAGGGGCGCGGCACGGCCATCATTAGGCTGCTCCGTTTCGACAAATTGATTTCACTTTCCTAAGTGAATATTACCATTTTAATGATGATAGGCTAGCGCGTGTTCATTTTTTCGACGACTGACCTTAATCCCGGCCGCGTTCATAAACGTTAATACGCGTTTCGTCGATGAAATATTGAAGTACTCTGTCATATTGCGTGATTCGGTTGTTCTCTCTCTCTCTCTCTCTCTCTCTCTCTCTCTCTCTCTCTCTCTTTCCCATGGCTCAAGTGTTTCGAACAGATGTCCATACATCAACGTCCGCAGCATCTATCGACGGATTGTTCGCGATTGATATTCAGGATTTCGAGGAAACATATTGTTCGTTTCGCGACTCGTCCGACGACTCGCCGATAAAATATGTAACGTCGATGCGTCGACGAGCGCAGGGATGTTTCAATGGTTGTTATCAAAGCCGCGGCGTGCCTTCGGGCTTTGAATCCTCAGAGAAAGTTGCGCCGCTCGAAGTATACACGTCCGGTTTCTCTAACAGAATCGACATTTTTAGACGGGCACGGAAAGATAACGGGGCGTCGCGACGCGTTCGAAAAATTTCAATGATATTTGTCGCACGGGATGCGCGAACCGTGTTCCCGTGCCTCCGAACAAATTTATTCAAATTAATTTGCTTCCACCGGCTTGCTTTCTATCTTCGCTGCGCCTTCGTGTACCGCGTATCGTAACACTGGCTGAAACGATTTTTCTGTCGCGGAACACGCCAGGTTGCGTTAAGTAGGCTCGAATGAAACTTTGTCCGCGCGTCATTGTCAATAACTCCAGATGTAGATGGATCACCTGCGAATTCACGGCGGTGCTCGTATTCTTTGCGAGCATCGGGCATGCGTATATATTGCTCGTTTCAACGGTCTCCCGATGGGCTTTTAACTGAAAATTACCGATACCCGGGAACCGCCACGCGTTCATCCTCGAACGCGGCGAAGATGGATGACGGCTGATGGACAATTTATTAAGATCGATATACGGTTCGCACGTCGTTCTGTTTACCACGCGGATATGCGCCCGCGTCTGACAACCGATCCGGAAAGATCGAGCGATCTCGCCGTCATGAATCACGGAACGCGAGATATAAAACTGAAACGCTCGCCGAGATCAGACATATACTGTAACCTGCGAAGTCGGGGTAATGTTCTGCGAAGCTTACGTTTAACGTGCAACTGCTGAACGGTCTACGTTTGGCAGCCTTTGTTCGATATATAGTTACGTCATGCACGAGAGTAAATGTATTAGGTTGGGGAATAAGTTCGTAGCGTTTTTATATTTTCTTTTATTTCACAACGAGATCTTTTGCTGTTTGACAAAGTGTATAATATTCATTCGATAGAGCTCTTTCTGCTCTACAAAACTGTGCTAATCGTCTTTTTGAGTAATTTAATTTCTTATTACTTTTAAAGCTTAGAAATGGAATATCCAGCAGGTAAAAAGCAACATTTTCGACACCTTCTCTTCTTCGCTTTTCATCGAGGCCAAAAAGCTGCTGAAGCAGCCCGGGACATTTACAACGTATACGGAGAAGGTGTCATAGGCGAGTCTACAGCACGGAAATGGTTTGCGAAGTTCAAAAATGCCTTCAAATTGCTTGATAAAAACGCTACGAACTTATTCCCCAATCTAATACTAGTCTTTATTATTTTGGAAAAATGTCTTGGCTCGTGGCACAAAAAAGGCGGTTAAACTTTACGGGTCCAGAGATTTTTGGCTCTTTTACATATATTCACGTAAATTTTATCGAGAAAACCCAAAAAATTCAAGTCCCAAAGTGCGCAAACGGTTCAAATGTTATACGCGTTCAAAGTTGACGAATTCTAAGGGTTTTTAACATGTCGGCGTGACGCCATATTGCTACATACAGTAAATTCTCTACAATATATATATAATATATTTATTATATTATTATATTATTATTATTTATATTATTAATTTATATTATTTATATTATTTTATTATATTATTATTATTATTTATTATAATATATATATATATATATATATATATATATATATATTTCACCCTCCAATACGACCAATATTTTTATCGGGTGTAGAAATTAATTTCGTACATCGATATTAAATTATCTATAACTCCTGTTTGAATACAAATAATTGCCCGCAATTTCATAACGTGCGAAATACCAACACTCACAGTTACGAAATATTTACAAAACGAAAACAGTTAATAAGCAAGATCGCGGTCTCCGATGTCTCTCCTTCAAGTAGCCCCTTGTCGTAACATTTTTCTTTTCATAGTAACAGTCACTGGAAGTTTTTCGATTGTAATAACTTCTAAAAAGGTAAAAAGCAATTCATATTTATTGCGCGGCAATAAATTGTATTATTAAAGTTGATTTATTAGTTAACTATAAGTAAAGTTTATAAAAATTCTCCGAAAACTGCGAAAATTACGAGGCCGTTCCAACAAGTCAGTCGGTCGACGCGACTCGTTACCTGTGCGCAAAGGTAAAATGTTTATGCAAAGAGTTGGTTGTCGACGCAAGCGGAGGGAATTCGACACAACGGCGGTCCACCGGGTAATTTGGTCAGGTAAAAAAGTAACGGTACACGGTGGCGATACAATGCAACCCCGGTTTCATCGCTCGTTCTATACAAAACACCAAGCTACAAGCTCCGCCGCGAAGTAAAAGCTTTCTCGCAGATGCCGAAAATCTCGGAGAACGAGCACCGGTGCCCCGAAGAGCACGCCACGGCCAAACAAGGCTGAACAACGCGGTAGTTCGCACCCGATCCGAGGATCACGATTCCCCGCGGCCCCTATAACCGCAAATCGTCTGGCGCGGGAAGGACGTGACCTCGAGGAAACGGACTACACCGAGCAACAGGGTGTAAAAGGGGGAAAGGGGGGGAAAAAGGACTGCCAGGGAATGCAACAGGAATATAGAGCTCGGTTCCGAAGTAGGTGGGGAGGTTTGCCCGGGATAAAAGAGGAGTGGGAGGAGGTAGAGAAGGAAGAGGAGGAGAGGGGTTACAACTTGACGTAACTTGACCTTTGCTCGGCCCTCGCGATAGGGGTTCCACGGTGGGCCACGGTAGCACCGGCCAATCCTATCTCTTCGCACCTCTCCTCTCGCTTATTTCCTATCGTTCCTCGATCTCCTTCGATCCCGGAGCGTTTTCCGCGGTGCGCCGTTGTTGCTCCCCCGGTTCCCTAGGTCCGGCGTTGTTGTTGTTGTTGTTGTTGTTCGGGCCGGCTGGCCCCGGTACCAACTGGAGGAGGAACGTTTACTTTACTGCCGTCACGTCGCGGGCCGAGCACGGCGTAGAACACGCCGGAGGAACGATCATGTCTACGAGCGCTCGGTTAGCTACCAGCGACTGCCGCGGTAGCTACCAGGCTCCTCGCGGCCAAGCGCGCACACACGAGGCTAGTTAAGATAGCGATCCGACGGCGGGCCGGCGAACAATGCCGTAAAGAAGCGGTGCTGCCAGTGAATCAGCCCTTATGGCGAAAACGTGAACGATTAGTGGCCGGCCGTGTTAACATGGATCCGAAGGGACGCCGCCCTCCGGCCGGTCCTAACCGTCCGACGGACTCCCCCGACGATTTCTTTCGAGCGTAATTGAGAAATAGAGACGACGGCCCGGCAACCTCGCTCCACCAGGGTGGTCCACGCCGATTTTTCCCATTCCACCGGATCGTTGAACGCGTCCACGCGGCACCGCCGCAATCCTGATCGCTAACGGCCGCCAACGACGACATTGTTCCGCAGACGTTATTGGATTTAAGACGGAACGATAGCCGTATCGCTCGTTGTATCGCCGGATTATTGGTTGTCAAGGCCGGGGTCGATGCAGCGCCGATGGAGTTATGGGACATCCGAGCGGGATTGAATTATTGCGGAATCGACGGAAAAGATGGAGGTCCCCGCGGATGCACGTCGCCGGATATCAACGTGTCTCGCTGTCCTCCTGCAACACTTTCGCTGCGACAAGGTATCGCGGATCACCTTCTGGCTAAGTATATTGCATCGTTTTACGATCGCGTTAAGAAATCTTATCGACGATCTGCCATTTCCTCGGAAGATTTCGAGTCTGCTCGTCGCTCTACGAGATTCGAAACAAGTTATAACGAATTAAAACACGATATTAATTACACTGATTATTGTATGCACGTCAGAGTGAATTAACCCTTTCGCTACGGCAGCTCCATCCGCCGAAGTACCGTCGCTGAACGGAAACTCGCTCCGGAAATATGCACAGTGCGCGTGGTTTCTGTATATATGTTGTTCTAAGTCTTAAATAATAACTGTGCTGAATAAAACAATCATTGCTCTAATGTAACAAGTATATTTACATTTCTAATTTAGAAAGACTTACAAAATTATAGGTAACATAGGTATTTATATAATTACAAAGACTAAGATTAAATGTTTGATATAATTAATAACGAGAGACGAAAATTATTAAAATATAATAATATGTGTGATATATTTGAAAGCAAGGATCTATACAAAGGCCAACATCGCAATCTTCGCACTCGTACCGCGAATCCGTTCTTTTATCATTTTTGCTACAAATTACACATGTCCGTCTTCTGTATACACTTCATTTCGATGCCGCATATATGCGGCGCCCGTACCCACAGGTCGTCGAGTGGATGCCGCATATATGCGGCGCTCGGCGGGAAAGGGTTAAACACTCTATTTTTGTTATGACAAGAACCTGTACTCTCCACGTATCAATGTAAGAACTACCCTCGATTTCAGCTCGAAACCTCCAGTCTCTCATAAATTCGAGCCTCGCATATTTCGTAGGCAGATTCATCATCCCCCAGGTTCGATCTATCAATATCCACGCTGGAAGCGTTCCGTCACTTCCCATCGGTCCTCTCTTATTCGTATTCCCCGGAATCGTTCACCGACAAGCTCCGCAAAAAAGCATGCTCGTTAATCGAGACCACTCGAGAGACTTGGAAAAAGAAAGCCGGCAGGCGGAAAGGGAGAACGCGGCGTGTGGAGAGGAAGAAGAAAAAAATATCGATGAAGCAGCACTCGGAAGGGCAGCAGAAGTAGAAAGGACAATCGCTCGTCAACCGGCCGTCAAAACATCCCCAAGGATCCATGGCGAATCAGATTCTCACAGCGGAGTCGCAACGCCAACGGCGTCGGTTCCATGTTAAACGAAGAGGCAGCACGGGCCCGGGTCTCGCAGCACGACAATGTGTGACCGCAAACAAACGAATGGCAGCGATAGGGGGCGCCAATGCGCATTCAAGACGAGACAGACTGTCATTTGTCACGTCTTTCACGGTCTCTAATGACACGCACTGCTTTTGGACGCCTTCTTATGCGAACCGGGCACCTGGCACTGACTCGCTTTATTATTTCCTTTTTTTTCATCCAAGTCGCTCCCAGTCGCACCCCTCTCCCCTCGTCGCGTTACCCCGCACACGGTGAAGTTCGTTCCTTCCCTCCGACCGTCTACCGCTATCGCACCGCCGTTCCCGCTTCTTTTACCCCGTAGCGCGTGGCCTCGCGACCGTTGGATTCGATTTGTTAGGATTAAGAGACCCGCTGGATCCTTCGTCACGCCGGAAACGAGGTATCGGAACGGAAATTCCTTCGTGCAACTTCGTCCAAATCGGCTACTGATGGAACAAGTTTCCGAGCATCTTCTTTCGGCAGCTCACCGTGGTACTGCTTGGAAATTTTCACCCTTAGCGGACAAGAGGCAACTCTCGGTCGCCACGGCGCACAGTGGGCTGTAATATACCGACTGGAACACAGAGAGATTATCTTCGATATCGTTAATCTCAAAGTAATGTAACGTTGATATCTTTAAAACGTAATAATTTGCAATCTGGCTCGTCTTGGTTTGTAACTTTTACAGAATTATGTGGAGGAAAGTATCCTGAAAATAATACCGTTTGTCCGAAACCGTGATTCCTTGGGTGTCAAAAGATATTCCTTGTCAAATGTAACGAATTTTTACACTTTTTGTATTTTATTAAACATTATATTTTTCATGTGTAGGATACAAAAATCTTAATTTAAGCTACTGTTTCCTAACGAATAATATTGCGTCCTAATGTTAAAAAAGAAAGCAAAGGAAAAAGTTAATTAGGTTCGTCGGGACATTGCGAGAAAAAGGAGCATATTTTTTGGCGTCAAATGTAGTGTTCAAAACGTTCAACTTTAAATTGTCGTATCTATTACAATTTATGATCATTTTTATTAATATTTCCACTTTTGAGGGTAATGGACATTTAACAAGCAACAAAAATTGACTGGACATCGATATGAGAAAATTAGGTTTTTGTCAAAAAGTCACTAAAATGACGTTCCGCGATGGTCGGTGTTTATCTTGGATTTCGTTATCTCCAACATTGTTCAACGTACTGTTTTATGAGAAAGTCCCTGAAGTGGTGGCAAATTATTTTTCTGGGAAATTTGTTTAATCAATTCGTTCATTCTCTACAAACATGTAAAAAGGCAGAGAAACGAACAACCAGTTACACATTTGAACTTTCGCAAAATTTTGATTAACAAATTAAGAGGAGTTTTTCGTGATCCACGAGATAGATCTTCAAGTTCGACGTCCAACTCTGACGAAATTCGTCTAAACGAGAAACTGCATGTAATTGTTACTGAACACACAATTGTTTAATTGTTACTGGCACAAAGAAAGATAGCAAAGTTTGTTCCAGTCGAAACAAACCAGGAGGGGAAGACATAAGACGACCAATTTCTGTGATACATGTCCAGATAAACCAAGAATACATCTTGGTCAATGTTTTATAAACTATCACGCCAAACGAGACCACAAATCATAAATTTTGTAAAATTATGCTCATAAAAGTGTCAATATAAATAAACTAACGAAATATGACGTTTTTATAAGATAATTTATATGTAATATCATTTTATTGTACCATACAAAACACTCGGTATATTTGCAAGAATACAAACCCACATTTCAGGTAGTCCTGCTACCTGACTCGGCCGAAAAAAGTCGTCGTTCGCTAAGGATTATATTGTTCCTGATCCTCGTACACTGGCGTACACGACAAAGAAAATGGAAACGTTCGAGTATTCTGCTTATTGACAAATTCCCGTGGAATTCTATTTTCTTCCATAAAAATTAATGCATCGTCCGTGTCTTAATACTAGACTACGAAAATAGTAGAAAGATTAACAGATTTTTGAAACGTCCATGCATTATTTTTAATCCGTCGAAATGATTAAAGAAAAAACAAACTTGCCGTTTAGTTTTTATTTCTTTTATTGATACAGACAATTTTTGAGTTTTGCATAAAAATTCGCAGTCTACTCATTGTTAATTCGAATGAATAAAAACGGGCTTGCAGAAAATGACTTCCAGTTGGTACGGCTAGGAGGAATGCGCGTGGAAAAGTGAGAAAATGTAAGAGTGTGAATACTAAAATAAATGTATACTATTTGAATACTAAAAAAAGGAAAGAGAGAAGCATATATATAGAATAGATGGAAATCTAGAAAAGGCAGAAATAAAAGGAAAGGAAAAAAAAGAGACGGCTAATGCACCTGCGAAATTATGACACTTAAAGGGACTAAAAGACTTGTGTAAAAGTCGAAGAACGTTAATCGTTTCATGCTACCATGTTAATGGTGCATACTAAAAGTGTGTTATTGTTCGAACTACCGGGCAACTATCCCAAAGCCGTGTGAAAAGAGAGTATTCTAGAAGAATATTCTCATTAGAAGGTCAACTTGAGTGTAACTCCTGTTTATTGCGCTTCGGCTGGACAATCTTTATTTCGCAGGAAGGTACACAATATGGCCCTGCAATAAAGTGGCCGTGCAATAAACTGGCGTCGAGCACGGCAAAAAGTGTGCCGAACTCTGTTCCAGTTTTTTAAAGCAGGTATCGGTAGTAGAACAGCTCGGTATCCTCGCGCGGAGCATTAAACGAAGATCATTGTACCTCTAACGATCCGTTCATCCTCCATTATAAATCGCAGGTAGATTTACCGTCGACGATGTAACAGCCTCCTCCGTCCGCTGTTCCGCAGCGATCCGAAAGCCCTGAAACTCGCGGGCACACCGTAGAAAACACTTGCCACGTCGCTTATCCGGCGATCGTACGAAACGAATTACAGACACGCCGTGATTCGAGCTTCGTCGGTGGAACGTTATCCCCTTCGCACGCCTTTTCCTTCCTGCTCCTATGATTTAACCGCGTGCAACGCTGCTGCACCGCGTTGCACCGCGCCGCGCCGCTGCTCGTAGCAGCGCGTTGCTGCGCCTTCTTCTTCTTCTTCCCGGCCAGTCGGCATGATTTAAACTCATTGGGTGCCACATCCGTGCGCTTAAGTCCGACACGCGCGTTCACGCATACAGGCCCTGGTTCTACACCCGGAATGCATCCTCGCTGCACTTCGGACCGACGTTCGCCGTGGTACGTTCGTGAGCAGGCCCATATCGCCCGGTTGCCACGCAACCTGCTCCGCAGCCCGGCACCACCCACTCATCTGGTAGCCGAATATTCCCAGTGGTCGCTTTTCAGTGGGACCACCGACGCGATAGTGATTTCGACGCGCGAGATGCGAGCTCTGATGCGAACGGGGAGCGGTTGCATCCTTTGCGACTTCCTCCGGAACGTTTCCTATTAAGCGCGAGTCTATAAAAGTTATATCGTGAATCTACCTTTCGTTTTAACGCTCGGATTACGGACAGGCTCGGACCCATTTGGGCCCCGAGCGTAGCTATTGTTATTCGATTCCCTGGTGTCTGATACTTGATTGAAATTTTCGTAAGGTTCGTTAACGTTTACAGAAAAATTAACGCGTCCAGAAAGAGTACTGTCAAAATTATGTTAAACAAATTTTTTAATGAAATCGTGAGTGATCAGAAGCATGGTTGCATTTTTCACCGAAAGAACGGCCGTTCGAGTATTAATTAAAAATATTAACAGGCACGTTCTGAAACACGACGTTATTTAAAAATATATAATATATTGCACATTTGCGGCGATATTTTTGCTGCAAGATTGTAAAAAATGACTGACTGAAGTTATTAGCTTCTACGAATCGATGAAAAAAAAGGTATGGTGTTCATTAAATTTTATGGAGGCATTTTAATAACGTGAATCTAAAATAATATTTTCTTTCTCAACGAGAAACGAGAACGAGAAATTAGAATCTCGTTAGCCTAATGTTCGTTTTATTTAGGGTAGAATTTTCCCCTTTTGTCAGAGAAGTTTCAATGGACCTTGGGGTCCCTATCATTCTAAATGGGATCACTGGACTACCATTTAGAACCGATCCGGGTCTACCTCCAAGGTTCTAAATTCTTCAGCTGACCGATTTCAATACCTGACTGCCGACTATTGACGCAAAGTAGCAAGATAGACGTCAATGGTAAACCACATAAAGACGCGCTGCGATATCGCATCAATATTCTGTCATCCAGTTTTGCGTGTCGCTAAAGGACCGTTGGACGATTTCGTTAGAAGGGGAAGGAACAAGCGCGTGTCTTTTAGAAACACACAGTGGAAGAAGTTATCGAGAAATATCGCAATAAAAGTAATTCGAATAAAAAAGAACTCGACCGGGAATTTACATTTTAAAAAACATAAAAAAATACATTTATAATGGAAGGAGTACTTTGTGGTTTACCTTCTGTTTCTGCAGTTGCTACAGAAAACGATTAATATTCTTTATTAAATCCATTTGCATCCGCGTGCGACGATTGTCAACTATCGCTAATTAGTTAACCATTTTCAGGATTCGTTACTAAATCAATTAACTGTCACGCGCGAATTACGAGTAGATTCCCCCTAATTTCCCTTCAGCTTGCAAACAAATGAGCCGCGAGACTCGAATAATAATATCTTCTCATCCTAAATTGCCCATTTTTTATTGCAAGCTGAAGAAAAATTAGGGAGAATTTATTGTACTCCGCTTGTGGATGCAAATCGGTTAAAGAATCTCATCAGAAGACTTTTATTAATAAATAGCGTCAATCTCGCAAAATGTTAGAAGATCGTCGCGATTCAATTAACCTTATCGCGAAGATCTCAATCGCGTAACGTCTAAAAAATCGACGAAAATAGGCTAAGCAGCCCGTGGATCGCATTTGAATACGAGAACCGTTCGGACCAGAAAAGGATCAGGCGGAAAGGGCAACGGATGCTCATCATCGTCTAACCCGTGACGCATGTGCTCTCGAGCAGTCGTGTAGCGAACGAGGATCGTCTATCAAACGACGACTAGAACAATGGCCCGTGACTTAGTAGGAGCGCCTCCGCGACATGACACGGCGTGTACGCCGCGGTTGGACCGCATGCGAGCGAAGAAAGCGGGCGCCTCGCTGTTCTAGCTTCCATTCTGTAATGATCTACACTCTACACAAATCTGGCCGGACGTTTTCTGCCCGGTGATCCGTTCACACACCGAGGAACCTCGTCTTCCGATCGGCTCGCCCACGCACTGCCTTTTTTTTCTCTCGATCCTCCCGATGACCGTCCTTGTTTTACCAACGAAATGCTCTTCGGGGATCCCGTGTAATGGACACGGGTCTAGGGGGATACAAGAGCCCCATTGTTTAACCGTTCGTTCTATATGATGGAATGATAATGATCGACTAGATATACAGGGTGTCCCAAAATTATGGCACCTCCAGGAAATGAGGGGCTCCGGAGGTCATTCGATGTAACTTTTTCCTTAGTGAAAGTGCACTTCGCGGCTTTGTTTACGAGTTATTAACGAAAAGTAGTGACCAACGAGAGGCGAGATCAGCTGGCGCAGTACAGTAATGTCTCTGTAATTGACGCTTAGTTTGTCCACAAAAATGGACAATTTGGGAAGAGAAGACGCGATTGTTCGAGCCCTGCGGTTCGTTTTAATAGTTTCGAATTGTCGACAACTATAAGAACAAGCTGCAGGGTTCGAATAATCCTATCTCTTCTTCCATTTTTGTGCACAATCTGAGCGTCAGTTAGGGAGACATTACTGTATTAGAGATACTGGCGCGCTATCTAGTGCCAATGAGCGGTACTAGGCTTCGTCCACTACAATAATGTCACTATGTCTCCCCAAAGTTATGTCAAGGTTATGTCAAGGTTATTTCAAGGTTATTTCAAGGTTATTTCAAGGTTATTTCAAGGTCATGTCAAAGTTATTTCAAGGTTATTTCAAGGTTATGTCAAGGTTATGTCAAGGTTATGTCAAGGTTATTTCAAGGTTCTTTCAAGGTTCTTTCAAGGTTATTTCAAGGTTCTTTCAAGGTTCTTTCAAGGTTATTTCAAGGTTCTTTCAAGGTTCTTTCAAGGTTATTTCAAGGTTATTTCAAGGTCATTACAAGGTTATTTCAAGGTTATTTGAAGGTCATGTCAAGGTTATTTCAAGGTTATTTGAAGGTCATGTCAAGGTTATTTCAAGGATATGTCGAGCGTCTACTGACGCTCAGATGTTGCGCAAAAGTGGACAACTTGGGAAAAGGAGATACGATTATTCGTGCCTTGCGACTCCTGCTGAATGAAATAAATTACTATGATTCTTAGCGAACATTTGGCTCGTTTGCTCTGCAGTCATTGTGCTAACAAGCATTCCAATTACAGTAAGTTCTCCCTAATCGACGCTCAGATTGTGCACAAAAATGGACAATTTCAAAAGAGGAGATACGATTGTTACTCGTTTTTATAATTGCTAACAAACGGTAACTACGAAAACGAGCTCGAATCGTATCTTCTCTCCCCAAATTGCCATTTTTCTGTACAATCTGTGCGTCGATTAAAAAGAATTTACTGTACTTCCTCGTTTCAGAATCGACAAGACGGCTCCGTGTAACGAAACACAAAGCAAAAACGAACGATTCCAGGTGAACGGACAAAGACTTTTCAGGCGGAGTGATTAGAAGGCATCTCCTTTTGTGTTTACAAATTGCTCGCAGGTAGCTTGAATCGAGCAAGTATCGAAACAGAGAAAAAGATGAGCGGCGCCAGGGATTCGTTGTACGATCGCCGACAGGTTGGCGGACCTATCGCGGCCCCGCAACAAATGGAATATAAAGGGGGATGGTGGCTGGAGGGTGGCCGGTGGGAGGAGGGATAAAGCAAACAAGTTGCTCGCTACAGTTTGACCGTATGGCGGACGCGAGAAGATCGGCCGTGGGCCATCGCTCGCCGTTTCGGCCATAAAACCAGGAGTTATGGTTATTTAAAAACTTATTGGCCCGCCCATGCGTTGCGGTTTGCGCGGGGGGTGGCTGACCCAGGGGGAGAGAGTACCAGAGAGGATGAAAGAGGGAGCGAAGGAGCCGTGACCCAGCCGAGATAAATCAAAGGATATTAAGACCATTCTGTCCTCCCTTTCTTCTCGTTCGTTCGTGGCTCTCCTTGCTCCTCCGGACTAAGTCACTGCCTCCGTCGCGTCGTTCTCCGCCGTACCCCGCGCCCCGTCGCCCCTCCACCACCGCGCGGGACCCCCTTTCTTCTTTTCGTTCCCCGGGACTCGCACGGGAGTTCTTAGCGAAACGCTTTACGGGAAGGCAGAGGGCCGCCATAAAACTATCCGGGTTCGCGTTCACGGACGTCGGAGTGCGTGTACGTGGCTGCTTTACGTTCCGATCGGCGACAAGAAACCGGGAGCAATTCACCGGGTCCTGGGAGCAAAGTGGATCCTTGATAAACGGATATCGAGTTTCACGGGAATCCAACGCCCGCCTCCTCTAATACCGAGATCGTCGAAACGCGTTTTATTTCGGATCCCCGAACGGACTCCTATTTAAGACCCGGCTCGACCCTACGCGACCGTGCTATATTGCAAATCTACCCGGGGACTTTAGAGACTTTATGCCTGCCCGATGTCCCGCACAGGCATTCCTTGCCGCGGCAATGCTCACGGCGACCGTACCGACCAATTAAAAAGCGGTAGCGCTATTTATTTACGAGAATTGCTCACTTTTAGAGACCGCGTTCCTTTTAGGCCTAGGCCGAAGTTGTTGCTGACGCTGCTATTCCTCGAATTACTGACCGCTTTATATGGGCGTCAGCGGGACACCTTTTACAGTCACGAGTGTGATACAATTTCTGTATTCAACCCTTTCGGTCGGCGATGTTCAGGTTCTAGGAACAGTTTCTTCGGAGATCTAGATCACGAATCGAAGAGTTAACTCTTTGCCGCTTCCATTTATCATAAGTTTCTAGCTTTAGGCAAAGGATTAACGATCCTTTTCTTAACCCTTTGGAGTCTATCGGGACATATGTGTCGCATCTATGTATTTCGTACGCCTATTCGGAGAAATGAATCCTGTCTTTTCCACGATACACGAATACACCAGTCCTTAGAATGCATACCACGCACATGTTTGTTTACATTTCCCAGCCCTTAGCGTCTAGAATGGACACAACCTACACTAATAAAATCAACATTTCTTGTTATTAGCATCTACATGTACGTAAAACTTGACTTTATATATGATGCAAATTGACGAAAAAAAAAACAGACTCCAAAGGGATAAAGCTAGAAATTGAGCATCGACGACTCACCTCTGATAGCATACGTGCATGTACAGGTTGGACCATTGTTTCGTTAGCTGCATATTGTAAAACGTAATTCGATACGATGGTACGAGCACAGAATAACAGAAGGGTACCTAAAAATAAGGAATAGAGAAACATGGTTCCCGCACGAAACGTTCGAACATTAAAACGTCTCGCGGCACGGTCCCGCAGAAAAATCGAACGCGCACAAACACCCTCGATTAATCAAACGCTCCGCGCTGACAAGAACTTGCACACGAGGCACAAAAATTGGTTATTCTCTCTCGGCGAGGCGACCGTGCAGAGCGCCTTTTCCCAGCGGAGCCTCGGGACCCGGGAAAAAAGAAGCGACGCCGCGAATTTTTTCCTGGAAAATCGATCAATTCTCCTCGGTAAAACGTCCCGGTTCATGTCGCACGGTCGTTCACGAGTAATTACACGGGCCGCGGGGACGGCCGAGCGGAGCGGAGCGGCGTGGAGCGCAGCCGAGTCGCGGCCGTTTAGGATCGAAGTCGAGGGGGCTCGATCTCGCGCACGTACGCGGCCATTATTAATGAGTGCATCTCAATCCAGTAATTTTTCCACGTCGTAGCTGGTAATGCAGAAACCGCGGGGGGCGAGCAAGCTATATTGCCCGATCAATCAAAATGGGCCGAGGCCTGGCAACCGGCGCGCGGCGGTCTTCTGACGGGCCCTGCTCACGAATCCGGCCGCCTTTCCACCGGCTCGAGCTGAAAATCCTCGACCGTGATCCTCGCGCGTCCTTCATCCGTGAAGGACGACGCCGAGCGGAGCGACGCCGAGCGGCGCGGCGCGGAGCGGGGCGGCGCGGTGCGATACGAGCAGCGTGAAAAGGCGCGACCGAGCCGATCCAACGGCTCGTCGACCATCCGATATCGGTTCGAAATACGCCCGGGGAATCGTTAAGACGCACTTGCGACCACGAATATATCATTCGGACTTTTATTGACGCGGCTATCCACGCTTCGCCGCGCCGTAATTCGATCTGTACTATATTTTCCTCTCGCCCGGAAAGCAACGACACGCCGGATGGGATTCGTACCCGCGCGTAAATAAGCCGCGCGCCGCTGGAAAAATTCGTCGCCCAGGCAATAATTCAGGCCGTAAATTTTCTCGGTGAAATGCCCAGGAATCCCTGGAATTTATTTTATGTACGCACCACTGATGGAATCGTATTTGTAAATTGCCGGGGATCGCGTGGATCGATCACTTCGCGGCCTGAACTTCATCCTCGCCGAACGCTGACGCGATGGAAATGGTTCTCGGGTTCACGTTCGTTCTTTTTGCGGCTTTTCAGCCGTGCATGTTCTGAGGGATAGGCGCACGGAGGATCCTAGGATCGTCCACTTTCTCTTTATACTCTTCGGAGACTGACTTTTAGAATGAATGTCGGTGCATTGACGATATTTGGGCTGCACGTTTCGTCCTAGTATTTGCTAGCATATGATTTGCTTATGTGACAAAATATCAGGGTGCAGATAATTTTTGTTAATCATTCATTTATTAAGATAAATTGTTATTAAGGTTCTCGATAGGTAATCTACTTTTGTGAGGGAAATGTGTTCTCGGCAGTTCAAAAAATTGTCATCCGCCAATCAGTCAGCTATTCATTGCCAATAGGAACTGTTTTTCATGATTCGCTTAAGATTTATTCATTTTACTCATAGAAAAAATGCAACGAACCTCTGAGATATGAAATTATAAATGAAACATTTTCCAGACATTCTATCTCGTTTATCCTTAGGTATGTAGTTCAAAGAAATCCAGTTGAAAGAAACGTCTTTCTACTCGTAGCAACTTTATATAACAATAATCTCGTTAAAACGAAAAATCTCACTACGAGTCTCTTTAATCTTGTTGAAAAAGAGTCTCTTGAATTCGTTCATCGTATCGTGTTGCTTTTACGTTCCATTTTCGAGTAGTACAGCCGATACGAATACAGAATAAGAGTTCGCGGTGTTACGAAAGAATCAGAATCTCCAGCAACAGGAGAACATCGACAGAAAGAACAATTGTACTGCTCGCGCACGGTCTTATTATTCGACAGCAAGCGCGCACATGAGGAAAAAAGAACTTCTCGAATAATCCGGTAATCACTTCCTCGGAACGCTTTCTTCGATGAACGCAGCATTTTCGTGGAAAGCGAGCCCGGTCGCGAGGGAAACGTCGAGGTCCTCGGTTTCTATTCATTTTAATCGCGGGATTTAAATCACGCGGCCTGTTCTCGCTCGCGCTCGCGCTCGCGCTATTACGCGCATTACTAGCACGACATTAATATCACCGGGCAAGCTGCTTCCAAGCATCAACGTTTTACACGCGTGTAAATGACCGGCGTACACCGACGCTCCGAGGAGAAAGTACGACATTACGCGGTAATTATCCTACCCTCACTTTTGACTCCGTTTGACTTCTCGACACTTGCCGTGTAAATTATTTTATTGCGCGAGAGGATCGCCGGAGTGCCAGCCGTTCGTCGCGGCATTCGCGGGCCAATCTTTGTCACGGATCGGTTGAGAAACGATCGAACGCTGGCTAAGAGCGTCCCGGTGCTACATCGAAAAATCATCCGGAGAATTGTGCCGGGGAATCCGCCTCGTTTCCACCGATTCAACCCTGAATCGAACGGCTGCTCGCAGCTGGTAGATCGCAGGCTATTGATAAGCCCGATGTATTTATTACGAACATCATTTTAATGGCGTTGCTTGTTCTGGAGTACTTAATAAATTTAGCTGCCTGCTTTGTTCGAGCTTCACTGCTTCAGGGTTCATAAATAAACGTGGCCAGAGTATGTCCGTTAATACTCTAACTGCGGGCGAATTTGTTCTTTTTCTAGTTTTATTCGTTGTGCAGACGCGTCCTAAGAATTGGATTATAAAGGATACGAAAGAGAAATAGAGTAAAAAATTAAAATATTTTCTGAAATTTTTCATTTAAATTTTTTTAGCTATTTTTGCGAAATTGTACGAAATGTTTAGATTGTCCAGTTGTTCGCGATTGGAGGGTTAACAACTCTTTGTAAAACGTCATAAAAATGATTTGAATTATTAACTATTGTACAATAATTCATATTTAATTCGTGTTTAATTGTATCGTCTTTCTGGAAATGTAATGCTTGTTCTGAATATTCATTTCGAGACAAAACATCAATTTTTGTGGTCAAACAATGGGAAAACTGTCGCATAGTTTTACGCGTTCTTAAGTCCACGCAAGAAATATTTATGAACAAAGATTGCCCGATCTTTCGGGTATCAACAAACAGCATCAACGTTGCGATTCCGAGTGGGAAACAATTTTTTAAGATTATCATGAAAACGGTCCCGAAGAAAGGACCTGCCTGCGACATTCGGCCACGCCCCCAGCCAGGACAAAGGACACCGCGTGTGAAAGTCCTGGTGAAATGGATCCATTGTGCCCGAGTCAAAACGTTTGTCCTTTGTCGAAAGCAGATCGACTTTCCACGTAATGGTGGCGGGACCTTTCGCTCGATCCCGCGTCGCCATTACCGACAGAAGACAGCGGACCGGAAGTGGAGGAGGTAATCGACGAGGACAACGAACGATCCTCGGTTAGATCGCCGGGGAAGATGGCTAGAAAATCGTTCGGCAGTCGTAAAAACGATCACGAGGCCACGTGGCCTCGGATAATTACGTGTTCTGCATCGGCCGCGATGGACTTTGTGGCTGGGCCTCATCTCTAATTTCGAACACTCCCGTAAATTAGCCTAATGACCTGGTTGGGGCTGTGTTGGCATTAAAAAGATTGTGTGCCTGCCAATTTCAATGGCATCTTACAGGAAGATCCGATATCTCGTGCCGGTGGTATCGTGAACATGTAACAAAGATGTAATTTCAACGATGAGATCGTTGCGGATATTCTGATGTTCAGACGGAGTTAAATAACAATAACTTGCGTTGATCACATTTATGCACAGGTTTGCGAAATTTTCGTTAATTTGTCCGTAGCGTTGCAGAATAATTGCTTCTTTCATTTATTAATCGACGATCCGTGCATCCAATTTAGTCGAGGCGTGCCGATAATTATCACGTCGCCAGTGGCCCACTTTGTTTCACGGTTCCCACAGTTAATCAGGATGGGTCGAAACAATTAGCCCGCTCGTTAGGTAGAAAGCACCGCCGTCACGGTTTTCTGCCTTCCAAATTATGTTCCGCTTCTCCACGGTACCTTTTGTTGCTCGAACGAAGATGTTCCCCGATCTACGCGCGATCGAACTAGTAATGTTTTCCGTGAAAAGCAACTCCGCCTGAACAACGAACGATCGACGCGTTTTCCCAAAAAGTTGGCCACAATTTATAACTTCGTACGATTTTTACGAGAACTGACACTTTTATGGTTTAGAATGAATTCTTATTTGTCTCTTATCACTCTTACGTTTCGCCGAATTTCGGTGCGTTATCAGACAAGCGATATTCGAAATGGGAAATCAGAGACACTAACTTTGTGGATATCGATACTTTTCCGAAATTTGGCTATAATTAAAATGTACAATTTGATGCGACGATCTCAATCTCGAATTTCGGCGAAATTCTTACGGAATGGCACCGCTGCGCGTCGTCGTCAAAATTGATTTATGCCGCGATCGTGTAAATCGTTCTCGCGACAAAACCCGCCCAGTCTCGATCGCGTCGACCTTCGTGATTTCGACCGGCGAGGATCATTTGCATTTCCAGCGGGCTACTCTGAATAATGCGTATCGAAATCCGTCGTTTCTCACCGGATAATCCTGCAGACGCAACCAGGAGTTACGCATCGATGAAATATCGCGGAATATTTATAAGTTTTATAAAGTCCGTCGGCCGGCTAGAGGGCCTGATCTTAGAAATAACGTGTTACGAGAAAGAAACCAGCGGGGACCATTCCGTATCCAGGGAATTATTGGCTGCGTATTTCTGCCAGATCGAAAAAGAATCCTGTCTGTACCCCCTCGATCACTCCATCATAAATACCGATTTTATTTTTAATTAAAACCCTGTTCGATTTCGTTCCTCGAGTAGGTTCACCGTCTTTTTTGCTATTTATAACCGCTGTTTTCACGGTCGCCATTACCATTTGTTCGTTCACCAGTGGAATCGAGAATGAATTTATTATTCAAGAGGAGGTCTCGTAAACTTGTGAACCAATATCGCTGCGTTTTATTAATTCTACATTCTTTGTTACTAATGACACTCGGTGTTCAAAGTTCGCTTTTGCAAATTTTTAGACTGGTCCTATTTGCGACAGAATTCGCTTTTGCCGCTAATGGACTGTGACGCGATTTTTGCATTTCGAATAAATTCATCCTTCGCATTGAATCTTTTCTGCGGATATTTCAGTATTCATAGCACCCATCCACTAATTTATAAACCGAAAGGAGACCTTTACGTTAACGTGCACTAAATAATTATTTTAACTCTGCTATAAAGAACCTTTTCTTTTATCCTGAATTTTATAAAATCGTGAATACAAACGAATAATCTAGTGACCAATTATTTCGGTTTCTTTACATCCTAAAGAAGGATACCTTAGTGAAATCTCTCTTGATACACATGTGCATATATGTGTACATATATACTATCACGTATAAAGCCAGAACGAAGAAACATAGTAGGCGTGCACGTGTCCACGTCACGAAAGGGGACAGTGCGAAGCGTGGTCGGCGTACGCGTGAAATCACGCGAGCCTAACTCACGGAAGCGAGAGATCTTGAGAATCGGTAGCAAATGAGTCACTTAGGTAAACGACGCTGCGTGTCTCTAAACGCCCATAACAGTTCACCTATCAATCCTCTGTGACAAATAACCATTAGAACTAACAACCTCCTCTTAGTCCCACGCTTCTCCGCTGAACATCGTCGTCCTAATTGAACGTCCGCAAACGTCCAATTAATTTTTCATTACCGTAGAATAGTAAGCGAAGCATTTCGGCCGGCGAGTTACAAAGAAACGAACGATAAAAGCTACGGAATTAAAATCAGCCGTGATCGCTGGCTGAATAGTATCGCGGCGAGGCGCGCGCGCGATTGAAATCGATTTCACGATTCGATTTGCGATCCTGAGGACCCGTCACGGCGGCCGGAAAAGGACAAGTTCTATGAAAGACATTGAGGAGAGAGAGGGGGAGGGTGGGGGAGCGCGTCTCGAAGGAGGATAATGATACCGAACTCATCTCGCGATCGTACTCTATCTGATTGATCTGATTAGTCCAGGGCCTGGAACAGGTCGACCGGTAAATGATCTCGGTCGATCTCAATCAGCTTCTGAAAAAAAATAAAACGGCATCGATCCACGGCTCTCCACCCGTGCGCCTCCCCTGCCTGTATTTATCCTGTCTTTTTCTTCTGCATTTCGTGTCTTCGGCCCCCCCTCCGCCCTCCCCGACCGGTAATGAGAGCCTCCCATGTCGAGAAAAGTGATTATTTGCGGCACGGGATCGAAAATGCCGCGCGAGCCTCATTATCGGATGCACGACTACCACGATTCTGGAGCGGCTTTCGTTTCGACGTCGTTCCCTTTCGGCTCTATCTTCCTCCTCTTCTTTCGTCCTCTCTCTCTCTCTCTCTCTCTCTCTCTCTCTCTCTGTCTCTCTCGTTCGCCCCGCCTCGCCCCTCGTCGATCTTCGCCGTGGCAGGTTCAGCCTGTACCGGAGGAATCTACTTCGGTTTCCTTGTCGTTATCGACCCGGTAGAACACAGCGAATCGGCGATAAAAGAAGGGCCAGAGGTCGAGGAATTGGAGCTACCGGAATGACGTCGATAAGACGAAATTTATGGCTGCCCGTGAAACAGATACCGGCCGGTGCGACGCGGGAAAGAGTGCCTGGAATGTTGTAATTAGGGTGCTGGCACGGTCGACGAGCTGCGAAAGTTGCTAATCACATTCTCTGCAACCTTTATATTTACGTTAGTCGAACAAAAGTGCATTTTGGTTTCGATATTTTGGGAAATATTCGATTCTGTTCTAGCTATTACATAGGTTATTTTGCTTTTCACGTTATTATTGTTATTTATTCGCTAAATGGGCTAATTGCCTTTTAGATTGCAGAGTGTTAAAACTAACAATTTAGTTAGAGAGTACACAACGTGAATTTGACTTTTATTGCTGCTAAAGTTTACATTTCTAACAATTCTATTGGTACTATTGGATTGACCATAAAGGGTGCAGGGGGTTTGAATATCCTCCCTTTGAGGAAACTCTTCTTTTCATTTTTATCACATTGTAAACCAATCACGTAATTTAAATACATCGTATTTGCACAACATACAAATTCAATGTATTCGCACCCTCCGCACCCTTTATGGTCAATATAAATGTATTAATAAAATTGATAGAAATGTAAACATTTACAGCAACGAAATTCATTTCTTCTGCATCCCAATTACAGTAATTTCGCCCTGATTCGCGCTCAGATTGCGCACAAAAATGGATAATTTTTTAAGAAGAGGCACGATTATTCGAGCCTTGCACCCCGTTTTTATAATTGTTGACAATCGGCAAATATAGCTGTTCCCAAATAGTCCATTCTTGTTTTCATGCTGAAGAAAAATTGAGGAGAATTCACTGTGTACCATGTAATCCAATTAACCAATTGAATTTTCATGTAATTCAAATACAATGTAATTGAATCAGCACAACTCTGCACAGAACGACAGTAATATATTCGCTGCTACCAATACGGTTCTGCAAGTTTCCGCAAAAGCAACGCTCCCGTGTTACAGGTTTCGGTCGTATACGAGATCCGCGTTGGAGAACGTTTACAAGGAAGCATTTAATCGCCGTCGTTCGCGCCGTTTCCGCAAACGAACCAGCCGCTGAAAGACCGCGCAAAGCGTGATTGCATGAATGAGCGAGCGCTGCGTTTAACCGGTCTTGCTTTTTATCTGCCACAACGGACTTCTAAGTGTCACCAGCTATGCTTCCTACCCGTTCTCCGCTATTCTACGACGGAAAATCTTTGACCATGCTCGGCTCACCAAAATTTCAGTCTTGGCAGATAAGAAATTGCTTTGTGCTTTTCAACGTCGCGACTCTGCTCGAACGAAAGCTAATACGAACGTTTCGCAGAAGCAGATTCGCACATTTTTACGAACGCTGGGCTTGGAACTAAAACAGGAGCAGCGCAGTCTGCGTCAAAACTTCAGCAACGAGCTTGAGACACTCATTACATCGTTAGCCACGGCTCATTACCCGAACGTGCTCACGCATAATGCCGGGCCCCATTCTTCCGCGCCGGTCAGAATTCCTAGGATTTGCAACTACTCCGGGGAATTGGGCAACCGATTTTCTCGGAAAAATAGAGAGTCCCCCTTTTTTCTGAAATAAATCAAATAGAACACAATGTTTATGCCCGTCGTTCATCTTTGTGTCATCTGCGTCATTTTTTAAGCACTTGCGCTTGGTTATCAGTTTGTTGATTGATCTGCAATATGTGCTGGTAGTATAACAAATTTAAAGACGACTTGTACTTCATTAAATTCAGGTGACTGAATTGATACGCATTTAACCCTTTGCTCTCTGAGGCACTAGTAAAAATTGTGATATCACGTGGCGAAATAATATTTGCATTATCTTTGTTTATATTTCAAATAAACGCCAGCTGACGGATCCAAAGTATAAACGTTGATAATGTAATTAATGTTACGCAATTCAACTTTTCAATTTCAATTCGACTAAATAATGTTACTTGAACATTGTGAAATTTTTTAGATTGTTGGCATGGCAGTCAAAGTAAGAAATAATCAACAGCATTTTGAATAAACGTCGAGTAATTAAGAGACGGAACAATACCGTCGTAAAATCTAATCCTATTAAGAGATCGATGCGGAAGAGTGTAACCACTGGATCGGCAGTGGGAAAACAAGCATAAAGCCGGAAGATCGTGGAAAGAAAAAAGGATCGTTCGATCAGGATCGTAGGAAGGGGCGCGACTGCGGCTCCCGCGTCTCTATTTCACGGGTCGCGTGCGCCGCGCCGGGTCAGCTCGAGTGCATGCGAGTGCACGCGATGCACAATCCATATTGCTCCCGCCTCGCGGATCGGGCCCCGTTGCGTGGTATTTTCCAGTACCGTTCCGGAATTCCGTTCCAGTTCGTTTAATGAGGAACGACTTTTTAGCATTCCTGCGCTAAAGGCAGCGTGAGAACCGCGAAATGCGAGGGTCGTGGACCATAAAATCCGTGACTCAAACGCGGGCACCTGGCGCAGCCCGGATCCTTGTTGCACATGCGTGCCAAAGATCACGGGTGCATTAAACTGAACCGGAGACCTGGTCGAAACGGGGAAACGACCGATACGCCGCGCCGGGGTTATCTGAACGCTGACATGTCCCAGCCTGTTCTACGACTTGTGCTCGATCGAAAAATGTTGTAAGAATGTAGGCTCCGATGTGCGCGTATCCGAGTTGACCAGGATAGAAAACGGACAGATATGACTCCTCCGACTTCCGCGACGTTTAGTAGGACAGTAATGTGATCGCCCGATTGAAATCTTTTACGTCATTCGTCGCGTATGAAAATAAATTTGCACCTGTGGCTCTTTAGAGCGGATAGCTTTTTCCTAAGAATTCTGTTAACTCACATTTTAACTCAAAAATTTTATATATTATCTACTGAATACGAATGTCATTAATTTCTTGCAGATTGAAACGGAATTTGTTTTTTTATTCTGTTATCAAAGTCTAGGTATGGGAGCGAACGAAGACACGCGAGAAACAAAAATTGTCACGTCCTATTAAAAAAAAGTTATTAAATCCGAGAAGTGTTAATCAACGTAGCTATGAAAGAAATCGTAGGGCAAGGAGTTATAATTAACAATCCCTCGTGAGATGAAGACAGTATTTGTATAATAAATAAACGATAATACGTAGATGGTTATGGAAGATTAAACAGGACGTTCTTTATGAGGAGAATGAAATACAGGTGTCATCAATGTCGGCACTCTAATGGTGATTGTACCTCTAACTATAGCCTCAAATGACCGGACAATTTTGATGGAATTGTGTATAAAGTTTGGGAAAACGGGACAGTCGGAATTATCAGTGCGAGACAAGAGTCGCTGACGATTCTTCAGCTATGAAAGCCTTGCATCAGCTAAATCCAGCGAAAGGGGTTACCCGGACAACCTAATGAAATCATTTTGTTGGAATTTTCTCGGAGAGATTGATCGAGGTTTTCTGATTGATTGTTGAGAAGTTTTATCTTGGGCTTGTGGGATAATCCTGCGCGTAATGGGAATGACAGGACACTTGGCGATCCTTCGTAGGCCTGTGAATAACTCGGTGAATAATCTACAGATTCGATTCTAAGTTCGAACGAAGTACACATTTTTCATAGAAGCATCCTATAAAACACGCAATTTAGAAACATAACAGAAAGGAAACCCGAGAACTATTGCAACTTCCTTGAATGATATAAAAATTGTTTGCTGTCTCTCGTGACAGCTTCGCGGAACGTTTAGCTAGCTTCGCACATTGTTGCAAAGATTTTAATTGAGACGTCGACTGACGTGAGTCATCGAGAACCACATCACGCGCACTGGCATATCTTTAATAATCCTTTCAACATTGATAATCAAAAATGAGGTCCGCGAGTGGAAGTCTAACGAAAAACAATGACAGCTTTTCTCTGTATCTTCCATCCAGTATAAATATGACTCATTCTCCGCGTTCTTCATTATAACAATAAATCAGCTAGTCGAGGCGCTTTTCATTAACATACAGATTACTTGTTCGACGATAGAAACAATAATTCCCGGCTGACATTAATTCTAATGTCTCTCTTCTGAGCAACCCGGCTGAAGATCTAATCGGTATCGACTTATTAAGAAGTTGCAATCAACAAAACATTCTCCGCGATGTTTTACACAAAATACACACACACGCGTGCGTGCGCGGGATTAATTTATATGATTCTTCAGTACCATTAGTAGGGTCAAGGGGTCCGTCGTTGTTCGGGCACGTCGGAGATTCAGGAAAAGAATAGACGAGGGTCTCGGAGTCGCGTCGGTCCAAGATGTCCGCGCTGCCTGAAACCCCAGCGACGGGTGTCAGACCTATCTTGTGTGCGCGTTGTAATTATTGATATACCCGGTGGTCCGTGAACTCCCGGCCAGCGGAACGGGTTCCGTCGGGACGGATGACACGTTTCCATAATATTATTTAGTCACGGTGGCGTCGAATTAACGTCAACGGATCGACGCGATGACGCGGAGACGACATATGTTAACACCGGAGGCCTTAGAGCCCGCGTTGGTCCCTCGTAAAAATTACAGGCCTTCCCACGGATTTTCAAAATCCGATTTAGCCATCGACTGAAGTGCTTGCAGAATCATAAACGCACGTGTCGACGAAGTTCACAAGCAATGCCAATGTTAAATCATTGTTGCATACGCGATGATACGACTACAGAAATTGTAAAATGGTTATCTGAATAGCTGTCTAATACAGACATATATGTATGTAATATATACGTAATATATAATAATATATAATACATAATAATGTATACTAATGAATGTAATGTAATAATGTACTAGTATGTGTATAATAAATAATAATGTATACTAATGAATGTAATGTAATAATGTACTAGTATGTGTATAATACGAATAATGTATACTAATGAATGTAATGTAATAATGTACTAGTATGTGTATAATACGAATAATGTATACTAATGAATGTAATGTAATAATGTACTAGTATGTAACTTCTCTCAGTATTTATAGATGACTAAATGTTTATTGAAATTGTCCAATTTCCTGTTTTAGTATTTTGTTGACATATTGACGTTTTATTAAAAATAGTCTTCGTATTCATTTTAATGTTAGTGAAATTTTCTAATTGTAGGAATTTTGTATTTTTAATATATATAATCGTTGTACAAAACAGCTAGTCTCATTACTCGGTGAAGTCTTGTTTTAGGGGTTGCAGTATGCAGGGGTTGCTATGGCACTGTTTAGAGAACCGCGGATTTTGTGCCTCTGTGAAAAAGATTCGGTGAAATATAAAACAGTAGAAAGGTTCAAAGAATATATTTAACAACATCGTAATATTATTGTCAATTTATTAAAAGACCTAATTATTTGACTAATTTATTTGACAGACCTAACCCGGACTTGTCTAAAACAGACACTAAACTGTAATTAATTGCAATGTCACATCGAAATAAAATTCTTCTGTTCCGTTACCAATTTTAAAACACTAAACAGATCACATTTTGTTCTATTCGAGGAAATCATCAGCAACGAAGAAACTCTTTATAAATTTGTATAGATATCGAAAAGTCTGCTATGTACCAAAATGATTCGACATTGATCATCTCAATTATCTGTATATATAATAAATATAATTATCTATCTATAATATATAATATTATTCTCTATCGAAGCTAAAAGATCCGCAAGTTTCGAACATCATTTTCTCGAAAATTTCGAAGCAGATGCCACCGAATCACGAAGAAGCTAGCGTGCCGCCTGGCGGAAACCGCGCACGAAACGCAGGTGGGTCCAAACGAAGAGGGATCGAGGATCGAAATTAGACTCGGCCAGCGCAATCTCCGCGGCAGATGAGCGGTTTCATAGACAAGCGAAGGACAAACGCGCGGGAAAGAGGAATCGAAGGCTTGCCTCCGTTGCATCGGTAGGAGGAGAAGGCGACGAGGGGAGGGAGCGAGAGAAGTGCGGCGGGAGGGGTCGAAGGGGTAGCAGCGAGATGCATTTCGTGGATTAAGAAGGTTATATACCTGGCGGTCTCACGGTGAGCCGGCTCGGTAGGAGTCTAATAAGATGTAACTAAATTATGATTGGATTCATCATTGCCGCGAACGGGATTGCTATGGTCGATCGTTTCTGCTCGCGGAACGAACGGCCGGATGCCACCGGCCGGTCAATAATTCATCGGCCCACCGGCATTCTATATGAAGCGTGATATACCGTGATCCCGAATGAGCGATTGCCAACCGCGTTGCGAGACGGGACGGTACGGCCGAGCTGTTTTCTGCGTGTACTCTTGTTTCCTGCGGAGGGGTTGTTCTCCGCGTCCACGCTGATTGTACAGCCTGTTGCCTTTTAAACCTTCGGTAATCCATTATTTCCCGGACGGAGGATCCGGCAATGGAATATTATTACTTCGAATACGCGCTCGCATCCGTGTACCTGGAACGCCCCTCGGGACTCGACAAATTGTGATTTCTGGGGAACTGTTGCGTCACGATTGGAAGTCTCATTTCGATGGGTGTCTAGCTCCTGCGAGTTTCGCTGCGGGCTACAGCGTTCAATTTTTATTGGATTGTATCCTGTGAACTTGTAATTTTAAGTGAAATATACGATAGAAATGTATTTTGAGGATTCAAGAATTGTTCTGATCGCGTAAAATTTGCAGAGGTGTATTCTATGATTAATTATTCTTGATTATTTTTGTTTGCCGATTAAATATGAAATGCATATTTTACTGTATAATTTTACTGTACAATCTATGCAATAAATTGCAGAATAAATGGGGAACATATCTAGATTGGAAACAAGGTCTACTGAATTATTTTTATGACCGAGTTTTTGCAAATCTGCAGATAAAGTGCTTCACGAAGATATTTAAATTTTATCCTACTACTTTTATCCTATATTTATATTTATATTATATTTATATTATTCTTCTCGAAGATATTTCAATTTTATCCTACTCTAAAATGTTTAATAAATAAATATATATATATATATATATATATATATATATATATATATATATAAAATTGAATTAAATAGTAGGATAAAATTTATTATTTATACATATGTATACGTATATATAATATTTCGATTTTATCCTCCATTAAAATAATTGCAATTTAATGACTCAATTAAAGTCTCCAAATTGTCAAGATTTTATTATAAAAAATTTCCTCAACAAATTCTTGTAGACACATTTGAGACCAATCATATAAACATTATTAAATCGCTAAGCTAACGCGACAATCTTCTGCCATCGCTGCGACAGCATCATTACCAGGTCCATTATTTCCACGTTATAATGTAGTTGTCACGCTGAAAAAAAGCTGTCCCCGACCCAGAATTAAATTCATAACGAAACAAACAGGTGTTGGAAGGACGAGCTAGATCTATCTAGAACACCCAGGAGCCACGGAGAATTTTCCCCGGCTACGCTGTTCCTCGAGGGTGCGAAGAAAGGGAGCCCGGAGAAAAAGGGGATCGAGGGAGCAGCATGAGTAAGCGTTTATGCAAAGCGTGCGTAAACGTTCGTTTTGTTGGTTGAATTAGCCCGGCGCGACGTGATCTCTCGGAACTGGAGAAGCCGAGGTAGGCTGGATCTCGGTTCTGCTCTCGAGTTTCGGGGCCCAATCACGGGCCTAGTCATTCCCGGCCGGAGGGCCGTTGGTTCCGGGCTTCGGGAGGGTGATTTTTGCATGTCACGTGGCCAAACGGGCACGCACTGAATGCCAGTCGTTAGGCTCTCGTTGTGTCCACGATGAGTCGGTTTCACGCAACGATACGCCCGGAGTACGCTCCACTTTGGGCCCGTTTTCCCGGCGGCACATAGACGCCGGAAGCGTCGGGCACGGACGACGCCTTACGCCCCTTTCTGCGCAGTACCGGCTTAGTATGGTTGCTGCGAGTCGTGGTGAGGGTACAAATTGGAAAGAAATTGATGGAGTGGGAACTGGAAGTGTCTTCGTTCATGCACCGGGTGCAAAATGTTTGGAGTGCTTGCGCCGCCCAGCCATAAAATGGTCGAGCGGATTTGTAAAGGACAAATCACTCGAATGTACCTGAAAAATAAAAAATAGTGAAAATAATTTTTCACAGTATTTGTAAATGATTGAATGTTTTAAAAAATCAATGTTAAATTTCTGTTTTGAATACTTTTGATATAAACGGTTCTTATTGTCGATAAAACTTTTATATTGTTTTCACATTTCTAATAACAATTGTGCGAAACCGTTAGTTTCTTCGTTTGAATAATTCTTGTTTTAATGGTTGCCGGGGTTGCAAACAATTACCTATGCTACTATGGATTTTGTGGATTTATGACCGGAAGCCGGAAGTGAAATATGAAATAGTAATAAAGCTTAAATTGTTAAAAACATTATAAATAGTCTTGCCACTTTCTTAAAACTACTAACTTTACTCAACTTTTGTTAATTTCCCCTGACGAGCAAATTTGCATAAAGATCCGCAATATACTGATTATCTAAAGACCTTGTGGCAATAATCGCTTTTATCTTCATAAAAAAATGTCATAAATTCTATGAATATACATGGTTTTTTTTAATTGGGAAGAATCCAAACACTAAACCAATAGGACTCGTAGAAAATCTCCACGGTAAAAGTAGCCAAAAAAAAGAATCGTAGGTTAGGAGCAAAGAAATAAAAAATGCAAAACGGGCGCTCGTCTTTAAATATTAAGGGATTATTCTCTAACCCCGGGGATGAGGGTAAAGCCTATTTTTTACGGTACGCAATTTTCCGCATTCGTTTCGGAGCAATAATGGTAAAAAGTCGACTGAGAATTTACAAGTCATTCAGGGGTAACTGCAGTTACCGTGGCGTAGAAACCCTTCTTTTCTAGGTTTTTTTAAGTTTTTTATGGCTTGACCCACATTTTTAGGCAAGCAGACGAGGGTACAGCTCTGCGTATTTTTCGTTCGTGTTCACCATAAAAATGCGAGAACCGTACGATTTTCTGTCACGCTAAAAATAGATGGAAGAAAGGCAGAGGTTAGAAAGAAAACTGGCCTGCAAAGTACCGGTGCTAAAAAGTCCGATACCGTTAGACCGGAATGTTTATGCTTGTTTTCCGGGGGTGAGCTAGTCTGGGAAGACTTCCAGAATTTTACGACCCCAGCTAAAGAACACGAAACAATCTCAGCTCGATAATTCAAGGATATTCGATGAACGACCATAAAAAGAAGAAAAAACGAAAAACGGACGAAAATCTGTTCGCCTAGCAACACTGAAAATTCTGCCGGACAAAATTTCATGAAACAAAACATAAAATTTTGCTTCGATCTAAAAATATTTCTGCGGGTCTCGGAATATTTCTCAATTTTTAGTAACTGAGGTAATAACTAAAATTGAATTATTTAAGTTTCTATTGCGAGCAATGAAAGTCAACATTTACAACTCGCGGGTCTTGTTGGACCCTGCGTTCGCTGGCGGAAGCTTAACCAGTTCAGATTTTACAAGTGTCATTGAAATTCCTAAGGAAACCTAATTTTAAAAAAGCGAACGTAAGATTGTGTTGATATAACAGTGGAGTTTTTTAGTATGAAGTTTTTTCATCTCCATAATCGACAGACGAGTGTTTCTGTGTTAATGACTTCCAACGTCTGTTTCAGGGATTTCCCACAGCTAGAAGCCACCAGATCATCGTAAATAAGGGTGGCGCACAATTTGGACCCGAATGAAATGCTCAATCAGATCCAAACACGACAAAAAAACACCTTCGATAACAGAACTCTCATCGTTCTAACGACTTCGTTCGAACATATGCACACCTCACACGTTCTCCCTCACTCGGTATTGATAGATTTTTTAGAACATATTTTTTTCTGCAACCGCCTCGTTTTCAATCTCATCTTTTATTTTCACATCGAACCCCTCCCCCGTTGGCTTTTTTACTATCGGCCGCCGTCATCCGGCTGCAGTAAAATTATTACCGATATCCGTAAAGAGTGTCTCACAAAGATGCATAATCCTACCTGGAACTTTCTACGTCATAGGCTGTTTGGCTACCTAAATTAATTTTACTTGGTTTACCCGGACGTGTAACGTTCGCCAGAGCTTCGGTCTGAATTTTGTGTCGGGTGCAGCTTTATTTTTTTACACGCCACACCCTCGTAACTAGTACCTAGAAAGAGCGCTGTAAACCGAGATTTTTTACTTGCGTACTGTTGGCCTGCATCTTAGATTTGTACCTGATTTAGGATCATCCCTAAAATTTATTTTTTTTCTATGTTATGCGCTGGTGATTAGGGGCAGTAAACTTCCCCTACTGGGGGAAGTAAAACTAGGGGCCACAAACTTCCGGAAAGTGCACTTAGAGTAAAATTTTAGTTTGTGCAGACTCAAGCAACGGCGTTGATAAAATTATGTTTGATGAATCAGCAAACAGACCTGTTGACTACTGTACAATATAGAAATTGTAATGTCTCCCTAACTGACACTCAGGTTGTACACAAAAATGGACAATTTGGGAAGATGGTATACAATTATTCGAGCCTCGCAGCTCGTTTCTATAGTTCTTGACAATTCGTAACCATAGAAACGAAGGCTCGAAGGCAAGGCTCGAATAATCGTATCTCCTTTTCCAAATTTTCCATTTTGTGGACAATCTGAGCGTTAATTAATTCATTCTAATACATCAGAATAAAAATTAACACGTTGAGTCCGGCACCGTTATTGCTGTAACACATGCAAAACCAAACCATATTTTTGCTTAGAGTGTTTCAATAAATTTCATTAAAATTACTACAGTCTCCAAACGAAAAGCCCACTGTAGGTCCCCAAGACCTGACGCCGGCCAAACGGAAAAAAATTCACCGTCGGTCCGTAGGTACCGATGCCGAGCTTAACGTGTTAATTTTAAAACCTAGTTAGATACAGATGCTCCTAGCGAGAACTCCTGGTTCAATTAACACTGAATTATTTTACAGAGGTATCGATGATGTATTTATTCGGATTTTTAACAACTATTATTATTATTATTATATTTGACCCAAGTAACAAATTTATTGAATAAATTCTTCATAAATACATCATATATTTTGCATCTTCGTCTCTAAAATCTCGATAGACGAAAATTTGTCCTTTCCATATAATTTTTGTCCTCGAAGGTTCATTTTTACATCAGTTACACGATGCAATAAAAAAGATTATACAATTAAACGCAAAAAAACATCGATGACCTTGAAAACTTCGCAAAGAACTAACCTAAGAGAAAAAATGTTTGTTGCAATACGATGGTTTCCCCAAACCATTGAAATAGCATAAGAAAAAATTTTTTCTACCCGCTGCAATTAGAGGAGATATTTAGGTGGTCATATTTAGGTGGACCACCCTGTATACAATCTCAGTGATCCTAAATGAAAAAATTTTGAACCCGTCATTTTGACGTGTCCCGTAAACCTAATATTAAACACGGTACCGTCGCAGGGTTAATGCGTTCACCGCGGAAAACAAAGGAAGCAGGAAGGGGTTGCGGTCATCGAGTGGCCGTCTCGCGTCTGGACGCGGATGACACAGCATCCAGCGAAGCCGTCCTGTCGCGGCTTGATGAGCACGACGAGAGACATCGTACTGTCGATTCAAACTATCGATATCCGACCCGCGCGACCCCCGGTCCCGTGGGCCTACACGAGCGGAACGCGATATACGGTGCCACAGGTTCTGATTGCTCTCCACAGATGTGACAGATCTGCCTCCTTCGCCGCGGGACACGAATTTGTCGATACATCGGCCGCGAGCGTAGAGGATGCCCGTGAACGCCGGTATCATCGACAGATCGCCGGATGTTGATCGGCCATCGCTAGACACTCATTTGCTCGCCACAGTCCGAGTCGATTAAACGTGATCCGCTCGGCCTCGGAAGACGTTACACGTAAATACGAGCCGAAGGTACCGTGACCGAAGGGACCATTCTCTGTCGTTTATTTTGCCACCTGGAAATGGAAGTTCGAGCTGGGCTGGATTTATAAATACCCGTAAGTGGCATGTGTTTAACGCGGTAGACACTTACGGCGGCGAATTGCCAAGCGACGTTTTTATCTTGGACGCGCTTTGTGTCGTATCTGGTTTTCGAACGCGATATAGTAATTTCTCCCTAATTCGCGCTCAGATTGCGCACAAAAATGGACAATTTGGGAAGGGGAGATTCGTTCATTCGAGCCTTGCGGCTCGTTTTTACCGATTGTCAGCAACTATAAAAACGCGACGCAAGGCTAATCGTATCTTCTCTTCCCAAATTGTCCATTTTTGTGCGCAATCTGAGCGCGTATTAGAGAGAAATTACTATATTTTGCCTGTCTTTGCACTTGTTTCCATTTTTCTCGCGATCGAAAATGCTTGGCTTGTTTTTGCATACATCGCTGCGACTTAACCTTTTTCTGCGGGATTAGGGAGGTATCACGCGAGAAAAGATTTTTTTATATAGAATCAACCTCTCCTCGATTGTACCACCGATGCTGGGACGCACTTGTTATTAAAACTAGGAGCAGCTTGCTGTTAACACTAGAATTACGGGGCCCGTCAAAATGACGGGTCACTAATTTTTTAGTTTACGATTATTCATAAAGATACATTTATGAGTTATTCATTCAATTTATATCACGGCAAATGTTATATTAACACTTGCTAGAAATCAGAATAAATGTCTTATTGTTACTTTTATAAACTAATATGAAATAGCTGTTTTTTGTGCTCCGTAAATCTAGTGTCAATGTTGCTGCGCTCGCACGTTTTCCTATAATCAACAATAAATAATCAACAATAAATTTAAGCTCGAGCGAGGTGAACTACCCTGTACCATTTTGGGTAGCGTGCGAGTGGAGCGTCGAGTAGATTCGGCGCAGCCGAGCGGGGGAGGCGGGCCTGGAACGGGCCGGAATGGTGGCGCGAAAGAAAGGAGTGCACGGAAGGCCCATAAACTGTATAATTTACGTATTCGTGGGTATATATCTCGGTCGGAATCTGCAGCGGTCGCCGGGCCGAGGATTCCCAAGACGTCAGGTCAGGTAGACCGCGCGGCAAGTGTCCACCGGTTCAGATGCCTCACGATTAAACCTGTGGGCGGGTCCCGCGAGCAGATTAATGACGTCATAAACCCAATAAAATATCACCGGCATAGGTCGAACAATACGGGCGAATCGTCGGGGGAATCGGGAGCGGGTCATCTCCTATTTCGTTCGGGCAGGGGCCAATCGCCTCGCCCTGTTCGCCGTGCCGACGATCACCTTGTTGCCCCCACGGTGTGCGTGCCCCTTCCACCCCGGCTGATGGATGATGCAAATAACTGTGCCTGGTCCTGACGCAACCGTCGAACGGTCACGGAGCACTTTTCTCAGCAGGTGGCTGCCCGCCTCGGACGGCAGGTCCGAAAAAGGGAAGAAACGCGCACAGGGAGGAGAAAAGAGAGCGACCCGAGGTGGGGGACAGGGAGAAAGAGCGACCAAGAATGTCGAGGTATGCGCATTTCTCCCGAAGAAAGTCGGCCTCGACCTCTCCGTCTCGGATGCTTTTCTTTCTGTTAAGGTCGGATCGATGGATCCGCCGGCGGTTCTCGGTCAATAAATATGAAAGTCGGCCAGGGGTGCATCGCACCCTCTAGCGTGGGACGCGTGATCCCTTTTGCCACCCCCAGGCTGCACCGCTTCCCGACGTCTTCGATCAAAGCTGCTGCCTTTCGGAGGGTCGCGAGCCAGCCTGTAAGGCGATTATTGCATTCAGAATTATATACGTCACGCGAGCATTAATCATCACGACTGAATTCGTATCACACTCCGCTGGCAGGGAATTCAATTGATCGAGCGTGAATTTTTCACACCCCCTCGTTCACAATATCGTGTTCGTTCAATAAGATTATGTAATCTTGTTTCTCAGTATTTGGACCATTTGGGACGGTTTTTCGAACATGCTTATTATAAAATATTTGACGGGCGACCGTGCGCAATGTTAAAACAGAATTGTTTCTAGCTTATCACCGGTTACATTCTCCGGATTTTTGTTCATGTTAATAAAGTAATCGTCGTGTTAATAAAATAACTGACAATGCTTAGAGACATGGAGTCTACCAACAATAGGCAGTCGAATAATTCCCACAATGTCAAGAGCATTTTGTTAATAAGAACTAGGAAGTTAAAATTTACCATAGGAAATTGTTGTTTAACTCTTTCGTATTTTAAAAATCCTATTTCGATAATAAAGCCGAAACTAGGAAGTTAAAATTTACCATTGGAAATATTTGCTTGACTCTTTTGTATTCTAAGCAATAAAAATTAAAGCTAGTCCAAAATTAGTGTCACCCATTCCAGTAACATTTAAATGAACTGAAGAAAATGTATAATTACAAGTATTTAATTAAGTAGCAAAAATTCGTGAAAATCTCTGAATGTACATACAGAGAAATTTCTTAAAAAATGTTAACCTTAAAACTTTCACAAAATGAAAGTCTTTTATTAAATCAAATAAAAATTGTAAAGTTAATTTGCAGGATACAAGAAATACCTTTTCAATATCCTTAAGCTTTGCGAATCCTAATAGAATCCGGCAAATATAATAGATTAGCTTAACAATTAATTCTCAAATTCGAGTAAATAATTTCGTGGAGGTCGAAGTGTTAAAAACAAATTTTCGGTGATCCACGAATCGTGCCCAGCCACAAGCCGCGTGGAATCGCCATTACGAAAACGGAGCTTTCACCCTCCGGGTGACAGCGTTTCCCCGGGACGACGTTAGCTCGTCAATCGGTTCAGACGGGACTGAAATAATATTTTCGTGGGACACCGATCCGTTTCGCGGCGGCTCGTGGGTCAGGCACGCCGGGCATCCGTTGCTCGCGGAAGGTATGCGGCGTCAAGTATCTTAGCGGGCAAAAGTTATATTATACCGAGCGTATCTGATGTCTACATGCATGCTGCTCGTATATAGTCGAGGGGGCATTCACGCCGGTGCGGTGCGGTGCGGTGCGGCGCGGCACGGCGCGGCGTTGTGCAGGGCCCCGGAGAGCACGAAATAATGCGAGGATCGGGGCCCGGCTCGGCTCGGCTCGGCTCGGCTTGGCGCGCGCGGCAGCTGCCGCCAGGCACGCAACGAGATATCAAAGGATTTGCTGATTCAGAGGCCGCGTATACCGTGGAGGAACGAGCGTGCGGACCTTGCCAGGGCCCCGAGATCGTCCTTCGTTTTCTTCGCGTGGAAGAATCGAACCGTCGATCGATCATCGAGGGCGTAACGTCTTCTAGGGCCTGCGTATCTAGCCCGGCGAGCCGTGCGAGAACGAAGAATTGACAGTCGTTCTCCAGAAGATTTATTTCGCCGTTGAAAATACCAACCGTGGGAGTCGCTCGAAAAATCCACGATGAAACTCGCGGCGTATCTCGGCGCAGCCATTCATCCCTATCTTGCGCGTTTATTCGCCAGGATCTTGGCAAAATGCGCGACCGGTCTCGTTTTTCAGCAGATCTTCATCCTCTGCGATATTCACGGCTCGTCGCAGCCCGGTCACTCTGAATGCGGTTGTTTCTGCCGATGGGATCTGCGGGGTGTCCCAAAGTGTTTCGCAAACGCGATTTATCGGCCGTTTATTTATTTTCGCCCGTTCCCGTCGGACCGGGACCCGCGATAGCCGGGGTGTCGATCGCTATCTTAATTTCGTATTGTGATCGGTCAAACGGTCCCGGGCTCGCGCTCAATGGCCCCGGGTGTGTACGTACACGCGCGACAGTCGGGCCCCCGCACCCTTTGTGAACGGCCACGTGAACGGGAACCGTACCACGATGACATAGTGGCGACGGGACCGTACCTACGACCGGGGCCTTTACGGGACGTCGGGCGACTATCCGCGAGCCTTGTCACAGCAATCAGCCTCGGCTTGTGGCACCGTCGTGATACCTCAGCTTTTTCGGACCGCCCCACCACCGCCGGCATTCCTGTCGCGCCGGCTCTATCGTGAAAGTACCGATAATTCAGTTTAATAGCGAAGTTGCATTGGTCACCGCCGCAAATTGAAGTTCTCGACAAAGTTGCGGTGTCGCGCTTCAATTTCGCATTGTCGATGGGTCCGGCCTGCTTCGGCCAGCGATGATCATCGACGGCTCGAGCAATATCTCGGCCGCGCGCGTAGGTGACAGTATTTATGGCGACAGTCGGAGGAAATAAATTTAATCGGCGTAAATCTGATCTCGTAGAAATATGGGTTTGAGTGCTCGTGGCCAATGAGTGCCGGCGCTCCGGATATTCGAATACAGTATCGAGAACCTGGAACGATCTGGATATTTCCGTAGAGTGGCTAGATGTAACGGTTCGCCGTTCTTCATCATCAGGCGACGTTATTTCTAGTTTCCACTAGGGGCAATCCACTGCGCGGATATCAAGGAATTTCGAATGAGATTCGTCGATTTAGAAGGGGACGTTATTAACGATCGATAGGAATGATTCAGACGACCGAACAGCGAGATCGTGGACACGTGCACCGGAAAGAAACGGTACCATTTTATGCGTGCGCGAGCCCGACGATTAGATCGTTCTACACGGTCCCAACCTTTGGCCTGAATCGCTCCGAACGGCACACGGGATACTTTCTAAACAAATAATTATCGCTGAGAAAGGCTACGTCACGACGCTAATCGATCGATTCGCGAATAATGGCACTGCGGCACTTAACTCTTCCTCTCGCGAACACTTTTATGGACGTGTACGGCTTGTTTGGCTGCCACGAAACGAGGATCCGCGCGGTTTTGTATGAAATCACCTTGTCATGTACTGGAAGAAAGCCTGGTCACCCGAAAATTACGAAAGACTGCTTAAAAACTCCTGCGCGTGATTATTGGACAGTGGATTTCATAATAGAAAGAAAGTATGAAACGGTAGAAAGGTTGAAAGAATTTACGAATATCGATGTATTGTTTTCAACACTTTAGGATTATTACATGAAGACTGGCATTATACTTTCGACTAGCTGCTAATTCTTACGATTGATGCAGACAATTTTGCATAAAGATCCGCAGTCTAATGATTGTACATCGAAAGAATTTATCGATTTTTAAGCTTATTATTTGTTGGCTAGATCACGGTTAAAAGAAATGCCATCTCTTCATCAGTTATTTATTATTATTAAGATTAATTATTAAGATTGATAATTAAATTCGTGATTAGAAATGGTCAAAGTCCTGTGCCACGTCTGCGAATATTATTTATGTTGTGGACTTGCTTAAAATAATACTCGTCTCTCCAATCTTTTCAAACGTCGATTGCGAATCTTAATGCGTCTATAGCATAAATTCTTAAACAATATAAATTTAGTTAGTCTAATAAAATTTTAAAACAGTCAATAGTTGTACGAGTACAGTTTTAATACAGTTTTTCGAATCCAATGTTCCTCTTCATCTAGTGAGAATGTTCGTTACATTTTAACTACACATTCTATCTAATTTTTGTCTCCTAATATTATACTAATTATTAGAAGTTCCCTCTTAATTACAAAAACGAACGATTCCTCTAAATTCCTGAAAAATACATTCTCGAAGAATTCGCTTCGATTTAGAGATCAATTCGCCGGAATTCAAACAAATCGGGGTTCGAATGAAGGAGAATCGCGACTGGTCGCGTCGCGGGTCCGCGCGCGAGTGCCTCACCCGCGCGTACGCGCTTCGAGACGTCCGTGGCTCGTCGTCGAAAGTATCTCTAACAGCTCGGTGCACGATCGTTGTACGGGTCCGTGAGCAGGCAGCACACTTCTCACGGATCCGAAGTAGTATACGTAGACAGTCGCCCCCGGTACGACCCCGGAACGTACGATTCGTATTGTGCGCGATCGCGGAACGAACGATCGCTACACGATCTCCCGCTGCTAGATCGCCAGATCGCCGATCCGCCGGTACAGCGATCTATTGATCGCGAACAACGCTCGGCACACACGGGGCACCGGCGGCTATCTCGCCGCTGCATCGATATGACTACGTTTCCATCGATGCGGAAGTGACAGCGAGTCGAAAAACGCGCGAGACGAGCTATCGCGAGAGATCCTCGCGGGACGAAAATCCGCGATGGTCAGAGCTCGCGCACCGTTGAAACAAACTGTAAGGAAAAGTAACAGTATCGGACGCAAAATTACGATTGACGCGCACGCGTCCATGTACAAACGATGTAGAATCACAATTAACTGCTTAGCGCACCGATATTTTCGTTTGGATGTGTCGTTCCGGAACTGTAAATCGTTTTTTAAACACGTTTTTGATGATCTTGAATGCGCATAAGCAATGAGACACGGTCTCGATTTTAATTAAGTTTATAGGGTTTGAAACTGTCGGTAATTTAATAAAATTTAATAATACTTAAAGTTAGAAATTTAATAATACTTTGGTAATTTAATGATATTGAGAAAAATGTCACAAAATTGGAGTAATCCATTTAATGAAATTAAAATTGCAAAGTAAAGTCGTACGACGATCGATTACATTTTCAAAGTTCTTAGCTTTGGGAATCTTGATAAAGATGGAAAATTATGGTAGATTAACGTTGAAATTAATTTTCAAATCTGAGTAACTAATTCCGTCACTCGCACAGGGGTTCGAGTGCCATAATGCAGTAAATTCCCCCCTCTTCGGCTTGTAAACAAAAATGGACACAATTTGGGAAAGAATTTACCGCATTTTCTTCGCAGTTAGAATGCTTGGTAGACAATGGATTTTGTGTATGTAGAAAGAATTCAAGAATGTCGGTATACTATCTCAAATTATTAAAATTATTATAGGAAGAAAATAATTTCTATTCGGATCCTGTTTCTTGCAAGTGGTACAGCAAACTCTTACTTTGCATAAGGATCCGCAGTCTTCTAATTAGAACTTATTAATGCTTAACGGAGCCATGTTTAAGTGGCATAAATGCTGACCCTGCGCTGGTCGTCATATAACGCAAATGAGCTAACAATTTCCTGTTAGAAAAAGACAATTTACTGCGTGTATACGTTTGATTGTATATTTAACTCTTCTGTGTACCCGGGTACGAATCCCTATCGTCCTCTTAACAATCTTTAGCAATTCGTTTGAAATTTTACGTCGTTACGCGCCACGTGAAAAAAGATTTATATGTTGCGTTGTTCGGACAGTAACTTCGTTGATCAAAAAACACTTGATTCACAGTTACCAGGAAGTTGGGAAAATAACGTGGGTCAAAGTGGCCAATACATAGTCGAATAAAATTGATAGATAACAATCAAATGTTAAACGATCGCCATTGATTCTCCGTCGAAAAAACGACATCACTTTTCGAACAGCTCAATAAAATATTTAAGACAACTAAGTATCAAATATTGTCGACATTTTGTACGCACAAGGATTAGGTAACGACGAAAGACGTAATTAATGGAAACATTATTACAATTGCGTTACCATCAATCGTATACGTTCGTTAATATCTCGATCAGTACTCGTCAAAAAGCGAAGCAGCCGTGACTCAATAGTACCATCAAACACAAAGCTGTTGTAAAACTGTTCACCCGGAATATAACAGTTTTCGCGTAACCGTGGCCGAGAGTCGAATTGTTAGATTCGACCCCGGTCTTGCCTAATTGGCATTCCCTCCTCGGATCACGGGACGGTCGATCGGTCGTAACGAGCCGGTGCGATATGGAAATGAAATTTCAACCGATTAAAACGGCCGCCCGCTGCCCTCGGGCGGGTAAACCGCGACGGCGGAAAACACGCGCAGTGGAACGTACAGCGGCGTGGTTCGCCGAGAGGCTTAATGATCGATTAAGTGGATTACAACGGTCCACGGTAAATCGCGTGCTCGCTCGCCCCCGTCGAGGGGGGATTTATTAATCGAGGAATTTATACGAAAGGGAAGAGGGAAAGAGAAAGATAGTGAGAGAGAGCGAGCAAGCGAGCGAGCAAGAGAAAGAGAGAGAAAGAGAGAGAGAGAGAGAGAGAGAGAGAGAGAGAGAAAGCGGCCGAGCGAGAGAGCGAGGGAGAGAGGGAGATAGGGAGAGAGGGAGAAAAAGGCCTCTGACGCGGGCCCATCCCGCCGCGTGTTTTCCTTTAATTTGATGACGATCGGGATCCGACGCGCGGCAAACTCCAGCCGCGCGCCATCCACGACTGTCCAATGATATTGCTGTTTATCGTTGATTGCCCGCGTCGTTCCGCGCAGCTGATATCGTGGCCGCCTCGCGGGGCGCGTGATTAGCTGGTGAATAACAGGCCCTTTTATGTATTATTAATACCGAATCGTCTGTGATTAATCCTCCCGGAAGACATGGCCCCGAGGAATCTAGGAAATTCGAGGGTTCTGGGGTCGAGGGTGAGGAACAGTCGAGGTTCTCATGTATTCTATGTATTCTTTCCAATAGTAAATCTCGATTACTGACGTATAGATTATAGTTTCATGCATTCGCGACGAAAATGACGGATATTAATACTGTAATTAACGGAAACATCAAAGTGGCTGGTTTTTTAGATTCTGTAATTGATTAGCATCGTAACTTGGAGACTTTCCGTGTACAATTGTTGAATGAATTTCTATATAACACGGTATAATAAATAAACTATTTTTATTTCGACAAGTCAACATAAAGTTGTCACGGTTTGGTAGTTTGTCGGCGGTAGAAGAGTAGGAAGGTTAATCCTGTTGTGTTTTCAGAATTTTTAGAGAATTAAAGAATTTTTCTATATGCTGTACGTGTAACCATGAACTACATGAATCAGTTGTCTCTGTCGATAATACAGAATAAAATTTCAAAAAGCCTTCGATGCGTAAACATGTGTTCTCGTTCGAGTGTTAATATTATAAATATGATAAATATTTAAGTCAATATTATAAATGTTATAAATATTGAAGTTAATATTATAAATATTATGAATATTTAAGTTAATATTATAAATGTTATAGTGTTAATATGTATTAATATTATAGATGGAGTGTTAATATTATAAATATTATAAATTAATGATATGAAATGTAACACTATAAGATTCCAAATGTACAACCAAGGACCACATGGTTGAAAATATTGAAGACGATGGATATACTGTTTTTATCCCATCGCAATTATTGGAGAAAGTAGTGAACTGCAAATCTTTTTAGAAAATTATCCCTCCATCCACCAATATAAAGTAGACGCGCAATAATCGATAGAATGCACAAACAGTTTCGCCAACGAACAAAATGGCGTCGCTCTAACCGTACGCAGCATTCAGCTTCGTCGACCGCAGCTTCGAAGGCACCCCCCTTAAATCATTTGTCTCGCAAGAAGAAACGTAAGATTCGAGATTAGCGCACCGAAAAATTTAGATTCACGAGCGTCCGCTAAGAATGTTCAATTACTGCGATGGAAAGTTACCGGCACTCGGTTCCCGGAGTACTACCAAAGGTTCCAGAACGCGGCTCTTCAATATTCAAAGAGACCATAAACCCGGGGAATACGAAATCGCAGGAATAAACGCGTGCAGAGAGGCCAGGATGCAACGAACCCGAGTCCCGAGAGCCCGGGGAATCGCAAAATTCCTCTCCGCATGGAATCGCTCGCGTGCACACCGGTCACGTACCACGGCGAACGCTCGCTGAATTTTTTCCCATTATCCTCTGTGTCTCGATCTGGACGAAATCGATCCTCGCCTCATTACCCTTACGTAAGCTGGCATCCGAGCTCGCTGCATAATTAAAATTGGACATCTCCCTTGCCGGGGAGTGGCGTGTTACAACACCACCGCTCAATCTTGATCGCTCGCAGCCGAGCGGCGTTCTCGGATCCGCGTATTGCGTCCACGGCCTAGATGGACGCTCCGTCTATCTCGAAATTGCTTGCAATCTGTTTTTTAAATGTCTTTCCGAGGACTGTTGCCGAAAGAGGAGCTCGGATCTCCTTGAAAATCCCACGTTTTTGTTTACATACAATGCAGATCCTACACCATTCTATTTATATGTATATACAGGGTGTCCCAAAAATGTCTCGCAATCTGAAAGTGGCGGGTTCCCCAGGTCATTTGAAGCAACTTTTTCCTGTACAAAAATTTTCTCCGAGACACCGTTAACGAGTTATTAACGAAAAACTGTGACCAATGAGAGGCGAGCTCAGCCGCCGCGAGGCGACCGAGCCAATGAGCAGAACTGGGCTTCGTGCGCTGGTTGGCTGGGCCGCCTCGCATCAGCCGTACTCTATTTCTTATTGGTCACTGTTTTTCGTTAATAACTCGTTAACGGTGCCTCGGAGAACATTTTTGTAAAGGAAGAAGTTGCTTCAAATGATCTGAGGAACCCGCCATTTCCGGATTGCGAGACATTTTTGGGACACCCTGTATATGCATGTGCAATTTCGTTCACGAGCATCTTGCAGATTTTGTACATTTTGTCTTTTAGATTTAGTTTTGTTCATCGATTTGTCACAATATCTTAGACTCTTTAACAGAGAATAGATATCTTGGTCATTTGTGCAGTGAAATGGTGATTTCAGGACTATGGTAGAAGAAACTAATTCAAACTGTACGCAGTAAAGTAATTAACACTGAAACGAATGTATAATTAACGATGCTTGGAACCATTTACGGGTGTATTTATCGATTTCATCTAAACATATGTTCTTATGGCTCTGACGTAACAGAGCTATTCACTTAAAACCCGTTGCACTTTAATAATCTTAACGAGACCATGTTTATTGCTCATTTACTCGTAGTTTTTGGTAACAGAAAAATCAAATTTTAATTCGACTTGGAAGAAATGACTAAAATTCGTATTTGGTGACTTATTGTAATAGTTCAAAGGGTAAACCATTTACGTTCGAAGCCAATTGAACTCGACGTTCGAGCCACATTTGAACTCCAAATAAAAAATAGTTTGACCTGCTTTATTTCTATTCTATACGACTTCGCGAATTTTATGCATATGAAACTTAGTCTCGTAACTCATGCAACACTTAGGTATTCTTTTGGAACATAAAAGAGTTTCTATTCAAAGTTTTCAGAACATAAACAAATTTGATCGAGACATCAATATGCGACACCGTTCGAATCTCTAGAAATCATCGTACGTCGAACGAGAGCAGCGAGCATTTCTTCGACGCGAGTTTCTTCGAACTTTCAGACAGTCGCTCGGACTCCGGTATCAACTTGTTGACACGAGACAATATAATTGCCCGGCGATCGAACGAGTCTCCGGCCAGTCGGGGCTCGGTCAGCAGGGAACGCGGCTGCGAGGAGGAGGAGGAGGAGGAGGAGGTTGGTTTCGTGCGAGAGTCGATCGGTCAGAGGTGTCGACGGGTAAAAGGAAGAGCCGAGGGAGCAGGCACGACATCTCCGCGGAGGACCTGTTGACTTAGGCGAGCGGATAATGCGAGCCGGAGAAAGGTCCTGACACAAAAGGAGGGTGGTGGATTCGTGGCAGCCGGGATTCGAGGCACGATCGTTGCCTCTTTCCGGCGTTCTTCCTTTCTCCGTGTGGCTTCGTTTTCTTAAGTTCCCGCATTTTACGATTCTTTTAGGCTGGCCCGGCGCTGTTTGCCCCGAATAAACAGAAGGCGAAAGGGCTCGGCGTCGCGGACCGTAGTCTAATTGCGGCAGATTTCTATGAGATCGTCTTTGGGTATTTCGAGACGTGCTCGGAATCGCTCGAACCGCTCGAAGAAACTGTGTCACCGTGTACCTGTCCGCCGCCGCCTGTTTTCCTTCGCATCCGCGCGACAAGAAAGCGTCTCGCTGCGCTCCCCGGAGCGCTTTGTGGCCGCAGTTTCGAAGATTGATCGGTCCCCCTGAAAATGGTCGAGATACTAACGAGTACAAGCTTAATGAGACGTAATCGGGCGCAGCGTGACTTTTAACAGGTTCATTTAAATCTTCCTTTCGGGGAGCGAACCTCGCATAATCCCTTAATCCGACATATTGATGGATCCCGCCGCGGCTTCGGAGCTGCTCGCTTAATATCTGCGGCCACCGTGCCCACATTTTTTTCTCATTCTGCCTCTCTCTTTCTCTTTCTTTCTCGCTCTTTATCTCGGTTTTTGTCTCGCTCCGCGGCAATTAATCAGGCGCGTCCTTGTTCGAATCGCATTTACTTTACGAGCAGCAGAACAATCGCCGCGCATCATCCGCAACCCGTGTTTCCTAATAATAGACCTCGGAAAGCATTGACATTTTTATTACCTCGACGATAGGCGCCTTTCTAACGCTGATCGCGAATTAAACGGTGTTTACCGGCAATCCTGGTCATAGTCTGAATGCTATCGATAAGAGTCACTCTTCTTTCTATGCGAGTTGCGCGAAAAATTACTTGCTGACCTGTGCATCTCTCAGGGTCAGAGGTTGATGATACACCTAATTCTGTTTTTACACGATTGATACGTTCTAGAAAAAACGCGTAAAAGAAGACTTTGCATACGTATGTACGTAAATAAGGGATTGTTCCAGTATCCTTAAAACCCGTGAAAAGTAGTTAAAATAACTCCTTACCAAATTTTTCAATCGTTATTACCACCTTTTTAATCGTTATTACTTTTTTAATCGAATCGAAATCGTGTAAGTATTCGAATGATATAAAACGCATAGAGGTATAAAATCAATGTATGTATAACACCGTTTCGTTAGTCTAATTACTTCTGTCTGTATTACAGTTATATTACGTGAAATATAATTATTGTCCTTCTATAGCTACTGTGTAAAATATTTACGAAGTGATCGTTTGAAAAATTATGAAACTGTGAAGCTAAGTTTCGACGAAGTCCATTTTTTACTATCGCTTCCAACGAAGGAAGACATATTGACGACCATGCTGGTCATACGTGGCAAAACCTAATTTTCAAAATGTGTTTAAAAAATGAAATTTTCTCGCAATATAAAGTTAAAGAAATAATCAATGTTGCAAACATTCAATCTGCCATTTTGGTCCAATATCTAGGCGTCTAATTTCAATTTGTCTTTAAAATTGATTGTATGTTCTTACCGTGATTTGAAAACATTGTTCTAGCCATAAAAATTCGATATATAAAATTATCCTGGAGTTGAAATATGAAATTATCAAGAAATCCAAATTCTAAGATGTTACAGAACAGAAGAAGCTGTTCGATATAGACACAGTGCCTAACTAAATTACTTCGATCTTTCGGGATGTTCCGCGGTTCAACGAATTTGTTAAATCAATCGACCGTTCCATAAATTCCGTTGATTCGACACAAAGACCGCAGTCACCAGCCTAACGACTCCACTCGCCGATCGAGCAATAAATAACTGAAAACAGTAACACCGTTCCATCGGGCCGATCGGTTAAACGAACTATTCGTTCAATAACGCTCCCGTCTCCCCCGAGTTCCAAGAAGCCCCGCTGTTTCTTCCGTCGGGTTGAGCCAGAAAAATGACCGCGATGAGGGTAGAGGAGGGGGAGGTATAGGGGGTCGTAGACGAGCCGAAGGTTAATGAGTTTGCTACTGCCTGTCACGAATAAAAGTACAGGCATGGGGCCCAGTGTTGCGCCCGATGAAATAGGTATACCGCGTAGGTATACATCGTAGGTTATAGCATAGCCGGTACATACGTGGTTTCCGGAATGCATCCCCATTGGTCGCGCACGAATTACCCGCTGGAAGGGGGCAAAGAGCAAACCGCTCGCCGGCAAGATGGCGCCTGTTCTAAATTCAAAACAAGACGCTGCTTAGCATATACATATCCCGGGCTCAGCCGCAGCGTGCACGCTATGACATTCGCAATTCAAATCCGTACATTTCTATTACCATTTTAATTCAAGGGCACTCGGTCGCGACGCGTGCATCAGCCCCGCGAGGGTTACTTTGCATCCGGACACGACCGGGCCACCGAATTTCCGGCCACTTGTCCCCCTCACTCGCCACCTTCTAACGTAAATAATATTCGTAGATCATCGCGCGAATCGTCGGATTCCATTTCTGTAAACATTCTAGACCGGGATCGTCGAACGACGAACGTCATTTATCCCCGTGAATTCGAAAATATCGACTTCGATAATCACACTTCCTTGGTCTTTGTTTGCTTGGAATTGAAAATTAATTTATTAAGCAGATATATTACATCTTCCTAATAATGTTAGAAAAGTAATCGATGCGATTGAATTTCACTTTTCAATTTTAATTTGATTGAACAAGATACCTTTATTTTTTATCAAAGTGTTAATATCTATCCTCTTTAGTGGAAAAAATATATTTACTTTATGTCTACATTTATTTAAAAGGAAAGATTCATATATGACGTACATACTTAGTTATTATATTCCTAAAACCTACAACTTCCTAAAATAATCTTCCATAGCAACACGTAGAACTTAGTATTCCAGCGAGGATAAGGTAATCCCGACAATAAACGACTCATTGTCAGTGCGCGCGAATTTTTAGAACGAAAGGTCTCGCCGGGAGAATAACAGTTCGCAGATTCATAGATAGCGCAGAGAAAGCGCGTCGCTAATTCTTTCAATAAAGACGACGTAAATCTTGCGAGACAATCGTGCCTGGAAAATGGTAAAATATAATTCGAAGCAGAAAACAGCACGGTATAAACATCGCGAATGGAACGAGCAAAAAGTCCTCTTTCAAATTACGAGTTTCAAGAGTTCGCCCGGTCAATTTAATGGTTGTCAATGGATAAAGTAGATCGAACTTTGTATCAACTAATTCAAAGTGTAGAAGATTGCAGATATAATTGAGAAAAGTGGTTCGCCTCGCCGTCGGATTTCCTCCTTTCGCCCGCGATAGTTCGCAACGGTAGACGCGATAAGAAGCCACAGTTTTCTATCGATGGCCGATCGGCTATTACATTATTCATTCGACCGAATCACCCGCCAATTTTCTTACGGATCGTAACTCGTTCCGCGGCCGATTCCGAGAGCCGCGATCAGTCATTCCGTAATCGTCTGTCGCGTTTATCCAATTAAATACGTTTCTCGAATTAAAATCTCGACGCCGCGCCGCCGATTCGGAATCCGGCTCCCGCGGACCTCCGCCGATCGTAAGCCCGATCCACGGTCCACGATTTCTCCGTTCTTCTTTTTCCTTTTCTTTTTTCTTTTTAATAATCGCAAGAATCCGCCGCGACGACGAGGCGTGGCGGTCGAATCGTAACGCGTGTCACGCACGGCTTACCCTTTAATGTGCCTCGTTACGATCCGTGGATTTTCTGATTTCGTCTCGACACCATAATAAAACGGAAATTTTATGAAGATCGAACATTTTTTTTACGCAACCACCGCCTGCAACGGCCGGCCGGGGTAGAACCGATTTTATGTCGTAGGAGAGACCTTCCCTTGTTGTTTCTCTACGCTCGCTTCTATTTTTTTTTCTTCTTCTTCTCCGGTACACTCGCTTCGTTTCGACTCGTTTCGTCTCGCATTCGTTCGCGTCGAGCCAAGCAAATTGCCGCGCAATTTCCGAGACGACCGGATGGCTGCGATCGCCGATAATCGCCCAGTTAGATCGGCCATGAGAATATCGGCGGCGCGATCGAACATCTGGCGAAACCCTTTTAGACGCGGCACCCGGATTTGTGCCGACGAAAACTGACTCGTTCCCGCGAATTTATGTGCCCCGTCAGATTAAGGGACCGCCGTTCCCCTTTCTTCTCGGGGGCGCCCTGGCATTGTGCCACTTCCGTGTACTCGGTTACGCATAACGAGATCCTCAGGATTTCACGGGCCTTCGAGGTGTCGCTCTTCCGTATTAATGACCCACACAGAACAGATGTTCTTCCCGGCTCTTTTTAACGCTGCCGTTCGTGAAATCACGACACATTTTTCTTCCCATTCTTCGGCGTCGATTCTCCACCGTTCGGTCGACTCGAATCGTCGAGCGAACGCGTTCGACGCTGGACAAGGAAGATGCTTAAAGTGCCATTTGTTGAAGACGTCATCGGGGAGAAGGATCGATACAGATCAAAGCAGGGCGTGCTCGTTTAAAATGCAATCGGTGAAACATTCGCGATTTGTGATTTTTTACGTTCGTCTGAAAATACTGTTGCATTGCAATGGCGTATCCTGTAACGAACTAATTCGTTCTGGAATCTCGTTCGTTACAGGATGCATTGATTGATTTTGATATATGTATATTATCGAATATTTTTACCAAATATACAGCATAGATATTACTGAATAAAATGATTTCACACAAAACAGGATACAGGTATGAAATAAAAGGATATAAGAACATACAAATATATCGACTATAAATTTTATCTATTATGTTTAAATTTTACTTGTAAGTTTCTAGAAAGACTATAAAGAAGATGAAGGGCAAGAGACGTAAATTTTACTTTCATTGTTCTTCTCCGTGTTCGTTGTAGCATTGATTCAACGAGAAAAACTGTTCGCTGAAGCATTCGTTCGTTGTAGAAAACGTCACTCCACTGACTAACGTAACATAATGCCCAATGATTTCTGTAAGTTGCAATTAATGCAATTAATGCTTTTCATTTCCTTCCCAATTCCACTAATAATGATTTCACTTGATCGTGTCATATAGTAACCACATAAAGTACATTCCGACATAACATTTGTTACGTTAAGATTGTCCCGCGTTACTTCTTTGGAAGTTTGAGACACGGAAAGTCGGCCATTTGATAGGTCAAAGTTCATCAACGCCGAGCGGTTGATTAGCCGACCTCGCGGAGGGTGTACACCGTTATATAATTTCTGCTGATTAATTGAAGCGCCACCATCGGCGTAATTCGTCGTTTCCACGAACTCCTGGAGGAGGCAGCCGAGTGGTCCAAAAGCTCGAGGCGGATCGCGCGAGTAATTCATCACGCGCTTGTTAATTTCTTGTTATGAATCGACGCCGGGTCGACTACTGGCACCGACCTGAATGTCTTTAATAAGCGAAGAAGCGGAACGCCGCGCGCCGTTCGAGAGCAGCGTGCTGGCTTCTCGGCCGCGTGCATGCGAGATACAGATTGCGGCCGATTGTGACCGGCAGCCATGATTAATCGCGACGATCAACCCTCGTGCAAGAAACGCTCGCCCTTCCAGCTTCCTCAATGCCCGCAATTAACCGAGCGGGCCCCAGGACGGCTGCGGGGCTCGAAATTCGCCGAGGATTTTTCTCGCCGCGGCGGGAAGGAAGCCGGCCTGCCTCGAGACACCTCGGGGACGATCCTCGATAACGTGATCACGGAAAAACACGGCTCTCTGACGTGTTTAAGGCCGCGTCAATCACGCTCTGGTTACGTCAGTACCATCTCGCGGCGGAATAAGAGGTAATTACGTCCGATTAAGCGCTCGCCACCGTGAAAATAAATGTTCTACGATAGGATGGTAAATATGTCGAGCGAGATCCGCTAATAACCGAGCAACATGCGATGCTTGCCGAGACCGGGACTGGCAAGTTCTCAAGGAATGCCGATGGTTTCTGCGGAATGATTTATCCGTCGGATCGGATTCAACGCGATCCGATCGATTTCGATTGCTTCATCGCGGACAACGAGTTCAGGCGAACTCGATCGGATCATTGGTCTTCCCCAATTAACGCTACTGTGCCGGTCGTAATGACCAGTTTCACACTTCTGATTCTATAGGTGCTGAAATTAATACGACTATTATTACTGTGCAAATGGTATTATTACTTCACAAAAGAAATTTAGTCCTGTCATCCTTTTAGAAAAAAAGCCACTTCGGTTACTGTTAGAGCTGCTGGGAACCGGTGAAAACGCAAGAATTAAAAAAACGTCGCTGCCGCTTTAACGCCAACAAAATAACCAGTTTGGCATGATTTATTTTCAAATTGTTGAAATTGTAAAGACTCTTTCATGGAAAATCGTAATATTAATTTGTTAATTCAAGTAGTTATTGTAATAATGGTAGGTCTAAATTTTAAGTTTAGTCTTGACATTTTTATAGAGCGGTACGCATAAGTCGTTTTTAATACTCGATAGGTTTAATGTTAAGGTTTAGTATCCTTAGCTGCAGTGAATAGGATCTTTTATGGTACGTGAAACTACTGTAAGCAAAGAATGCTCGATTCATTTCGTGCTATTTTAAGTTGCGGTCTTTCCCAACTCCACTTTTGCTACGAATTTTAGCCGATTCCTAAATGGTGTCTTTGCGATGATCAGTGATAATCGTCACAGATTAACACGGGTAAAAAGAACAGGACCTGCGCCACTGTGCTATTTCCCTCCGAGATGATTGATTGTCCGATCGACGACTCTGTATCGGCAAAGTTGATCAGTTCCAACAACTTTCGCGTAAACCTCCTCTCTATTAAAACACAGAAATTTCGCAATTAAGCGACCATTGTACGTAACGGTTTCAAGCTCACGGGCCGCAAAGGCAATCATTAATTACTGGAGCCCTTTCATTGCGTTTCAGTGTAATTACCGATAGCATCGGCGCTTTCTCTGTTCCCAGAAACCGCAACGGTCGTGACGAACGAATAAATCGGTCCGGTGCGCGACACCGCCGCGCCGCGCCGTTTCGAAAACTAACAGCAAGCTCCAGCAAGCCACACCTACAATTCGCCCGAAAAAGCCCGTAGATCACGGAGAAGCGGAAATCGAGATAAATCGGCCCCGTTAGAGACGTCAGTGCAGTTAGCGATCGAGACGCGGGGCGATAATTCATCGACGCCGGGTGTCGTTCTCGATCCGTCTTCGAGCGGTTTCCTTTCTTCGGGCGCACAATCGGTGGCAAGAACACTGGAGCAACGGTAGACAATGGGGAGCGGGAAAGAGGAGGAGATCCGGTCTCTGTGGAGAACCGAGGAAGAAAAATCTCCGGGAAGAAAAACGACTGGCCGATCGAGACCGGCCACTCGAAGGTGCCATCGGACGCATTCATCGAAACCAAAACATCCATTTCCAAGTGGTCCGGGACAATGACGACCCCGTTGAACCGACCCGACAATAGGATCGGCCGTGCCAACGAAAGAGAGATGTCCATCGGCCAGGGATTGACCCACGGCACAGATCGCCAGATAAATTTCGCATTTGTAAAAGATCGCAGCAATTGACCGCGCGCGATCCACTCGGGCCGAGTGTCCGGAAATCGGTTGATTTTTCTCCCGGGCACAATGCACGATTTCGCTCCCTTTTTAGCCCAGTAATTCTCGAGGAACACCTCCGCAGAGCTTCACAACGGACGCTTTTCAGCGGACAAACGACCAACGAATGGACACGTGATTTCGATCCTGTGGCCTGGAAACTGAGCGAAGTGTTCGTAATATTCGCTGTCATTTGAATTCACTGGAAGATGCAGATGCTACACGAACATTTTTTCTTTTTTTTTAAATTATTTTAAAGAGTTTCAAATAATATATCTTTAAATTTATCTTACTATTTATTCATTTTCTATTCAATTTCGTCATAGATGCATAAAATCCGCGGTCTATAATGACAACACGTCAATAACGCAGTTATTTACGATCAGTATTTTAATATTAACTAACTTATATATAATATAACTAAGTATCAAGTAGAGGAAGATGGAAATAAAATAGGAACAAAAATATCTTCCATTTGCACCTGCTGGTCCAGTTGCACTTTAATCTATCCCATCTCGACCGTAATTACAGATGCGTCCCAAGAAAGTTTATTCTCTCTTTAATAATTCTATAATTTTATTCTTGGCAGCTCGGTACGTTCTTCACTACATCCGCGCTCTTTGAAAGATCAAGGAATAGAGGACTCGGGTTCCACCGGCTAAGGCCATTTGACTCATCCCGGACAAAATATTATTCCGAAGTAGCAGTCAGCCGGGCCGGGCCGCGAGTATTATTCGCGAGTATTATTCGCGAGCCGGGCCCGATGCTGCGATAATATTTTCTCTCGAAATAAAGGCCACTTACGATACACTTGCCTCGCCGTGTGTGGTCCGTGTCCTGGAGAGTCCTGCGCCGCACAAGGAGGACACGAAGCCGCGGCCTTTATTCCCGTCAATCGGCTCTTCTTGTTTCCTTCTTCCGTTTTTGCCGGCACTTCGACGATTTAATGCCGGACTCGTAATAAATCCGAAAATATACTTTTGCAAACTTACATTCAAAGATTCGTATATATTATCTTGACCATCGGTCCGACGCATTTTAACTCTTTGCTTCTTTGATTTGATCGATTATATTTATCAATCTTCGCGTACCTAACGTAATAAAAATCAACGAAGTTTCAAAAAATGTTACGCGGCTGATGTTTTTTTTCTGTGTATTCTGCTCTGAAAATGCTCGCGACGCAATTATGCGTCGGTTAGAGGATGCAGTGTGCGCAAAATGAGGATCGAACGTGTATTTCTTTGCTTAGAAACGTTCAACTGAAGAGGATCGTCGATTGGAACGTTAACATGTTGATAATAGCTTTGTTTACAGGCGTTTCAAGATGTCATTTCATAAGAATTCTTGTTTATTCTGTATTTAATAGACGTTCGAGTGACATAATTAAATCTAAAAAAAGAATTCATGCTGATTCCCATATTTCGAGAAAAAAAAGGAAGGTCGACGAAAACTTGACTATTTTACGCTCCTCTTTATACCGAACAACGTTACCAACGAGAATTACGACGAAAGAGTTAAACGACTCGCCCTGTATAATCAGAAATCCTGAGAAGCGAGTAAGAATACGAAGATGTACAAAAGGGAACAAAAGAAATCGGAACACGCTATTCGAAGCGTCCGGAAACCATTGGCACAGAAAACGAAACTTTTGCTCGGTATCCTGGTAGCCGTCGCTGAAAGCATAAATTTGCATAAACACTGCCGGGCCAATAATTACACGGACATAGTAGCCGCTTCGTTAGAGCCCACGGCGCTAATAACGATCCGGTAGAACTCCAAACAGCGGCAAAAAATCGGCGCAGCTTCTCCGCCCATTTCGCAACGGAGATTTTGAGAAAGCCGAGATGTTCGAGCTGTTCCAAAGCGATTGCGCAACAGAAAGGTTAATGGGATCGTCAGGTGTGGAGAGAGATTAGAGGCACGGGTCCGCAAAAATGGCGCGGTTACGGGGAAACTCTCGAAGCCCATCGCGCGGTACAATCTCGCGCGGTCCAATTACCGGATCATCGTTACGGTTTTCGCGGCGGCCGAGCACCGCGATTTTCACCTAATCGTAGCAGCCCTGTCGACACACCGTATGAAATTCTGGGTTGATTGGCGTCGGTCTTCGCCGGTAATAACGATCGAGTGGAAACGGAATAAAAGTCAATCGGTCAGTGATTTAGCCGAGCCAGCAGCGTGCACGCGTTAACCTTAGCGCGAAATAATTCGCGTGTAACTCGTAACGCTGGCATTAGGTGCTATAGCTCGCGAGCCGGCCGGCCGCGATGTTAATTGGAATTACACATGTGTGGTCACACGCGGATGCCTGATCTTGAGAGGCGTCCTGGCCGGCCTGGGCATGATGTACACGTTCTGCACCGCGCGGCGTCCAACCGAACAGACAAGGACGAGTCCTCCTCTCACTTGAAAGATCATCCTCGGCCAGGATACTCGCGGATGGTTCCTTTTACGGTTTAGATGCAACGAGCGATGCTAATGCGTCCGTTCCGAAGCCGCGTTACCCGGATTCAGAATCATTGTTCAGCATTTTCCGTCGAACCGCGATTGGTTCATGCCGGCCAGCCTCGCGGGCCTCGTCCGGACTGACAACTCGTTCGCAGTGTGTCCAGTTCGACGATTCTATGGACAAGTAGAACGATCGTCAACATCGACTGTTGCTCACACAGTGATTTGCTCAGATTTGAAATGAATTTTTATGCTAATCTATTATGTGTTCTTAACGCTACGATGTTCAAGGTATTAGTATCGATCTAAGAAAGAGTGTTTATAAATATTATTGTTTCTGTTCGAGGTGTCTTTATTTATATTATACTGTAAATGATACATTTAGGTACCTATTAATGCAAAAATAAAATGTGAAAAATTGATCAAAGAACATTGTTAGGAGAAAAATACGTGTTTAAGATTCTGTGGACGTTTTCTGATCTTCCCTTAAGCATACTAGAGTTAATTTCGATTTTTTCCCGTTTAAATCGATGTTGTACAACTTAACTTTCCAATTTTAGTACAATTAAATGAAATACTGTAATTTTATTAAAATTTTGAGGCGTGACAGTCATAGCATTAATGATGATTAATTGCAAAATATAGCAATAACGATTCGTAGCATTAATAATCTTAGATGTTCAGGTATTTATTTATTAACATACAAACGGTTTCTAAATCCTTTAGCGCATCAAAAATATTAAAAATTGTACAACAATTATACTTCGGTGATATCGTAAACGATCAGTGAAACGTCAGATCGTCCATCATTTTATCCGAGAAATATACGTGGACAGAATTTTGAAGTACGTTGGAATACTATGAAAAGTGGATGGGAGAGCTCGTTCGAGGCACGGTGCGAATTCCAGAAAACTCGGTTACCGATGCCACGGATAAACTAACAAGCCTCGATGAGTCAGAGACGATCGCAGCGGGAGGAAAAGGTCTCGCGAGCGGCGAACGCATTAATCGTCGTCCTTAATTGGGCCATGTCGTTAGGCGAGTAGCGCGACGAAACTGGATATCGCGTAATTGATCACAAAGCATACGATTGCGCCGTACAGGGAAGACGAGCGCAAGGTCGGGCCACGTGTCTGTGTACGTGTGTACCACTGTGTGTCGCAATTACTCCCACGTCACCGTGCATTGAAATCGCCGCGCGAGTAGAACACCGGCGAAGACGAGCCACAGGACTACGCGTTTAGACACTTTTCGAAAACGATTTGTCACTGCCAATTTAATGGAAATCCATCGTCGAGTCGTCGGCAAACATTTTATTCCATTCATCATTTTTTTTTTTTGCGAGCCACCGTAAGAGCCATAAAAGTTGGAGATTTTATTCCGTGGAACAGTTGAGCCGGTACGTACGTGTTGACGACGGTAATTTCAACTTAAAATTGGAATTCTTACTTTCGTGTTTTATAGAAGCGTGAGTTGTGGGGAAATTGTTTCTGTCAACTAAAAGCTACTTCGATACGAACGCAGGTACCGTCGCCATTGCGTTTTATGCATACACGATAAACGCACTGTAAACGCGCAATCTATCTACGAGTAAAATAGTAGTAAATTATTAGTTGTTAGAGCCAACCGATACGAAGTTAAGTAATAAGCAGTACGTTATTAATGCTATTTTATTAGCGCCGGCCGATGATGCTATACATTTCAGACATCGTGATCAAGATTTTACGATTCGAGTAATTGCATTAATCCGAGAAAGATTACCCGGCATCTCCCGTAAGCATCGGATACGAAGCGTTAAAAATATATCCTTCATTTTCTTGGGAATTTTATAAGGACCACCTATTAATTATCGTTTACGTCTTTGGCATTTAAGAATCATATTTAATTTAGTCAAGATATAAATTATCAGGAGCGGTGTCAGGATTAAATGTTTACTTGCGCGGATCAATTGCTTACAATTAACCTCGAGCCTTTGGGACTTGCTTGAGACGGCGATCGAGTACCTTTAAAAAGAATGTTAAACGTCTTGGTTGATATTCGTTCGAACCAAGCTGGACATAATGATCCGCGCAATCGCGTCGAACGAACGCGAAAATGGAAAGTCGAACAGCTATCGCGCATAGTTTAGCTGATAAAAAGTCTTGTCTAAGGAAAGCCCGTAGAAGTTCCATCGGTCGTTGATACGCGACGCAAAATTGATTTTCACGTTCCCCAAGGCACGGTAAAGTATCTCGAGTAGACATCTGCTCGAAGAACGTCGTCGTCGGCGCGACCTTTCGCGACTGGTCGTCGGATCCCAGCATTCGCAGCTGCGGTGTGCGTAAGAACGGCTGCTGGAAAATAATTATGAAAACGCGGTGGAACGGCGCATAGAATAGGGGAAGGCGCGACTCTTTCCACGATCGAGGGTAACCTTAATGTCCCGGCTTGGTTACATAAACCCAGCGGTAGGCTCTAGGTAGCTGCGAGCGGATGAGCCGCGTGATGAAATCCGCGCGGCGCGCTCGCGAGCGATACCGACCGAGCGGTCTTGTATCACCGGATGATCTTGAACTAACACCTTTCAGGGCATACTCCAGCATTTATTACGGACATGAGGTGTTCCAATAATTGCGCAAACGCCGCGGGATTGCCTGCATACGTGTCATCGGTAATCGCCTCGCGAGGAGCGCCCCTTCCTCCGGGCCCCTTAACCGCGATCCGATCGACTATCATCGCAGAGGCTCCCCCCCTGTCCCTTGGACCCCCCCTGTTCGTTAAGAGACCGTAGTCTCCCGCGACGATACGCGCTTCTATTTGCTCGTCCGCGGTTGGCAGCTGGGTAGTAGGAGAAGATGAGAAAGGACGGGGACGGACGGGCCCAGAACGAGAGGAGAAAAACCAGGTACAACCGATGCTCTCCGCTGGTGTACTTGTCATTTCCAGCCGACGGATACCACGCTCGTGTCTATTATGGTTAACGCGACGATAAATTACGCGAATGGGTCTATCACGCCGCGGACGAGCGCGGCGGTGACCTCCTCCGTCGATAGGCACGCGGCTCTCTTCGTGGATCATAGAGCCGATGGGAAAAACTCCGCAGCGGAAAGGATCCTCCGTTACAGCCTCCAACCAGCCACCGCAGGAATCGATACCGGTCGTTCCGATCACGCGGGCTTCCAGGCTTCGGAAAAACTCTTCTGTCTGCGTGATATTGTTGTTTCCATGCGATCTCTGTGATAGATGATTTGTACGCAGGCAATCGACTTTGCTCGAGGGTACAGTAATGCCTCTTTAATTGACGCTCAGATTCTGCACAAAATGGACAATTTAAGAAGAGGATATACGATTATTCGGTTCTTGCGGTTCATTTTTACAGTTACGAATTGTCAACAACTATAAAAACGAGCTGCAAGGCTCGAACAATCGTATCTTCCCTTCCCAAACTGTTCATTTTTGTGCAGAATCTGAGCGTCAATTAGAGAGACATTACTGTACTTGCTGGGGAATTGGACGAAGTTGCTCCGGAATTACTTAGCTCTTGTGATATTTTTAACTCTTTTGATTATTTCAATTGACGATATCACCCGATAGCACCGGAAAGTGGTGCACTATAGTCTGGCGTATACGAAAATTATAGCTCGCCGAACGAAAGTCGCTTGGCTACGATTTTAACTCTTCGCTACATGAACTGATCGATCTTTCATTCTGCTATATTGTTTATGACATTTTAGAAACAGTTGCGAACTCTAAGTTTAACTCTCATTTTTATAAAATTAACTACGTCTTACATTGTATTAACAATTAACAATCTTCTCGAGTATGCGATTCCGTTGTGAATCGAGAATCGACGATAGAATTCAGAGCATCATATTTACAGTAAATTGCCCTAATTGACGATCAGATTGTACACAAAAATGGACAATTTGAAAAGAGAAGCTTCGCGGCTTGTTTTTATAGTTACCGATTGTCTGCAACTATAAAAACGAGCCGCAAGGCTGGAATAATCGTATCTCCTTTTTCCAAATTGTCCATTTTTGTGCACAATCTGAGCGCGAGTTAGGGAGAAATTACTATAATTACCGCTGTGTGTAGTCAATCATTGCAATCCATCGTCACCCTAACAGGCAAAATTCATTCATTTCAGGCAACAAAATTGGGCGGATCGTCCTCGCACGACAAATAACAAAACAACAGAGTCGAAGTCCGCGAATCCTCCGGATTTGTGCATCGTCGTTCACCTCTCGTGATCACTATTATTAATAACGACCGCGGGCATCGATATTATTGCGGCCAGTCTCGCTCAATTCGCCGCTCGATAAGGTCACGCGCGTTTACGTAACGAGCGTCCGTTCCATTATTGTCGGAGAGGATCGGCGCTTTCTCGCTCTATCCTCTCCCGCTGATCTTCCTCCCCCGGGCATTGTTGGGCCCGCGGGGTCAGGATCGGTCCACCGGGGGAATCCGGCTGCGAATTCGCGCGCGCCGACGCTCCGCACCGCTCCGCACCGCTCCGCTTCGCGTAGCCGCGCCGGATCCATGCGAATCCGTAGCGGGGTATAACTCAGTGCGGTTGACTCTTGAATGGAGCTGGCTTCTTGTAAGGGCTTACGACGACGAGGACGCCGCGCCGTACAGCCCGACACGGCCCGTGCAAACCCGACTGAATGGCCGGCACTATATTCGTACGCGTGTAAAAAATCGAATTTATCGAGCTGGAATCCAGCCAGATATAAACAATTCTCCGGTGGCGAGAGAGGCGCGTGCGTTCCGTTCGGTTCGGTTCCATTCCATTCCGATGCCGGTGCCGGTGCCGTTCCGTTTCCATCGATTCCCCGGCCCGTGCTCCACAATGCCGGGCCCGCCGAGGGTGAAACAATTGACCCGTTGATTAACGAAACTCGTTCGCCGGAGGACGCCAGAACCGCGGACAATAATTGCCCGATCACGCGGCGACCCAGGGGTTGTCTCGGGGAAATTGTTACATCCCACGGCGGCTCGATTTCTCCTACACCGGCTAGGACTGCTTAAATGGCCATTTACACGGGCGGCGCATTGCAGCCACTCTTTTAATGATCTCATTGTGGCCGGCCTTATACTCTGGTTACTCTTTAATTAACCCTCGAATCGCGGATGTTGGAACAACCTCGCCTGAATACCGCGCGCCGTATTCCAGCCGCAGTGAAAGTCTGCGGGCGACACGATTTTTGCTCGCTAAGGAATCAGAGTCTGTTCTATTTGTCGTCCACGTGGGTGCGTTAATTCGATTGTCGTTCCTGGGAGGGGAATGTTATTTGTTTTCTGGATTTTAGAGGAAGCCGAGGATTTAGGCTGCGCATCTTTATGGGAAGTAGAAATTGTCTGCAGCTGGAACAGGAAACAGATTCTCTTAATTTGCCCGAGTTACTAAAGTTCACAGTTTAGCACCAATCTGACGATGTTCATTGATTATCTTTCCTTTCGTTATAATACAAAAATTTGCAATTATGAACTTTTTGAAGAATAACTTTTGTCCGGAACAAATGGCCTTAAAGTTTTCGTAAAAGAATAATTCTATTCGTTGCATATTACTTTATGGATTATTTCTTTCGTCATATTTGAAATAAAAAAGCAACGAAATAATTCATTATTTGAAATTACTATTACTTCAAATTGATTGATATTATTTTTATTTTCAAATAACGGCATTGAAGATAATTATAATTTTATGTAAATTAATTATTTGTTTCCGGGTTTGTTAAAAAAATTATTAAAGCCACGTGACACCGTTTCAGAGAAATCGATTAAGTTCAATTACTTTTCCATCACACCTCGTATTATACGTATATAATCTAAACTACATTAGCATAATAAAGACCAGAAAACTAATGCTAAAAAAGAAATAGAGATTTTCTCTAAATATTGACGCTCGAATGCTGAAATTTCGCTAGAGAATTTCGCGAAACGATTTCGCCAGATAGAACCGCGTCGGGGAAACGCGAGGTTGGTCGCGCCGGAAACGGTCGCGAAGCGGATAGGTCGCGCGCGGCGACTTTTCGCGCGGATCCGCGACCAGGGACACATGCGAGCCGGGACGTAAAATTCACGAGCGTAACTTTTATCGTCCCGCGGACATTCTCACGTTCTTGGCGGCGGCGCGGCGGTGTGGCGCGGGGATTATGGAGCCGATGCGAGCGAAGAGCATCGGCGCGTGTGGGCGCTTCTTTACGACGGAAAGCCGAGCAACGCCGATCGTTTTACGCGAAAACGACTTTTTGCCTCGTCCCGACGTGCGTGCGGTCGACCCATTCGCCTCTGTAATAACGAGCCACGAACCTCGGGCCGCGGGTCCACCCTGGGACCCGAGATCGCGCTTACGGAAGCTGTCCGGGGATTATTGCCGCGTCTATTGTGTCGCCGGCGTGCGGCGGCTGCTCGTGGCCTGCCCACCGATACTTTCCCTGTTAATTTCCAATTAATATTCCGCTAACATGTTTTTTTCACCGCGCGTCCATTGGATACACTGTCGTATAAACCAGCGAATGGTTTTTGCAGGTGGTTCTGGGATTTTGTGAAAGTAACAAGTGGATCATCTTACTTCCTCGTTAAATGTTTGAAGAAGCGTCACCCGTCTAAGTGCAGAAAAATCTTCCTAATTGAGCTTATAAACAAAAATGGATGATTTGGGAAGAGCAGATACGATCATTCGAGCCTTGCGCTTCGTTTTTAACAATAATTGTCCGATCACGCGGCGACCCTTATAAACAAAAATGGATGATTTGGGAAGAGCAGATACGATCATTCGAGCCTTGCGCTTCGTTTTTATAATTGTTGACAATCGGTAATTATAAAAATAAGCCGCGAGACTCGAATAATCGTATCTTCTTCTCCCAAATCGTCCATTTGTGTCTACAAGCTGAAGGAAAATTGGGGAGAATTTATTGTAATTACAGAATTGATAGATTATTCATCAAATTATTTCCTAGTTTATCGATTAGATATTGCTGAATATTTTAATTTTATGTCTAACGCAAGCTCGAAAAAATGTGAAATTGCAATTTTTGCCAAGTCTAAGCTATTTTTCGCACGAAGAGAAACTATGGACGAAATATTTTTATATCAAATATAGGAAACGATATTTATTTCAGAAAAATTCATCGATATATTTTCATCGAAATCGTCGTGTCTGTTCCTCCAAAGTTTCCCGCCAGATTTTATAACCGATGTATAATTTAGCCCTTTCTTCACAAGGTGAATGATTTGACGATTATTGTTGAAATTTAATTTCGAATCAGAATTTTAGACGAAACACTGCTACAATAAGTCTCAATTTATATGAGAAAAACAATGTTTGTAGATTAACTATAACATGTTTAAATGCGTAATCGCACTTCGATTCTTTCCAAGAAAAAAAATGGTCTACCCCAATACGCTTGCGACGAAGACGTGAAATCTAGATTAACCCCTTAATGCACAGTTTTTTTGAAAAAGGCCGGCCGAAAAAAATCAATTTTTTTTAATGTAAAAAACACAATTTAGGACGTTGTCTCGGCAAGAAAATTACAAAAATACAAAAATAATCAATATTTTTATTGCAATTTTGGATTTTGATAACATTGCAGAAAATAGTCGAATATTGTAATATTACACGCACACACACACACACACACACACACACACACATCGACTTTTTTTATCTTTCTTTTCGAATTCCCATTTCAGAATAAACATTATTATCAGTAAAAATATTTATTTACACTTTTAAAACATAAATAATAACAATGCTAGTATTTATAATATTTATTATTATATTTATATATATTATTATTTATATTTTATTTTACATTATATTTTAGTAAAATATATATTGAAAAATGAGCGAATCAGAATCTGAATATGAATACGCTGTCGGAAAGCGGCTCACAAGAAAGAGATAAGTCGTAAGTGATAAGTAGAAAAAGGATATATTTTATACTTGAATAAGTAAGTGTTATATAGCTTATACAATCCCATGTAAATGATAAATATCAATAAAACGATTGTTTTTTTTTGCTTTCACATTGTTATTTTCAATTCTCGATTGCATTCGGGTGTGAAAAATTATAGCAACACAAAGTACAACGCCGCTCGAATTATCTCGTGCGTGCACAGTTTGGCCAGTTTAGCGCGCTCGAGTTAACTCGAGCGTGCACGTTAAGGGGTTAACTATGAAGCAAGAAGAAGCTCGTCCGAGGGGAATGAACGGGGCGAAGCGGATTATAATATCGGAATTAGAGTGATTCATAATGTCCGCGGACGCGATCGATTAATTTGGAAGGAATGCCTCAGATTAAATAACAATAGCAGTGCGTGACTCCGATACGTGTAACGAAGGGGTGCAGAAACGTTCGTTATTATTCCCGGTGAGCAGCTGCAGTCCGTGCCCGTAATAATAACAATGTCTGACAAGTATATAATACAGAAAAGAGAGTGGCGGCAGAGACCCGGACGGCGCGGCGCGGCGCGGCGCGAAGGTCCTTGAGCGCGAATAAGGATTTATCAGGAATGTAGCGTGTCCACAAATAAATCGTCGATCCGCGAGGAAATCGTGTCGAACACACCAGATACCTTCTCGATAATTCAGGAAATATCGAGCGCGGTACGTTCGATCGACAACCTCGTTAGCGGTCTTCAATCTCGTTTAAATCATTCCACGGGGAATTTGCAACCGAGACCATTAGTCACGGCCGGTCATAAACATTTACTTAAAAGCCTCGGTTGGAAATTAATGATAGTACATTTATTCTGTCTAAACAGTAGATATTTTCTTCGAATGAAAAAGCGGAAGTTTCACTTTAGTACTTTCTGCGGACGGTAAATCTACACCGTCATTCGGATCGACATTTTTTAAATCGCACCCTATTAAGTGATATTTCCGATGCCGTGCTTAAGTTTTGTTCAACGCAAACTGTATTTTTCTAGAACAGTTGCGTTTTTGCTGGGGATACGAGAAGACCGATGTAAATTCATTTCTTCGTCGAACAAATTAAGAATTAGTTAAGAACAGTTCAGAATTCTTTAAGCGGTGGTTCAAAAGCGACAGCAATTTCATCTATAGTTCAATAAATTCCGTACTTCAATTCGAATTCGTATAATATAAATCTTCTGAAATTGTTATTTAAAGGAAAATTATCGGGATTCTTTTTTTTACGTGCATCTCAGTGACTGTAAAGCGTTAAACAAGTCGCAACTAAGACAGAGATTTTAGATTAAATGTTGACACTGGTAATAAGGTATTGCAGCGCAGTAACGGAAGCGCCTTTACCAAGTATTTACCAAGCAGACACACAAAAAGTGTACCAGGGTGTTGCAGCAGGGTCGCAAACGCGCGCAGACCTTTCCGGACGGAACGTTTCTATTCCGTCACTTGATTTACACGCGGCAACACGAGATCTTCAATTATTTCGAACACCTCGTGTTATCGAGCATCTCGTTCACAAAAGGGAACGGTTCAATAGAGCCCTTAGACGATCTCCTCTCGACGTATCGTTCTTTATTTTGAAAACACGTTACCGCAGCAAAGAAACATCGAATTGCAACAGATGTCTCTCGTCGCTGTGCCACCAACAGAGAGCCGGCGGAGAGTAGTGGGAGAGCAAGAGAGAGGAGAGGTATTCCCGGGTATTCTTCATCGTGCGGCGAGAATAATTTTATCGGTGGAAATCGAGAAGCGGGCAAACAGTTCGCGCCTGCCGCTCGGCAGCTCAGACGTTCCCGCAATCGGCCGCGCGTGTATAAGCGCTCGCGTCCAGTTGCGGTTTGCACAATGCGCCGGCCGTATCCCATAGAAAATCAACGGTACGATTCTGTCGAACAATGGCCCCGCCATTTGTGTCCCGTTAAAGCTGCGATTTTATCTAAATCGGGGCCACGCCGGGGACCGGAAACGCGGCCGAAAAGGAGACGGTCGCGAAGGTCGCCGCAGGATTTCGGCGCCGCCATGTTAACCCTTATACAGTCTTACGGACACCATCTCGAATTTATTGGAACAAGGAATTACATTCGAACAAATAGATTATAATAATTTATGACGAATTGATGATTGTTGATCGAATTCGGCTAAAAAGTATTCATTAATGATGCCTAAACTCTCATTTGAATAAATCAATTTTTACTAGCACTTGTTAACTGTTGAGGAATGGAAAGGAATGATTGCTATGATTCTGCAGTTCCAATTTTATCAACGAAGCTATTTTTTGTCGGGTGAAAAGTAACATTGCGCAGAGACAGAAAGAAATGTAAGAAAAGAGAACACATTCTCACAAACGAAAATATGAAACAATATAAGTCATCACTTTTTACAGGGTTAGATCGTTTCTAAATGGAGTATTGTATATATAAGTCTAATGTGATGCATAGATTTTGATCTTTATGCGTATCCTATTTTGCATGTGACATTTTAAAAAGATCAGAGTGGAGAACATTATCGAATTCCTTATTGTAAAAATAAACTAGTGAAGTCATTCAAATTTGTGTCATTAAAACATGTTTCTTTGTGTCTCAAGGTGTGTGAAATACTATGAACGCATGGACACACCACCCACAGTCGAGCGATGAAACATATGGCAGCAACTTTTTACGCCGAAAATCTGGCCGGATTGCTCTTTAAACGTGCCATTCTACGTAACTAATAATTTCGTGCTACACTCTTGCTCGACCACCAAGGATGTAAACGGTGAAAATTGACCGCAGAGACCTTCGTCGTCATTTTGAATGAGCATTAGGCAATTCCGTGCAGCCGGGGATCGTTTCATTCAGCCGTCGCAGACGCATCGCGTATTCATCGCGCGCCACGGTGGCATTCGAAAGGTTGACTAGACGTACACGGGGAAACGTATCCGCCGGCGGACAGGTTGCAAACGCGGACGCGGCCTGACGATCGTTTTAACACCTGCGATAATTACCGGGAAAACACGGAGTAACATTTCAGGGAACAGCGCAGTATTTCTTCGTCGGCGAGCGCCTAACCGCGCGGAGGAGCCTGCCTTCTTTTTCTTCGTCTTCTTCTTCTTCTTCTCCTTCTTTCCGCGGCCTCTCCCTCGGAATTCTTCGGCCGAGGCTGCTTTGAATGGGAAGCGAATCCAGGGGAATGAATTCGGAAAAATTTTAAGCAACTCTGGAATACTTGGCTGCGAGAGCTTGTTGGCTGCAGGCGATCCCGATGCTATCTTCGTTCCCATGGGCGCAAGCGTAAGAAGAGGATGTCCAGGATTTTTACGATTAATTTCACAGATTTCTGTATTCGTAGCCAGCCTCTGTTCGGTTTAAAGGTTAAATGAGCGGGAGGCTGTACTTCATTTCGACTTCCAAGAAATTGATTGTACTCGGATCCGTTGGATTCGTATTCAATGGTTTTCCACTTAACTTCTGGTAGTAGACGCAATCGGCGGATCGACGGGTCTTCGAGAGAGCCACGTTGAAAAATTGGTAAGTGAAGATGTCGGTGGATTCAGACATCGCGGCTTGCAAATTGAACGAAAATGTCAGAGCTGGATCCGTGGGACGATTTCTTCTCTGGTAGCACGAATCGTTCAGAATTTCTTTCCGAGAATTATACATTAGGTCATCCGTATGCACTCGCTTGGAAACTAAATGATTTTGCTTCATCAATTTCATAACAAGTGAAAAGAATGTTCTTCTGATCTTCGTAAAACGAGCGAGTTAGAGTCATGGTGGCGTAAGACACATTTTCCTATTGTGAGAAACAAAGAACGTAATTTTTTACTAACACGTGTGACCAAATGTATTATTAAGATCATTTAGAATTGAATTAATTCATGGTAACTTCGTAAGCTATTTTGCATCTCTCTTTAACATTTTGGCACGTATAGATTACAAGACATAAGTCAAAGATTTTGAAAAGTGTGGTTTATTTTTCTAATCCACTCGAATGATCCACGACAATGTGGACCTGTACGACAATTCTTAATCCGGCCAAATTCGCACGAGGCTCCTCCCGATTCGGAATTTTTGAAATATTCATCAGCATCTAACCGTTCCCATAACAACGAAAGGGTTGAAGAAGCAGAAGTATGCCAGGGTCGAAGAAGACCCCAAGAGCGCGCCAGGGTCCCGGAGCCTGTACCTCGAGGGTGAGTCATATTCGGTCGCCAAATTCGGCGATGCCGGGAACAGGACTATTATTTCTGCGTTCGAGCGTGGGTGGGGGATTCGGTAGCAATCCGGTAGCGTCGTGACGGCGGCGCTGCTCCCGGGCAGGGTCGTCCTTTTCTGCTTTCGATGCCCGTGCTACGCTAAACGACGCGACGCGACGCGACGCGACGGGCCCGTTAATTTGTAGGGACGTCTAACCGCTTTTTGCCGGCGACGCCGAGACCGCGAACTCGAGTTTTGACACATTTTGACACGAGGACCACACAGAGCGCTGCTAGCCGCGCCAGAAAACATCACTCGCCCCCGACGAGCGACCCGAGGGACAAGACCGAGCGCCTCGAGACGCCCGATAGACGCGCAAGAACCACGGCCACCGTCTACCGGATAAGTTATTAGCGGTGCCCGTTGGAAAGAAACAAACGGGAATATCAATGCACCATCGGACCTACTACCCCGTTCCGCGATGTATTTATTACTGGGCGACCGACTTTTTCGACCGGCACCGCACGGCAAAAGATCACGACCGAGTTATTGCCTCTCTGTGTCGCGACCACGAGAGGGCAAACGGGCGCCCCGGCTCCTCCGCAGACACTGCGCACCGTTTTCTTCCACTTCGGTGAATATGGATCACCGGTGGCTCTCGAGCGTGTCGTTTTGCGCCTCTCGTTAAATATTGGATGAGCCCCGAATTTTTGCCCCCGCCACGGCTGAATTTTTGACGGATCGTCGCGGGATACCGAATGCTCTCTTGATTTGGCGATCCGGGATCTGAGTTTCCCGACCTGGACGTTGCTGCTCTCCGAGGAACGCTGGCAGGTTCCTTCCAGTTCGATCTCATTGGTCGGACTATTAAGTCGTTCCATAGGTTCGTGCAGTTTATCGGTCCATTTTGTTTAAATATCTGTTGACAGACCGTTTTGTCAAAGCGCATCGAGAGACTTTCTATCCAAGTTCTGCGATTTGATTATCAACTTGTTCGAGATGTTAATTATACTAGTTTATGAATGGATAGTTTAACTGTAATTATAAATAATAGTTAAACTTATTTCATACCCGGCTTTCGTTTTATTTTGTATCGTGTAAACGACGAAATGCTTGCTGTTCGCTAACTTTTCCTTTCGGATGTCTTCTCTGGACTCAACTTGATCATCACTTTTTTATCGTTTATCATCCTGCTTTGCTTACAAAATGTCGCGAGAAGCATATAAGTACTACAGTGCTTCAACTATTAGCATCGGCAAAAATTTGTCGCAAGTTGCAAGCCAGAGAAATCAATACTTTTACCGCGCTCGAGACTTCGCGATCGCTGTGAACAAATATCAATGAGGAACGCGAAAGAATAGCAAACGCGGTATAAAAATCGATCAAAGCGGTCCTAATCGTTGGCTGAAAAGACGGTCCAACGGTTTCGACGAAAACTGCGCACCCTTGTTTCAAGATCGACGGAATGTCTAGGCGATCGACGAGCGTGCCGGCGAGCACCGAGACGGCCATTAGCGGCCATTGTCACGGGAGCCATTAAACGGCGGTACCAAGGACCTGCCATTACTGTTTTACGGAGCGGCTTCGTCCGCGCCGGGCCGCGGACGGTAAATCAGAATTTTCGCAATGGATTCGTACGCGAGGAGACGCGGAAACGGTCGTCGGACATTCTAGATACTTTTACGCGGGTAAGGAATTTAAATCTCCACCTCCGCGGCGCGGCGGCGGAAGATCATTGAAATCTCGTTTCGAATAGAAAATTTCCCGTCATAAAGGGGTCTGGTATCCCGACCTTGATGACCCACCACGGTTTCACAGAAGTCACGGGGAGTCGGATACGCGGACGACCGGCGTGTATTCGTCGTCGAGGTACCTTGCCAAATAAACATAAATCATCGGACGTCTCAAGAAAGCGGCGGAGTCGACGAGCTAGGCGAACGATGTCGCGGGGACGAGCCGTTTCGCCCGGACGTTTGCAGAAGAGGTGGACGAAGAGGACGGTGAGAAGAAGCCGACGAAGAAGAAGAAGAAGAGGAGGAAGAAGAAGATGGAGAAGGAGAAGAAGAAGACGAAGAAGAGCCGTCGATCTGGCGTGGAACGTGGCGTTGACCCCGGCCCGTGAATCGAACGCCGTTCCCGGGGACTCGTAACAGAATCGCGACTGACCTCAGCCAGGTACGAGGTGTTAGACAAACAGCTGGCCCGAGACCGCGCACAAAGACGCGTTTTATACGCTCACGGTGCCTCGCCGGTATTACATACGGCTCTCACGAGGTCCCTACCAACACGCTCGCGTAACAACCGAGGATCGAGAGAAGGACGAACGCCGAGCTCGCGCCAGAAAAAGCTGGAGAACAACGGGGGACTGAGAGAGACGAGATGGAGGGACAGAGAGGAAGGACACACCGATCGTCATGGACGGGAGAAGAGACGATGGGTGTATGGTGTATGTAGGAACGTCGAGTACGAGTCACGGAGCTTCTCTTCTATCGCCTCGCATAAGCTGCCAGCTTCTCCTCTCCTATTTCTCTCTCTCTCTCTCTCTCTTTCTCTCGATCTCGGGTACCACCTTGCGCCGCATTCCAGCATGGTAAATCGCTCGGTACAGCCGCCACGTGTCCCACGATCCAAAATCGAGGCTGGGCCCTTCTTAGATCTAGGATGGTTCTGCTGGAAATACTCGAGTTCTTGGAGCTTTTTAGTTGGGATAAGGTGGATGGCTGGCGTTGGAGGTTCTCGGTGACCGTGGAAACACCTGATGGTTGGAGATTCGAGGAGGGAGAGAACCTTGAGGTTGTAGTCCCGGTGCAGGATTTTTTGCGAAGGTTGCAACGATTCTATTTTATGTCATTGTACTATTTATGGAGAAGATGACATTCAACCGTGAAGAAGACGAGAGAACAAAACTGTCCAAGTTCTCTTGCCATTTCTGCGCTTCTGGACCTGCGTTCAACTTTGTTATGTTAGTGATCACGAAACGTGAGTTAGATTCACTGCAACGCGCGCATTAATTTATTCAGTATTCATTGTCGAAGTGATCAAATGATCTTCGAGAAGAGCAATATCTGCAACCTATTCATTTAGAAAAAATGAAAAATACCGTTGTGTACCGAACTTTACACACAAGTCTTCCTATTTACAAAATCTGTACTATAATTTGTAGTATAATATCCGATGAGAAGACCACCTTTGGTTTTAGTAACAAATATATACATACATGAAAATTTACAGAATCGGGACATGTATTTACAAATCGGCTGTCGAAGGAAGGACAATAATTTGTCAAGGTTATGTCAAGGTTATATTGTATATACAATAATTTGTCATAGACGAAGTGAACACATTACGTTATCACGTGATACAAATACGTATAATATTTCCTGACAGATATCACGATTAGTGTGATTCTGACCATTCCTGACACTATAACGATTCTTCAATGTGTGTAATAATGGTTCTTGCCACTAGACAAAGACACTACTCTTCGTCTAAGATTAAGTTCTCAAAAAATTTCAGAATATAAATCCAAAATAGTAAAGCAAATAAAAGTACCAGAAATCCTGAAATAAATATTAATACCAAGTGGAAGAGTCAAGCTGTGATTCAGTAATTACGCGTAAAAAAACAGAGCAGATGAAGTAAAAGTTGCGCTTATTTTAAACGAAAAGGTAACTTTAAACAAACATACTTAGAATGTTGGATACTTAAATTATCCAACATCACTTTGGATTAATCATGAATGAGAAGGTTGAATACGATAGACTAATCGGAGGATCTCGAAGATCTCCAGGCTGAACAAGTACATAAAGCGTTATCGATTTCCCCGTTCCGGAACGGAACAATTATAATAGGATGACTCCGGTGAATGTATAACGAAAAGGACGTTACGCAGGATCACGTACTAACGTCGTACAAATGGCCGGCCGGGAAACAAGGGGGGAGACAGGAACGACGGACTGCAGGTTCCCATGACTCGCCCACGCCGCGAGGAAGGTGCTCGGCGATGTCGTCGTCGCTCGTCGTCGGGGGCATAAAAGTGTCCGGAGACCGAGACCCGAAGATCTCAAGTGGCCGGACCACCTTGCATGCTGCGTGGGCGATCGGCTCGCGAACAGTTAGCGGAGCTTGCGCAAGTTCGAGGTCCTCCGCGACCGAACTGGGGGAAACGGTTCGTGAAAAGCCGTGGGGAAAGCTGCTGCATCTCGTACGCGATCGAATTAACAAGGTATTGAGCATCTTCTCCGAACTTTCTGGGAAAGACAGAATATTCTTTATCACTTATCGGCGAGTTACTTAGTTTAAATCAATAAAGATGCGTTTGAAATCATAGATAGAACAGTGACTGTAAAATATGTTCGTATGAAATAGAACAAAGCTAATTAAGTCTGGCTAACTAGACTATTTGTAACATCGATGATCGAATTCTATTCGTTAACATTAAACCTACCATAGTGGTCAAATTGACCGATTCCATATCTTTTATTTTAAGATCGTTGAAATTATGAGTCTTTTGTAGGAAATGATTGGGTAAATTTCTTAAATCATCTTTTTAAGATTTTAAAAAGATTTCAAAAATCTCTTAAATCAAGCACACATTGTAACAGAAGTAGCAAAGTGCTTAAGTATGTTCAGTTTTGTAGTCCTTATACAGTTACACACGTCAGAAATTTTTAATACTTAATTGGTTTAGTGTTAAACAATACTTTGTCTTCTGAAAAAAAGACAGAACGCGATTTAACACGGCAAGATTAAAAAGTCTCGATTTTGAAAATGCCGAAAAATCGAGACGACTTTCATAGCGCATTATAATCGTATCCACGGGTCTTTTAATGAAAGCCGTCTGACAGAACGAAAGTCTAAGGTAGCATAAACGGCCACGGCCGCAGGAATTTCATTTATTTCGAGGCGCACCGCGAGCGGCCGGCTGCAACCGGCGAACATAGTGTTACAGTGAAATCCATTCTGTTATCGGGGTGTAATCCTAAACACGGGCGTGCACACGCACGGGTATTAATGAACGGCGCGGAGTGGCGAGCATTAATCTTGCTCTGCGAGATTCGCAATACCGCGTCGCGTCGGTTCACCACCCAGGTGATATCTGAAAGCGAGAATCCTGGCAGCGAGGTGATAAACGAGTGATTAGTGTTTCGCGGGACGGCCCGCGTTTCTAGAACACGCGACACGGTTCTGTTGGCCCGTGGGCCTGTGGGCGTCGAAAATGTTATCCGCCGCGGACAATTAAGCACCAAGCTGGCCCTTTTGAGAAAGAGTCGACGCGTACATCGCCGCCATTAACACCGCCAACACCGATTCTCCCTGAAACCGAAAACGGAATCGTTCGTCCAAAAATCCTTCGCATTTGGAGAACCTTCTCAAATCACCTAACAGCAGAAGTACTCTGTGGTAAGTAAGACAAATAAAACGAGTAAATAGTAAGTGACAAATAAAGTAGGTAAGTAGTGAGTAACAAATAAAGCAGACAAGTAGAGGTAGGTAAGTAGCAAGTAACAAATAAATTGAGTAAGTAGTATCATATACAATATAAAATAATACACCGTCGGAAATAATTGCTCTATTTAATTATAATTTGATGTGAGATTGTATAAGCACAGATTTTATAAAACAAAAATATTTAATTTTGAAAGCACAATAATTACAAGCAGCCTAGGTATTTTTACTTTTCTTTACTTTTTACAATAGGCTTAGAATGTTTATTACTCTAATTCTAATATTATGCACAAATAGAAATAGAGTAAAAATGGAATAGAAATAGAATAGAAATAGAATAGAAACAGAATAGAAGAAATTTGCATAAAAATCCACAATTTGCTAATAATTCGTAACAAGTATTGCAAACTTCCAGAAGCCCGTATAACAATGAAATAAATACTAAATTGAATGTACACGTTCACATTGAACTGTTTAGAATGTTAAACGGAGATTCCAGGTCGATACAGTAATCACTGTCCGCGCGATTGGAGAGGAAATCGCGAAGGGTGCTCGACAAGAGGTTCGCGCCCTCTCCACGTGAGGGTTTCATCGCCGCCAGAACCGGGACGCGATTCTCTTCTCGTAAGTAATTTATCGTTACTATTAAAATATAGCTTGGTCGTCGTCGCGGTGGGTACGAGCCGTTATGGCCGAATATAACCATTTCTATGGGTGCACGAGGCGTCCACCGTGATTTACAATGCCCGGGGAGTTATGACGCGACGTGCCCACACTCGCGTTCTCATACGCTCCGTTCCCGTGCGGTCGGCTTCTTCCCGCGGAATTCCTTGTCTCGATGGTCCCGTCAATCGGACATTCCCTTTTTACAAGATTCTGTCTCAAGGATGTAAACTGGAAACGTGAATTTCTGCCTCCGAAAATATAGTCCATGTCACGTAATAATCGAAAGAGATGCATCAAAAGTAATTAATCGGACTGCAGATTTTTATGCTTTAGTGGCATTTATAAATGTTTAGAATTTTGGAACAAATATTCACTAAAATATGTACTTCTGGATTACTCTATAGTATTTTTGGAACTTCTGGAACTTCTGGAACTTTTGGAACTTCTGGAACTTCTGGAACTTCTGGAACTTCTGGAACTTCTGGGCTTTTTGGAACTTCTGGAACTTCTGGATTTTCTGAAACTTCTGGATTTTCTGGAACTTCTGGACTTTCTGGAACTTCTGAAACTTCTGGACTTTCTGGAACTTCAGGACTTTCTAGAACGGCGACTGGATTACTCTACTCAATACTTTATAAAAATCTAACGTGCATCCTCTAAGCGTAGAATTTGAAAAGTGATCGATCCGATTGGTCCTCGTCCGAGGCTTCTCTTTTTCAAAAAGGCGACTATTTCTTCGCGGTGTTCGTGTAGAAAGAAATTCATAAGAAAGCTGACGTTCTTGTTCGATTTTTATACCATTGAGAGGCAACGACGGACAAGAGACAGGTATAGAGAAGAAACATCGATCGTCCAGATCGACGGTGTCCGTCGTGAATCGTTCGTCGTCGTTACGCTCGCGTCCTCGAATACAGAGGGGTGAAATACGGCCCAATAAAAGGGCACTTTGACACAGTCTCCCGAGCACTGGCTGCCCATTGTTCGGAAGAACGGAACGATCGCGACCGCAAAGTCCATCCGCACGCTGGCGTGCCGCGGCAGTTAACGCGAAGAGGGACGAGCAAAGGGAACAGCAAACTTCCAGGAGGACTTTTTCGCGCCCGTCGATCGTAAAATCGATCTTCGTGCCGTGCAAGGTCTTGTCGGTTCTTCCTCGCGATTGAACAAATTCGTGGCGTTGCGTCCTCAGAAAAGTTCGACTCCCTTAACGCGACCGTGGAAAAATTCTGAAGGTTCCGGTGTGGAAGTCGAGAAACTTTTCTGCATTCTTCTTCTTCGATTCATCAAGCAGTGCATATCCAGGAATCTTCAGGCGGTGCATAACTATGTCACGGATGAATGATTCTCATTTTTGTTCTATTTAAAGACGTCCTTTGTCTTTTACGAACTTTATTGCACCAAAACGCGTTCAACACCGAATCTATTATCTTTCGCAATTTTTCGTTCTTATCTTTACAGAATGTAAAAGGACCTTTTAAAACAGAATAACATTTTTTAAATTGATTGATACGACTTCAATTCTTTTGAGATAGTAGAACTTTTGAAATTTCCAGCATACATATAACTTACAGAAACCAACACAAGGCTTTGTTTACATTTTCGTTATAAGCTCAGATAAGGAAGTTAAAAAGCACGTTTCTTTTTCTCGTTCCAGCCAATTGCAATTTTTGAAACAGGCTTTTTAGACATTTCTTATATAATGGAAAATTTGCATTGTCTTGGATATCCTGCGGAAAAAATTGCAACCGAGAACGTCTTCAAGATGATTTGGAGTCCAAATAAAACCATAATTTGCTTCTAGGAGTTAGCTCGCGCATTGCCGTCGATATGTTCTATAAGATTCGAAACTCACGAAGTCAGCCTCGAGAATTTCGCATCAAGGACACATCGATAGTTAACATCGAGGATTACAGGTACCTACAGAACGAACGATTTCACTCGCCGAGGTCCAGGTGAATCCTCGCACGAACAGGATCCGCGACGGACAACGGACTGTCGTCGACGGAGTGACGAGTTTTCACCTTTAGTGTCGATAAATATGGTGAAAGGCTCGTCGCGCCGATAAGCGACTTTTTTTCGCCGACTCCCCAATAAATTTCTTTGACGTTGATCGCGCCGCGTCCCGCAATATGATCGTTTAGTGTGCATCGATGGCTTCGCGGCGACGACGGCCGTGCTATTTCGAACGCTTCCATTCGGCCGGTGTCGCTGCCAATGCTGCCGTCCGAGAATTGACGACTCGAGGTAAAAAGAACCAAATGGTTGGAATCTTCTGGTTTTGATTTTCATTCCTTGCGCGTCGTTTTTTTTTCTTTTTTGGCGCGCGCGATTCGCGAAGTAAGTACACCTCGCACATGTAGAACAAGCCGAACATTTCGTTGAGACGAAAGTCGACTGAACTCGGATCTCGAAAAATATAAAACAAAGGTCATGTAATGTGACACTAATCCAGTGAATCTTTTTTCACCAGAATAATGTGCATTTCTGGTTTTAGGAGTGTCTTTAAATCGAATGTAATGTACGTATTTAAGTCTAGTAAGATGGAATATGCGTTTACAATTTTCATGTTCATAATCTAACATCTGATCTAACAATGCACTTTGAATGTGTTTTTACAACTCGATCTCAAGATTTTCGATTAAATTATACGATTTACAATTAGTTTCGCTTGACACTGTGCATACTGCTTTAAGGTTAATCCAATTTTAAAATTAATATAATTTTCACATCACGTTATTAAAAATCGAAGGATTAAACGAGAAAAAGTGTCACAATCAGCACTGACAAAATTGGACATCGACGATGCAAAAGTTCAGTGGAAAATTGGAGAAGTCAAGTCGTAATTATAAAAAGGAACTTCTGTTCCACGATTAGGACAATATCAAAAGAATTGGTTCATCAATATACCAATAGAAAAGACAAGATTTATTACAGCAAGTACTTACCTCTCCAACCTCGTAACATGCCGTAGGCTTTAATAAGCTTGTTTTAGATGTTACTAAAAATTTATAATCTTAATAAAAATTGAAATTCGAGTTTGCTCAGAAAATTGTGGCGACTAAAAATTGCACTTGAGTGGCGACTAAAAATTGGCCATTAAAAATTGTCGTATCACGTTCCGAAATGATGTTCACGATATCTAAAAAACTGTTAAAAGTGTAATTGTTGTATAAATCGTATGCATAAAATGCACTAAGTGGTATAAAATGGAAATACTGTAGGTCAAAAGAAATTATTTTGCATTCAACATTCGGAATAGTACAAGCTGTTCTCCACTTTAAGAGGGGAGCACAGTATTTGGGGAAGCCTGTAGCACGGAAGAACTTGGCGTCAATCGGAGAATATAACCGGGAGAGGTGTTCTCTCCCGCGTCTCTCTCTCCCAGAGGACAGAGACGAATTCCCCGAAGCGGTGACGGGCGATTTTTTCGCCGAGAAATTCCGCTCGCATCGGATGCGCCGTTTCTCGAGGACCCGCATCTCGATATCTATCGATTCTCCGTATATTCGTGGTCGGTTTGCGTGCAGATCGCTGGAATCCCGCGATTTTCCACTCCGCCTGTCTGTCAAGCGGACAGCGTGGCTCGGTTATCGACGGATTGCGCGGCGATACGCGCCGTATCCTCGATCGATCCTCGATCCATCGATCGGCCGGTCGGATCGGTCGGTCGCGCCAGGAGATCCCCGTGGCGTGTTACGAATCCTGCCAATCACGGGAGTGTAATCGATATCGGGCCTGGAGGTGGGTATCGAGCCGATACGATCGGCTCCGCCCCGGGCGTGTCGCCGGCCTGCACGATTTATAATGTTAATATCCCGGAGCCAGGTTCGACGCTTTCCCCTCCCTGTCGCTTCCCCTCTCGTCGCCTTTTATTTCTGCCCTTGGCCGCGAGTCTCTCTCTGCCCCTCTGCCCAAAGGCGAAGGGAACGGACGAGGATCGAGACCGAGCAACAATCGTTCCGTGTATCTTCGTTTCCGATTAACGAGACACACTTTTGCCAGACGATATTTTGTACCTCGCTGCAATTCACCCCATCGGCGGAAATGACGTTCGCATCAACTCCGGCGAATAACATTTTACCGATTTTTGCTTTGCGAATCACAACGCACTGTATTCGACTTATAACTTCGTGTTTTCAAGTCGGCCGATTGAATGAATCTGTTAAAAGTTTCAACTGGTTCTGAGAGAGGTGACAGTTATTTTTTTTTACTTTTAACTTTTCCACTGAAACTTGTATTCCATGTATTTATGCATAAACAGAAAATTTTAACCTTTTGGGGAATGGGGAAAAGTTCCAGTTGGACAGTAACAGTAATTCTGCTTTGTAAAAGTTTGTTTTAAATTGATTTCAAACAAATTTATCGTTGAGTATTAAAACTAATTGAGGCTTACGAAGAGTTAGTAGAAATATAATACACTAGGAAATCTTGTTTCTAAGTCAATTAGCAGTAGCAATTTACAATGTTAATGCTACAGAAGTGAGTATGGCACGAGCATTTAATACTTTTAAATTTATTCTGAATGTTCTTAGGACTCTCTCTCTGGTATTAATAACAATACTATTAATGAAAATATATTACTTCTAAAACTAAATACTGAACACTGAACATACACATATGTACATAATGGTTCTTTATTTTACCAGATTTTTATTTTACCCTATATTTATTATTATTTTTCCAGTTCCTTAAATAATGCTAAGTAAATCGAACACTTTCATAAATTTTAACACTTCACTTGAAAATATCTGTTAAGAAATAAATGTTCCTTCAGAATTTTTGTCAATCAAATACAAGATAACTATTAAAATTGAACTTTTATAACAGAATTAAAGTGTTCATGTAAATGTTAACTTAAAACAGAAAAATCAATAATTCAGAAGTTAGTTACAGTTATTAATTACCGTTAAGTTCAAACCGTATTTAAAATAATAGATCTCATGATACAGATGGCGAGAAATCGAACATTTTATAATATCTGGAAACAGAAATAGTTCCTGGTTCAAATAAATTGACGTAGTTGGAACATTGCATTAAAATAAATTATAAGACAACAGATTAAACGATCTATTTTTAATTGGATGACGCTTTTCTGGGAATAACAGACAATCCAATATCCTGGTTGGGACGATTGTTGTGAGATACATGAGAATGCGAAAATATTAGGCTTAACTAATAAAGTTTCAACGCTGACTGGAGAATGCAGTTCAAGTTTACATAATCGCTTATACAAAATAGCTCTCCGATTGTCAAAGGGAGAACAGCGCCAAACAATGTGTTCGATATCCTTTATGAAACTGACAATGAGATTGTACACCTGGAATGTTTCGATGTGCGTGGAAGGGATAGAGATTTCTCTTGTCGTCGCTGTTGCAGAGGGTGAGCGGAAATGGTGTTGTATGTATGAATGAGAATGGTTCATCTTGATTCTAGATTCTCAGTTTTCGACAGTTTGTTAGTGATAATATATTCAGCATTTCAGTAGTATTCACAGCTATTATAGTAGTATTAGCTAGTAGTAGCTATTACAGCAGTAGTATTCAGCTATTTGCTGTTATTTAAAATTGCTCGGCGGAAAACAATCGAATAAAAGTCGTGTTCATCCTCGTTCAAAGTTCTTCAACTCCGTCTCGATCCTTCGACATTTTTCCTGTAGATTCAACCAATGCCAAGCTAAACTAACGTATCAATTCGATCATGTTCGATAATCTCGGTTCGACAGTAAAGCAATTGATCATTCGCAACGATAAAAATAGATCGCTGATAAATCAAGCCGACGAGAAATGGGGAAAGTAGTAAAGAATGATAACGGATAAAGAGAATTTCGAAATCCCTGAATTTCGTCGGGCCGAAAAGGCAGCCGTCGACCGGACAGGATCACGGTATTTGTGTTTCTCACGATTCGGTCACGGAGTGACTTGCAAACGTCGCGTTACGAGTGCACTCGTCGGTGGCTCAATAGCGTAACGCCTTTTTAGCCGACCTGCCTCGGCCCGGATGAATGTTTATCCGCGTGTTCAGCCGTGCTGGAAGCTCTCGTTCGGCCTCCACTCTCGTCCACTTCAGGACACTGCGCCTACCGAAGAATGGAACACCGACGAAGGAATCTCTGAAAGGATGAAGAGCTCTAAATTCGAGCCAATAGCGAGAGCTGCGCCGTGGGCGGCGGTGCGGCGCGGTGCGGCGCGGCGCGGCGCGGCGTTGAGTTCCAGATCGGCGAACACAATGCTGAAAGCACTTGCTTTGTACTGTCCTCGTGTCCACCAACAGATTACGCGGATCGCTTGAGAAACTTTACCAATTACTCGACGTCGCATGTATGTCGCAAGTAGAGACGTTCATGTATCCTGCGCCGCTCGTTGAAGACATGAGCTAGATAGAGAGTTCTTCGGAGAACTGGTATCAACATTATTTTGCAATTTTTCCGACGTTCGAACTTCGGCACATCATTTTTATTACGTAAAAATTTTTAAGCGTAAAATCCACCGTCTAAATAGTAGTGTATATACTTCCAATTCAGCGTTTCTCGCGAAAGATTTAACCAGTTAACTGTTGCAATCTCGTTGGAAAGTGTATGCGTGGCTGCTATAATATAGAATTAAGTTGTAATGAATTGACGGTTTCATTTTTTTCATTTTATTACTAACATTTATTTCTTCACTCAACTTAACCAGTTAAGCCTGTTAAACCTGTTATCTAACTGGTTAAAGGATTAGTCAAGATTCAGTAATCAGGCTTCTTCTGGCGATTGGAAATAATGTTTTTTGGAAAGTGGACAACATCCTTATCCTTTGCACTTAACTAATATAGGCGCAGAGAACGCACCCATACACATACACACACGTATAGAACAGCAACCGTCAATCGTGCAAAAGCCGTTGTACGAAACATTCGTAATATACTGTCATCGGAGCAATCGCCAAGTTTTATTTCTACGCCGTATTTATTCAAATCCATTCCTCTTGCCCAGCAATCCCAATTCGATTTCTCGCGCTCCATTCTGGAAAACACGAAGCGATTTCAATAGCCGTAAAGTCGTTATTTTCTTGGAATACCTCGGTTTCGTAAAGAAGCATCGCCACAAAAAAGGAAACTATTTCTCAGTTGTATCATTCGCTCTCGAGGCTTTTTGATTATTTATGACAGCGATACGAACCACTCGGGTTACCTTCAACAAGAACGAGAAAAGGGGCAGCCGGCGCAGCGGAGGAGTAACAAGTTCAGGATGAAAAGCATAGCGCAGAGATACAATGTAAGTAGGTTAAACCTGCAGCGAGTGATTCCAGCGGCGCGACCATAAATTCTACCCTATTACGCCGCTCGCCCGCAGTGCTTCGTCTTATTATGAAACACAACCCTGGTCTTACAGGCGAGCAATGCATCACCTCGCCGGCACCCCACTCGGGGTAGCTTCTATCTGCTTCCCACGTGTACATTAATGGAGGCAAATCCCTATTCGCGAATGATGAAAGGCTCTGCGGCTCCCGATGACGACGAAAATAGTCGGCATATTTACAAGCGAAGCTTAGGGCTGTTATCTATCCGGCGACTCCGGTCTCTACAGGAGCGTGAATCGTGTCGAGGCCTAGGGTCAAGGTTGAGCGGCTCGAAACGCGGCTCGCCACCTACGTTCGCCGCGATCGAAGACACCGCGGGCGGAAGGGTGGCCGGGGCAGGGCCGAAAGGGAGAGATTCGTTCGGTTACGAACGGTAAATTAGCATTATGGTCGCATTACCGATGTTGTGACGCCGCTTTACACGCTCGCGGATCATCCGCGGGACGCGGGACGACGCGGCGCGCGCAGGATCAGCTAGCTCTAACTCTGATTTATGCCGCGCGTCGCGACAACCGACGCCAATATACACTGCTTATTCCTTATCCAGGGGACACCGAGTTACGCGTTATTTACGATGTCGCAATGACAGCCCCTATCGTAATTTTCGGTTCGATCGCCTGCTTTATTGGCCGGCTACGAAGCTACGTGGGCTCTTATTTAGAGGATGTAACCCTCCGAGTTATGTGCCGCGTTTGACGGCTGATCTTTGGGAATACCTCCGTTATTTACAATCTTTACGATGGCCGTTCGACGACCGTTGTTTGGTAGAACAGCGACTTAATTATTGAGTTGTTTAACTTCTTCTTCCTCCTCTTCTTCTTCGTCATCTTCTTCTTCTTCTTCTTCTTCTTCTACGTGTTCTTCTTCATCGGTAAAGTCTCGGGAGGCGTAACTTGAGACGAGCGAAGTGTGACGAAGATTGTGCCGCGATAAACGTAGATGCAGTTTGTACTGATGTAAGCGGTATGACATAGTGTGCCGTGAGGTTATTAGGTGTATGGAGAAGACGATGAGAAGTTATTGGTTAGATCGCTATTGATCTTATCGAATGAAATTATGGCAGGCGGCACCGTTTGCGCAATAAAATACGCGCTTGTGATTAGACAGCAGGGACGTTAAGAAGTATCGACGACTATTACCGCGAGATGGAGTTCTCTGATCGGCGAATTGAATTCTCGTTCCACGGCCTGGTTTTTGTCAAATCATCTGTAAACGATTTGCACGATGATCTGGGATGTACAGCATGTTCGCTCGAGCGAACTTCTTGCAAATGCGTACAAATCTGGATATGCTGATGACTTCATTCCATGCCTGTCCGCTATTTCAAGCTAGTCTTCCAAGGGGTTGACGATGCGATTCGAGAGACAATCGACCGTTTTCCTCGGACAACGCATCCTGAAACGTCGCGCGCGGTCGCCTCTCGTTGGACGTGCGCAACGATACAAATCTGGTATAATTAAGTACACCTGCGAGGCTGTTGCAAACAATGTCGAAAGTGCGAGCTTCACGCATGAATCATGTATCCCGAGCGATGCGATGCCTTCGAGGTCGAGTTACGTTAATCACGAGGGCCTCGCGAGATCTCGATGCAGATGCGCGCGCGTTACATGCCCGCTATCAATTGCTCGGCCGGCAATACTCACGCACGCGTGCACACGCGCGCCGCAGCCGCACGACGAAAACGTAAAAAACGTTGATTGCGAGCCGGTCCCGACCAATAACTTTCTATCTCACGACCCATTAGCCTTCCCACACTTGACTGGTACGCGTCCACCGCGAACAATGCCTAGCATTGTCTCGCCGCGACTATAATTCGCAATTAGCCTCCTGATTAATTATCGATTTATCGGCCAATTATAATAATTATCCGCAGCCCCGCGAATCTCGTGCACCAGAGTGCCCCGGCTTATCTGATAGCCCGAAAGGTCTCTCTCCTCCCCCCGCCCCCCCCCGTACCCATAATTCCGTTCCGCGTCCCGGGTCTTATATAATCTTCGCAGCGAGCTTCTTTCGCGGCTAGACACGTAGACACCGAGACGTAGCCCGCGCGACCTCTGCGAGATCCTCGGGACTCGGGACCCGAGACGATGCTTCGCCTGTATACACCGCCCCGTATAGCTTGATTTTACGACGCACCAGGAAACCCCGTTAAATTGCCGGAATTACCAGAGGAGCGGCGGATGCACCAGCTCTCCGATGCACCGGCCACGATGCACCGCTTGCAAGCAGCTCGCGGGGTGCGCGGCTGTGTTGGCGTAGAGACGGCGCAGCGCGGCGTGCATCGGGTTACACGGCAAATAATTTATCGAGCTAATACGCAGAGATAAATTACGCCGGATGATAATCGATGTCTACGCCTATGTCATCCAAAGTAATAAATGCACCGTGGAACGATCTACGATCCAGCGGGATTTTATCGCGGTTAGACCAGCCGTCTCTTAGCCGGCCTCCTTCCTCTCCGCCGATGGAATCTTCACGGTTCGCGGAATCCGCGTCGTAGATCGATCACGGACCGTCTCGAAAAATCATCGTCTTGCGCCTAACGATCCCGTCGTCCACCTTCGGACGGTGTTCCGCGAGTTCCGGAGAAGCGAGTTCCGCGCCGAGCATCGCGCCGGAAAGGCTCTCGATGCGAGAGCTGGACGCTCGATTGGAGGAGTGGTTGATCCCAGATACGAGGGTCGACCTAACTTTATTGTATTTAATTAATTACTCCGTCCGATACCCGATCCTGCAATTTGTACCTTCCCATACCTCCGCGCCTCTTCTACACCGTTCCTCCTCGTTCCCGGTCGCCGCCTCCGCTCCGGACCGACCTACGGAATCCCTTTTCTTTTCTTGGTCAAGCGGGAATCGCGACGGACCGGATTTACGGGCCTTCCGGCGCGATCTACGCTCATAATCGCTGTCTCAAAACCTTTCGAGCGGTTACGCTCGATAAAAAGACCCCTGGAAACTTGGATTTCTCGCAATTTATTTCTCGAAGAAGCTTTTCTTCAAGAATTTGTAATTTTTAAAAGATCAATTTTATAGCACGTTCATCTTTAAGAGTATCTCAGAATTTTTTCATTCAAACATACTTATCGATTGTACAATTTGTAACTCTACATGTGAGTTAATGGTTCTCTTTGCGGCGGTCCTGTTGAAAAATGATCGCTTATGGTGACTGTTGCTATTGCTCGATCTGAAATTAAAAATAGCGTATTTTAATTTTTAAATTTATTTAAATTTATTAATAGCGTATTCGAGGTATACAGTATTTATTATTCGGAGAATATAATATTCTTTGAAAAAAAACTCAACATGCCTTATTCGATCGATGTAAAATTAAATTATTCTTCTATTAATACAATATCATTCTTTTCTTTTATTAATTTTTGTATACAAAAATTTCATATGTCTTATTCGTTAAATATAAAGTTAACCCTTCGCACTCGAATGGCGACTTCAAGGCGCCATTAAAAATTGTTGTGTCACGTTTCAAAATAATTTTATTAAAAAAATTTGTTTACATTTAAAGAATTGTTAAAAGCGTGACTGAATCACAATATTCAATTTCATGTGTATAAAATGCACTACGTTATGAAAAATGGGAATACCGTGGGTGAAAAAAACTATTTTAAATTTTCCATTAATTTGGAGTCGAGTGCAAAGGGTTAATTGTGCTCGCAAACAAACCAGTGGGACAGCAATTGGCCATCGTCACAGTAGACCGCTGCACCGTCAAAGAAAACGTCAAAGAAAGCCAAGACGTGTCCAGAATGAAAAAACGTTCAAGCAGAAAAAATGAAGTGGATCACCGAGGCGTCATCAAACCGCTCAGCCAGCGAGAAGAGAATGAGTTCTCGAGAACGATCATCCAGGTCGACCAAGAATAGCCTTCCCCGAAGCGGCGTTCAATCAAATAAATAATTTTTAGGGCGAACTGGGCGGCGCGGAACCACCGCGGCATAAATTATCCGCCGACGCAACTCGGACACGGGCGAACTGCACGCAGAGATCCCTGTTCCTCTAGCGTTCGCGTTCGTAGACTGCTACATTTCGCCACGGCCACACGGTTCCCTCCCCCTTTCTCTTTTTCGTTGCTACCTCAATGCCTGAAACCATAAACCTCGTGTCAGCGCGCAACTCTTTTCCGCCGTGACCTACGAGCAAAAGCTGCTTAGGTACTCTATAAAGTCTCGCCTTCGAACGGCTTGGAAATCGCTGCGCTAGAGGGAACCGATTCTCCTCTCCGCTTCCGGCTCCTCGTGAATCATCGGAACTTCCTTGTAACTCAAATGCTTATCGATTTCGCAGATTTTATATTCAAAATATGATATTAGGCGAGGGAATCGTCGTGCTCGTGCTTAGGCGCGCGGTTTACGGGCGACGATGCTTCTTGGCCACTCACTGAACTCCGTGAAACATTAGATCGAGATAACTCCATAAGCTGGAGGACAAAGGCAGTGGCAAACGTATAGGAATTTTATTCTTCCTGCAATGATTTTGATGGGATTCATTTCGTATATATTTTATTAGCTTTTGTCATTAAATCTTTGAAATCGATGGTGCCATAATAGAGTTTCTTTACGCAAGACTCGCAATTTTTTCGCTATGTATTTTCTGAACTTCCGCGCGCTTTTAGTAAGTACAAGCTTTGATAAAAGGTATTTGAATAATAGAATGGTAAGTAGAATGATCTTTGTGCAATCTTTATGCAAAATGAAAATTGTCTAATAAATCCTGAGGCGTACGTTAGATTGAATTATTTTTCCTGCTTTAAATAATGTAACAATATCCATCGATTATTCTAATTTCTTTGCAACTTTGCATTTGTTCAATTCATTGTTGTCATAAGTGCACAAAAAACCGCAGTCCAGTGACAAGTAAACTGCGGATTTTATGCATTTATAGGAAAATTGTGCAAATGAAATGTAGAACAGTGAGGTCGTCTGAAGAATGTAAGATTCTCGTTACACTATTTTCAATGAAAACTAATGGAAGAAGAAGTACATTTTTAACTCTTGCTTTCTACAAATTATGCAGGCAATTTTTATTTTGCACAAAGATCCGCAATTCTACCCTCAACGAAGTGCAATCGACCTGTCGCATTTTTTAACATTTTAAGAAAAACTTTCACTTTATTGAATCTTCACTGTATTCGACGATAGAATGCTATTCTAATTCATAATAACAATAATAATAATGACAAGACTCGTTTGAATATTTAATCAATATGTCCGAGATAAAATTAGTACTTCGATCGGCATCAAAAATGTTCAGAAGAAATCGTAGACAACGACGAGGAGACGAGCTCTCCCGCGGTAGCAGGTAAGAATAAACAGTAAATACAAATGGTCTCGATTCCGCCGGCAGCTGGCCATTAATTTCTCTTCCTACGAAGACACGACTATTTCTGGATTCCACGGTGAATTCGCTCGGATATACGAAGTCCTGGTGCAACGAGTCGCGATAGAATTGCAACCGGGAATGTTGCCCTAGGACTACGCGGGGTTTCGCCTGGCCAGGAGCCGCGGTATTGGTCGATGGTGGTGGTCGAAGCGGTCGCACGATGGACCAGAAAAGCCGCGCGGATCCGTGGGTAAAGCGCGTTCTTGCGTTCCTCATCGTGGATGACGAAGCAAAGGTGCATGCCGCATCCTCGGGTTCACGTCTCTCCTATAGTCATACGGTGCGCCTAGGTATTAAGGTCGATTCACACTTAATAACACCGTGGCGAATGTAAAATTCGTATTTATAACGAGGTTTCGCGAAACGTCGAATTTATTAAATTTCAGCGTATCGGAGGGAAAAGGGGATGCGGACGGCCGAGCGAGCGGGACGGAGTGAAAGAGAGATAGACGGGGGGGAAAGAGAGGCCGGCATAATGGAATCACTTCTTCTTATTTCGCCGATCTCGCGTTACGCGGAATCCGCGGCAACGGATCACGCCATTAATCATTTCCCTTCACGGACGCTCGGTAGATCGATCTTTTATCTCCCTTCCAGTACCGCCGGTTCGGCCACGAACTCATAACGTTTCTTGTTCGCGTT